>NW_020271560.1:7049901-7534033 GCF_002803265.2 Melanaphis sacchari | reverse complement strand
ATTAAGCACTTTTTAATACATAAATTATTTAATTTTAACTATTAACAACTTACACTTATGTCTTCTAGTATATCCGATCGCGTAGTCTTTACTCTCGTTGTGATCGTCTATACAGAAAGATGGTAAGGATATATGTTATGACGGCGGTAACCGGCTTTTATAACTAATATCCTGTATAGTGTGCATAGTAGCGTGCTATATCTATTGTTCTTATACTTTTATCTTATTTAATATTAAAGACTTATAACTTATGTTATCATAATTATTTTAAATTATTTTATTATATCTGTACAAAATATTTATTAATTATATAATATAGATTAGATAACATCATTACACATCTGTTCATTATATATATAGTTGTAGCATGACGATGTCATTTAAATTATAGTATACTTTTTATAACTGTGTCACCCGTCCTTTACCGATACACTGAAATTTTGTGATATAACTCTGAGTATTATTTTGTTATTATACTTTTACACATATAAGGCCAACCATCTCTGTAGGAGCCTTGTGGTACATTTTAGTGGTGAAATCTAAACCAGTAAACATAATATAAGTTAATAAAGAAGTATAGGAATAATGCTATTTATTTATTAACAATACGTAACTGAACGAAGCATACCGTAGCAATTTGAAGTACTTTTCTCAGTCTCCCGTCGTGTTCCTCCTTGTTGCTACCATAAACTTTTTTATGTTTAATATAATATAGGAATATATCAACACCTTCCAATCCTTCAAATACTTAAAAGTATTATTAAGAACTATATCAACTCATTTGTCTGGAGAATATATACATTTTAGAACTTTCATTTGTCATTTTATTATCTGATAAAAGCCTTGATTTGCGTTTAAGTTACTAAATAGTTTTTCCCTTGACAATTGCTTAAAAATATCTTCAACCGTTGGAATTTGAAAATTTTTTTTTTCTATCACTTAATTTAAATTGTATGTATCGAAACTTATCCGTATATTGTTATATCTCCATTTGGTTTCTTAACTATAATAATAAGATGTACCCATTCTGTAAATTCTTCTAATTTTTCTATTATTAAATCCTTTTTAAATCCTCACTTATGTATTAACCACATAAAATTCACACCTCTTTTTATTTTTATTTCTGTTTCTCGTTTTAATATTTAAATTATATTTTTTTAGAACTTTAATACCGTTTTAATTATTAGTGTTAAGTTTTGCCTTAGCTGGTTCTATTATTATCTGAGGGCTTATTCGTTTTAGTATTTCACTTATACATTTGCTCAAGCTCATTCATTTCTATTATATTTTTTGATTTTAAATCGCACATAATTATCAAGTTAATCCTTCAAATTACACTTAAGCAAAACATATATTTTCAATACTTTAAGGTATGAACTCGTTTTGTTGATCAACATGATATTTTAAACGTGCCATCTAAGCTAACGTAAAAACGTATTTTCTTTAAAAGTGTTCTTACTTCTTATAGATTTAAAATGTTATATTTCAAGGCACGATAATCAGAGGAGGATTTATCTTTTTTACGGCTTTAGGCACCAACAATTTGCTGCCCCTATAATAGGTGAACAAATTGAACAAGTTACCATATCCATATACCATATACAATATAGAAAAATATAAAATATAAAATAAATGCCCACATTATTATTTATTTTTTGTAAAAATAAAGTATTTAATTTTTTTTTTTTTTTTTATAACTTTGATGTTTTTTAAGTAAACACTACAATCTTTGCCGCCCTAGACAACTGCCTACAGTGCCTAATGGAAAATCCGTCTCTGACTATAATTAAGTTCCGTAACAATTGTTCATTGTTTTATGATGGTCGATGAATATACGATAAAATAATCTAGGAGTTTTAATTTGTTTGATTCTATAAATAAATAAATTAAGTTTCGATCAAATACAACGGCTAGGATCACACCTTGCATTTTGTCGGTTCCCGACCAACCGGATTTGAACCGCAACACTTTAAAATAAAATAGGTAAACGCGTTATCAGGGCCAGACTAGACCAATTTGCAGAACCGATTAAAAACTGTCTGGAAGCGACCGCAACGTGTTGGGGCCCAACCGTCCGGATGCGTTTCGGGATATAATGCCCAACACATGCAATGCAGTTTGTCCGATCACATTTGCGCAGGTTATCGGTGACCGAAATTGAAAATTTTATAAATAATTTATTATCATTTTTAAATTTAAATAATTAAAAAACTTAAAATATATTTGTAATATACATATATGTATATATAAATATATATATATTATATTTTATTTATATTATAGATGTATATTATTATTTATTAGCATAATTAGTTGATACACGTTTTAAATAAAAACAAATAATTCTAATTACACAACCTTTTTGTTATTTTTTTACTTATAATATTAGATAAATTTTGTTAAAATAAAAAATCAATTTAAAATTTTAATTTAAATTAAAAACGATTTTCGGCCTTTTCAATCTCATTTGTATGTATTCGGTTACCGATAAAACGCACAGTATGATCGATCGTCCCGATTGCGGTTAATCGGGATAGTATTTTTCGATTGCCGACAAAACGCATAGTGTGATCCTAGCCTAAATGTTTTGTATTATTAATTTTATTTTTGGTTTGACATTTATATTGAAAAATAGATCTACATAATATTGAGAAGCAGGCTTTTAAAATAAAAATATTCGACAATATTCTTATTGAATTTGAAAAGTTTGAAAAAATGGTAACAAATTATACTCAATTCGCAGTGAATAATTTTTATGATGTTGTAATGTGCTTATTTAAAACATATTGATTTTACTCATAAATATTTTATTTTATAGTCATATTTTACGCAGTAACCCGCATTGTTTGCCTTCGATTCGCCTAATCGCATGTGGTTTAAAACTACAAAACAATACCTGATCCAACAAACATAACATAACTATCGTCTATCGGAGATATATTGTTGTATATAGTTTACAACACTTTAATATTAATGTGGGTTTTTTATTTATTTCATAAACATAAAACAAATTTTTCTTACAGCAGTTCAAAACTTTTAAATATACACAACAGTCTAATTTTTTTAAAACTTCTGTAACTCTGAATTATTACAAAATCATTAAAATCACAAAAATATGCAAATAGTTTGTCATAATATATAGCTAATTTATGTTTCCATTGATAAAGAACTCCATTTTTCAATAAGTATTTCTTTTAAATGGAACAAAAACGTTATACACGGCATGTAATTATAGATAAAAATCACTATTGTATTAGCCTATGTTATAACTTATAACTTATAGTCTATTGACAGCTGCGATTGATGTACTGTCAAGCGTCAAGAATCACAACAAATATATGAATTTAAAAATTTATCAAAATTTGTTAGGTATAAAATAAAATTATTCGGAACCTCTTTAATTTGTTGATTGATATTATTATATATTTGATTTTTTTTTTTTTTTTTTGATTATAAATTATAATTAAAAGTTAAAAAGGCTATGCGTTTGAGTATAATATTTAAATCGCCACACGGCACGAACAAAATTGTGGTCCAACCTCAGTTTTAGTATTTCAATCTATGTTTAGTTTTAAACATTATTTTGCTGTATATATATAATTAAAATTTCATAATATTTTCGTCTTTATAAAAATATTTATTGATTCATGATTTTTGAGATTATATATTAAACATTTTTTTTTTTATTTATTTTTTTTTTTTTAAGGTTTAGTGCTCTGTGTCCTAGTTTTCCGTATAGTTGACATTTAATATTACTATTATTTATTTTTTAAAGCAATTATTTGTATTATGATTATTTGAACAGCATATTTCACATTTATTATTTGATTTTTGTTTTTGGGCAAAATGAGCGATTTTTTAATAATTTGTTTTAATTTTTTTAATATTATTACTTATTTTCTTTTCTTCAACAACTAGGTTATTTATTTGATTTAATTTATTCTGTATTATGTAGGTTCTAATTTCTGAGGGTGTTTGAGCTCTTTGATCTGTGATCAATGATCATAAATGCTGTTATTTCGTGTTTTCTTACATTTTCTTTTAAATAATTTAAACTATTGTTGTCCCTTATATTCATGTATCTAATAATATTTGGTCTAAGACCTTTTCATAATGTTGTGAACGATTTCCTCTTGTGGAATTTTTTTTATCTATTTTTCTACACAAAAATTCTGCAGCATTAATGTAAGAAACTATAGATTCATCTTCTAATTGTTTCTTTTTTTTGTTATATCAGCCTGTAAAATTTTTACATAAGTATAGTGTTCTTAAGATTAGGTGATACATTTCAAGAATAAAAGATTTTACTTTTTTTTTAAGTTATTTAATAGTATTTGCAGTACTTAGAAATTCGATTATTTTCTAGGCTTGGTCTTTATCAAATGCTACATCTATTTCCAAGTAAGTGTGGGTTGAGGAATATTGTGTAGATTCTTCCAAGGTTAGGTTAGATTAGATGGTTAGAATTTGGTAGCATGTGTTGTATATGTGTTGAGGCTTTTTACTAATTAAATATAAGTGTGTGAGGGAAGAGTGTCCGATTTTTTATGCGAGCAATATTTAGAATATTAACTAAAAAAAATGAATTTGCTCACGTTCACGTTCAATCCTTTAAAAAGGAACTTGTTCACGTTCACGTTTATGTTTTTTTCAAACAAATGTGTTTACGCTCATTGAAAAAATGAATGCGTTAATTAAATTAAAATTTATTTTTTTTTATGAATCGTTTATCTGCAATCAATATAAAAACTCATAAACACATACAACTCAACTCAAAAATAAAACGCAATTTAGACTTTAGAGCATAGATATTTTGATAAGGATTTTAAAATTATAAAATTAAGTCAATACTAGAAAATTAGGCACACAGCCGAGAGACGGGACAAGGTATTGCCAAAGAAAAGTCGACTACCTCCTCATTTTTTTTTTAAAGTTGAAAAAAACTTTGATGCTCTTCTCTAACTAACATTGTTGTACCTATAAGTTTGTTAAACTAATCAATCCCACAAATTATACTTACATAAAAAATATTTTAATATTTTAGATATTAACTAAGGTTGACTTACATAAAAGTTTTGACGTATCAATGAAAATAACATAAAAATGCATATTCTCACAAAATGTTCTCATAGGTTAAGAGCATTGTATTTAAATTCACGATATTTTCTATTCATAAGTTCCGTAACAATTCTTCATTATTTAATGATTGTCGGTGGATACAGGGCTGAATTTAAGCGCAGCATATGGGCCCGCACCACAATAGAACCCTCACCACACATCATACATTTTAAGAAAAATAAATTATGAAGATATTATAATTTGTAAATAATTTCATCAACATAAACTTACGACGTAAACCGATCAGAGTTAAAATCTTTAAACCTAGTTTTTATTATTTATTAAGCTATATTATATACCTATTATTATGTTGAATATGTTGTTAATTTAATTATTACTGTTGCAATGTTGCAATAAATATTGTTGAATACTTTAACTACTATGTGATAATTGAATCTACACTTAAATTGTATATTATAAATAAATTTTTTTCAGGCAAATCACTAACAGTTAAGAAGTTGCACTACAATCGATTTAAGAATAAAATTATTTGAAAACTTTTAAAAATGGTTTAATCTATTTGTGCATATGCTATTCCTATTTCCTAAAAACCCTCTGGTAGGACCCACGCCACAGTTGAACCTAGGGGCCTACAAATTTTAAATCTGGCCCTGGGTAAATGTATAATATTATCTAGAAGTTTTAGTTTGTTTAATTCCATAAATAAATATAAAATTTTTGATCGAATATAATGCTTAAGTATTTTGTATTATTAATTCTAATTGTGATTAGAGTTTTACATTGAAAAATGAAATTACACATTAAGTTTATTTAAAAAAATCAAATCAAAAAATATAGATTAATAAAGATTGGCGTGGAAAAATATTTAATTAATAATAAGTTGGGATTAATTTGGCACTCTCTGAACTAATTTTATGCAAACTTCGATAACACTATATATAATGTACGTATATGATTGTATGATCTCCTTAACTATTATACAATTTAGATACTCAATATAATTATATCAATGACTGCGGCAGGACGTATCTGCGGTGGATATGGCGAATGATTACGGTGCTCAAGAACGCGATGCACGACGGACGGATTACCTACAATGCATAAAATATAATTTAACTTCACCCGTCGATCGTCCGTCTCTGCCCAAAGGCCGACGACAAAGCACGTGTCGACAAGGATGGCTTGACCACACAACCGTAGCGGTAACGAATCATTCACAGGCGATTTATTTGACGGGCGTCGACTCAAAATGTAAAAAAATGACGCGCACCACAACAGTCCGGCAGTGACCCGTGTTCGCGGGTAAAAACGGTATTATTCAATATGTGATGAGAAAGAGACGACTGACTGATGACGGATCGTAACCGGCAAGCACGGGTGACGAAAAATTACAACAGAGTTGACGGCGACGTAAAGCACGATGATGACGGGGAAAAGTAACGCACTAGAAGCAAACGGGAGATGAGGAAAAGCTCTCGTAGGTTAGGATACCTAGGCCCTAACCAGGCGGTCAACCGGTCCCGGAAAATAGAACTCAAACTCGCACAGCAGTTCCGAACAGATGTAATATGCATATCATGTACATTAAATCTTATAGACATTTGAAATCAGCTCGCTAGGATATAGTAGTTATAAAAAATTTAGTTACAATCACATAATTATTCTTAGATGTATCGTTTTTAAATGCTACTTTATAAAATTATTTAATTCGATACCTCTACAATATTTTATTTTATTTTGTTCTTCGTAGTTTGTTATTAGGAACACATACATTTTTAAGTTTAAACATAATAATATACATGGGCGCCCATTGGGTTGGACAAGACAGGGCACTTGCCCCCCCCCTGGAAAAAATATTACCACAATATTACCTTATTACCGAGGCAAATTACTTATGGGCGCCCATGATAATATATATTAATAATAAAATAATAAAACTATAAAAAAAATTTAAATATAATATATAAAAAAAAAAAAGGAAAAATGATAATATTTATCGAATTATTTCTAATTATCACACTAGGAATTTGTTAAAATATTGTCTAAAAATAAGCGATTGTATTTTTTTTTACTATTAAACTCTTTCAATTTATATATTCTAATATTAATAATCAGAAACTTAAAATGAATTCAATTTTTTTGATTGATTAATAAACTGTAAAATCTACTACATATCTTATTCGAATTGAACACCCCACTTTTTTTTGTTATAATCTTGATCGTTGTTCGATTTCGAACGTCGCGACTTTCATGCAAGTATATTATTTCAATTAGATAAATTTCTCCATTTCTTCATCAAATTAAAAACAGTGTGAACAATATCTAAATAACTGCATGCCTACATAGAACTACATATTTTATGAATATTGAGGGATAAGACGCATTAGCGAATAGCAAAGATAATAGAAAGATTATCAGTAACAGACAACGATATTGATAGTAACGAAATATTTCAAATCATACACTAATAACAAAATAAATATGCATTTCATATAAATTTTACTAAAGGTTTTCAATTCAATGTATATTACTATTCACAGAATGTTCATACTTTTTGAACAGTAATACAATAATGTACCAATTAAACACGAAATTGAATGGTTTTATATAGTTTGACTGAAAAATAATTAAAGAAACAGTAATTTTTTACACTGCATTTTGCAAGTTATATCTATAAAGGGCAAATCAAAGACTACATCTAACGCCTATTCTAAAATATTATGTACAATTTTTTTTTAAGATTTATAATTAATTTTTTAAATTATTGAACTGTACATTTTAATTAGCTAGTATTAGGAAATTATTCGAAAAGTAATAAAGTGTAAAAGAATACAACCTTATTAAAAATAAATAGAATTATTTTATTGAACATTTTCCATAAAATATTTCTAAGAAGTTAAAATAAATAGGATTCTTTAATTATTTTATTTTAATATAATAAATAATTGAAGCCATTGAACATAGTTTTATTTTTTGTTTTTAATAAAATATAACTTAGTTTAAGGTGATATGCATACATCGATAATTATTTAAGAGCCTGTGTTTAAATAATATATTGTGCAATAATTATTGTAAAAAAAAAAAATCATCTGATTTATCATTAAATTCTATCAATACTAATTAATTTTTACTGATTAAAAAAAAATTAAAAGAATGAATGCTCATAAATGTTATAAATTTTTTATAAATTATTTTAAGTAAGAATAAACTGTGAAAGAAAACAAAAACAAATTTGAAGAAAAATCTGTTTACACTTATTACATAAATGTATTATTAAACAAATATTAATTGAATAAAATATATTATATAAAATAAATTGTATTTTATCAAATAAAACGTTGTTATAAGTCTATTTAAAAACTTATAACAACATCGTATTTATTAATACACATTATTTTTAAATCGAAACTTCTTAATTATAAAATAAATACATGATTTAGTAATTTAATGTAATAAATAAATATAATTAAGACTGTACATTCAAAAAAATAATTTAATTGTACTTTATTTAAGTACAATATGCAGCAGGAGTTGTAGATTCTCCATCTAAAAAAATAAAAATAAATTACGTTTAATTTAATTAGTTTTTTTTTTATTATGAGTTGAATATAAATCATAAGTAATGAGTAAAAAAAATCAATCATTTTATAACTGAAACATGATAACTTGGAACGTTACGGTCAATTTTCAATTTTTGTGATGCCACGGGCATTTATCTTTTATCGTAAATACTAATAAAAATATAAATTTAATTCCACCGACATTGGTATTTATGACATTTAATAATCAAAAAAATAAGAATAATTACATAAAAATGGGTTGGCAGCATGCGTACATCGCTTAGTCGCTTATTGTTATAAAATGTAAATTGTAATTTTTGATAAGCATATTACACTATAGAATAACCTTAAATCAAAAATTTTAGTGAATCCTGGCTAAATTTTCATAAGAAAAGTGGGCAATGGAAAATTTAATTCTAATACAGGTGATATTATGTATAATTACAAGACAATATTATGTGTATAATATACAAACAATAAATTGTATTATGATTTATACCTATGTTTATTTTTTAAATTCTAGTTTCTTGGCCTTTAAAAATATGTTATCCAAATTTTAGTCTCTAAAATTGATTTGTGCATGACAACAAATGAATAAATGGTAATAATAAGTTAAAAGTATTTATGTATAGCCCTATCTCTTCAGCAACAAAATATTAACTACCTAAAAATTAGGTATTCAAAAAAAAAAAAAATTATGAATTTATAAATTTTTAATACAATAACTTTCTATAAATAGTAGAAATTTAACAAATCGTGGATAGCTTGTAATTAAAGCAATGTAAAAATTATAATTCGCCATAGAATCTATTTAATGAAAATTAATTTAAATTATACAATGTACATGCCATTCATACATATTTTTAGGTACTGTAAATTAATAATATTAATTTAAGATTTAAAAAAATAAAAATATTTTTGTATCCATATTTTTTTTAGCAGAGTGTGTAAATAATTTTTGGGAAGCTAAACATCTTTCAGTCCATCACGAGTCGATGACCCCGTTTTCTCTCAGGGCCATACACGATCTGGTTTTCCGGAGAGGTCGGACTGTGCAAACGTACTGCACAGTTTTTCCGAAACATTTGTGTGACAAGTTTGCGCAGTTTTCGGGGATTGTACAGGTTGCCGAAAAAGAAACAAAAAATAAAAATCTATTCTTTTGGCTTGTGCAAACATGACTGTACAGGCATATCGGAGCGTGTGTACCCATGTGATCGTGTTATCGTTTGACCAGGTGGTTCGCTATCGTGGCATCGTATTTTTTCTGTTTATTTAAATTTGTTTGTTGTCAACTAGTTTAACTGTTCTTTAATATATTATATTATATTATATATATTTTATTAAATTAAATTATATAATATAATAATGAACTGTAAGATTTTGGAGAAATTTATCGATTTGTATAAATTACATCCATGTCTCTGGCAAATAAAATCTAAGGAGCACTATAATCGACAACTAAAAAAAGCAGCTTACAAAGTATTAATACAAAAATTAAAGGTATCGGAACCAGAAACAAACAAAGATGTAGTGGTAAAGAAAATAAACAATTTAAGAAGCAGCGTCCGAAAAAAAAAAAATATGAATCTTCTCTCAAGTTTGGAGCTTCTGCTGACGATGTTTATCATATGATGAACTTTTTAAGTGACCTAACTTCGAGAATCAACATCAAATTTGGACATAACAGAGGAGAAAATATCTGAGGTTGATAAAATAATTCATATAAATTGTTCAAATTTTAATATTAATCATATAGTTTAATAAAAATTATATTACACTGTATTATAAATAAAATATATTTTATTTGATAAAAAAAAACAATAAATTACGCGATAAACTTATTTTGCCATAGTACGGTACCTTCATTATAGAAATAATTCATAAAATTTCCTCGTACATGTTTTGCCGTATTTGTAATATTTCCCAAGTTACGACGATCTAAAGTTTAGATTCTAAACTGTGCATATTACTATTTTCAACGTTGTATCCAAGCGTAGTTACACTTCCGTTTACTATGTCTTCTTGGTAAAAACATTTTTGAGGCGCGTATGAAGTAGCAGAATTTACAATGAAAAAGTTATGTAATGCACATGCTGCCATTACAATTTTTTCAATTTTTTTGTTTCATTATTAATTTGAGTGTGGAGTACACAAAATTGATTTGCCAATGTTCCGAACGCATTTTCCATGATGTGTCGTGCGCGACTCAACCTATAATTGAATATTTTTTTTTCATAACAATCCAATTGTGATTGTCGAAACGGTTTAAGCATATCAATTCGTAACGGAAACGCATCATCGCAAACAAAAACTTATGGAAATTGCTTGGAACTTTCCCCAATGTTGTCTGCACACGAAATGTTTAATTCTTCATTTAGTAGTTTTTCAAAAAATGTTGTGTTTTGAAGAACCTCTCCATCAGGTCTTCTTTCATCTGTTCCAAAATCTGCCAACATAAATTGATACTTTGCATTTACTAAACCTTAGAGAACCATACTATAGTGGCCTTTGTAATTGAAAAAATCGGATCCACCTCCAGCTGGGGGGAACAATATTTATGTGCTTTCCGTCAAGTGCAGGTTAGGTTAGGTTAGGTTACACAGTGTAGAAAGTTCCAACGTTCCTCGAATAATTGTGCAGTTCCTTTCCACTCTTTTTCAGACGTAGGAGACTGAAAAAAAACAATTTTAATAACATCATTTTTATTTCAGATTGGCATAGATGATTATCAGGCAAAGGAAAATTAAGTAGAAGGTATACTCTCAATCGACTCAGTAAACAACACTCAAAATTCTATAGTTGCGCGATCTGAAGACTTTAATCCACCGAGGGCAGAAAAAACAAAAAAACTGATGCAAAGTTAAGTAACGAGGTGTTTCTGTCGGTGCGTGACCATTTTAAACGTCCAAAAATGAAAGAAGATCGTTATGACATTATTGCAAAAGGTTTTGCTGTGAGATTGAGGGAATTGGAAAAAAAAAGCAGCGAATTAATGCTGAAAAGTAAATTAATGATATCCTTTTTGAGGCTGAAATGGATAGCTTGACATTACAGCACAAGTTCACAACAGCAGCAGAAATTACATAAAGCTTTTACTCACAAAATCATAGTAAAAATTCCAATTTTAGTACAAATTTCAATTATTCTGAAAACGATATCTACAGTTCTACATGTGAAGAAAATGATGATTTTGCCGGCCACACAAATACTCAACAAACTCAACCAGATTCAGAAAATGCTGCTCATTATATTTTACTACTTTTACAAACTCACTTGAAAAATAATCTAATACGAGTATATATATATAGATTTAATTACATATTTCATATGATTTAAAATCAAATAAAAAAATTATGATATTCATTACAATATTTTGTGTACTTACCTTTAAATATTCCCTACGTAATATTCAAGACAAGGCATCACAGGTCTTAGGAATAATTTTTCCAAGAGCTTGAGATGAAATAGTTGAAGTGTATTTTAAGTCCTCGTAACTCCTTCCAATGCAAGGAATCTTAAGGTAACTGCTAACCTCTCGTGCGAAGAAATATTTTTTCGCAATATAGTGTCTTGTTTTTGTATTAAAGGCGTAACCATTAATAATAGTTTACGATAAGTATCCTCATGCATTCGTAAATAATTTTTGAAATCCATTGGTTCGAATCTCAATTTATTTAATAAATTAATATGACTGTATGTTTTTCGTTTTAAGAGCCAATCTTTTGTTCCATTTTTCGCGTTTTTTTTTTTCGTTCTTTGTTTTTAAGAATTAGAGCTAAGCCTACCAAAACTATGGCGTCGTCAGGGGCGGCTTGAGCGATAGCCCAGGACGGCAATTTTGGCTAAATACCCATGGGTGGCATTTTAGCTAAAACTTTCGCAATTTTATAATTGTATTAATATTATTAGTATATTTATATCTATGTGTTATGTAAAGACTACTTTATACTTTAATTTTATGTTTATGACGAAAATATTATGACTGAAAATAAATGTATTTAGATAAACCAATATTATTGCATAATTTGTATCATATAATTATTTAATTTTTTTTATTTAGTTAGTTTTAATAGTGCGGCAAAATAGCTCGCGCCGGCTCTGGGCGTCGTCGTCTAGGGTTGCCATTGTATGTGAATTTTAAAATATGTTTAAAAAAATAAAGCTGATTAAAAAAAAAAGTCGAAAAAATAGGACTGTTGGTCAGAAAGTATGTGATTGCGCAGTTCGGTGTCTCCGGCAAACCGGATCGTGTATGGCCAGCTTTAGTACTCCGCTGGTTGTGTAATTGTGATACCTTTACAATTACCTTTAAACATAAATAAGGAAGTACAGAAATAATGCTTACTAGACGTATAAAAGTTATCCGTGTACATATACACACTCATGTTAACATATAACAATTTATAAGAGGCACACATCGCTTGTTCAATTTATCTTAGCCTACCGAGTATCAACCTCTCGCTTTACATGTAAGTGTTCCGTAATATAATTTAAGTATTACAAAAGAAAGTTTAAATATTAAGTTATATCTGGTATATTTTATTGTTGCACAATCGTAAGTGTATAATAACTTTAAATTATAATTGAGATTATGCAGCAATATAAAATATATATAACTTAGTATTTTAACTTTCTTACCTGAAGCTCCTTAACTATGGTTAAATCATAATTAATAGGCTCTGATAACCCTCACACTGTTATACATAACAAGACGTCACACCCACTCACAAAATTACAACATAACAAATTTGTGATCAGCAGAACCAATATTGCATTATTAGGTTTAATATTTGAGTGCATTGATCTATTATATAATTGTAAGATTAAAAAATTATGAATTTATTATTTATACTACTCATTTGATTTGAGTGAGTATTGCCGACAAAATTCAAGTGGTCCAAGTCCTAATAATAAAAATAAAAATTTAATATCAGTATAATATTATAATATTAATATTAATTCTAGTGCATGTATCATAAATGTATAGAATACGTTTTATATTATTTATCAGATTTATGTAGACTAGCATAACCAATATAACACAACCTTTATACTTATTTTTTTTCGCCTTGTGTATAAAAGTTTATACTGGTTCTGTAAACGATTGGTTAAAGTAAGTTTATTACTTTATTAGCAATATATTTTATATTTAAAATTAATTGTAGACATATAGTCATAAATATCCATAATTTGTAAACGCTTTCCATTGTAAGTAGTTTATTAATAAAAAAAACAATATTAAAAATAATGGCGTTTATAGAACAATGAAAATATTAACATACCTAGGAAGTTTACTGAACCTAAATTAATTAAGTGATATAATATAAATACAATAATGAATAAATAAATATTTTATGTCGAATTATTAGTTTACTAGTGCAATTGTATAATAATTCAGTGTCGAAGCCAACATTTTTTTTTTTATTGGAGAGTGCTTAATTTGTATTCTCTAGTCTTTACAATGTAAGAATATTGTACTTCTCGCCTATTACTTTATTTCAATTTTATTTAATATATTTATTTACGGAATAAATTCTGTTTAAATAATATATGGTGTTTCAGTATAATAGACATGTGGCAAATAAAGTAATTGACATATTAATAGTGATAAACAACGATATCGTATTCAATAAATATTATTGAGATCACAGATATAGTATAAGAAGAGTTTACAAAATATTAAAATATGATTAGATAGTTAAATTGTTAGTTTAATAATCCTGACCATTATGTTAAAAAGTCATTAACAATGAATATTAAAATGTTTTTTTTCAAATAAAATAAAATATCATAACTTATATTAATACACTTTAAATATAGTACTAGAGAAGGAGGAAAGAAAAAAGAATCAATTTTATAGTGTATACAGTATATTATTAAATAATTATTACACATTAAATTCTGATTTAATATTGATTAAATTGCAAAAAAAAAAACAAATATTATTTTACTCAATTTGCAGTTGCCTGATAATGAATTTACAGGATAGAAAAAAAGATTAATTAGTATACTTATAATTTTTGAAGTATTTAAGTAATTATTTCTGGTTTACTTAACTTTGCTTTAAAATTGAATATTTCTGCCTTCTGGTTTTTCTTGGTATTAAACTGCATTCTTTAATATTTTAAAGAAAACAATAATTTTTTCTAAAGTAGAAACATCAGAATTTCTGGACACTCCTTCATAATCAGAATGAGAAAGTCGTTCAACATTGCATTTGAAGGATGAAACATATAAAATAGTTTCGAGTCGAATTATTAAGGGTTTGATTTAAAATTACGGCACCAGGATAACATAAAAGAATACATATTCCGACTGAGAACGTACAACAAAAAAATAATTTTTCTTAAAGCAAAATTATTTTTTAAATTTAAATAAATCCGTTTTATGAAACCCAATTTTGAGAATGATTTATTTTTTAATTCATTAATATAGTCCTTGAAATTCATTTTCGTATAAAAAAATACACCTATTTATTAAATTAACATGTTTAATTTTGAAATGTAATAAATAATAATTAAAATCAAAAATAGTTTGTTTTTTTTTTTTGAGAAAATAAAATAATTTAAAATGTACTT
Organism: Melanaphis sacchari; assembly: GCF_002803265.2. Taxonomy (NCBI): domain Eukaryota; kingdom Metazoa; phylum Arthropoda; class Insecta; order Hemiptera; family Aphididae; genus Melanaphis; species Melanaphis sacchari. The sequence goes on along the minus strand of NW_020271560.1, from coordinate 7,518,813 downwards.
ATATGTAGTTATATGACATTATTTATGTACCATCGCAAAATACATCTAAATTAGATTGCAATTCTAAATCTTCAGAAACAGAGCAAATAATTAAGTTATAGGCTTTAGCGTCATCGGCAAACCGTACAATATTAGTATATTTTAATTTAGTAGAAATAATGGGAGTTTACCAATTGTGCTTAAAATGATCTTTTAATATATCAATTGCACTCTATCTTTTTTAGATAAATAGACTAATCGCGCTCAGTTGTTTTCAGGGTTTATTATTAGACCTAGTATATAAAAATACTTTTATAAAAATATATATTATAAATCAATTTTTTTAGTCAATACAAAAAATTATAAAATGAACGTCAATATTAATAATATTTGTACAATATAAATCTATAAAAAAATCATACACATATAGATACACGTCAATAACGTTAATCGACAATAATACATAATTAATATACATAAAAATATAAAAGTATAATTAAAATTTATGTTTTTCATTTAATATTTTTTTATGTTTTACTATAATAATAAGAGACTGGTTTTAAAAATTCTTTGCTAGTAATTTTTCCGGATTTATATTTCTCAATAATAGATTCTATGGCCACTTTTTTTCACTAAATACACTCGGTTTGATGTATATTTGTCTTCTTCAGTACTGTTTATTGAAATATAAGTGCTGGTTTGTGTTTCTATAATTGCTTTTAGAAAAACAAAAATGTTTGTATGGGAGGAATAAAAATTTGATGAAAATGAAGCGTGAAAACTTTCACATGCATTGGTTGTACGTTCAGAGCTTATTGTATTCGATGCCCACAGTATGGGAGGGAATGTAGGGGTTGATGATACATAATTTTCAACGATATAGTCAGTGAATTTAGCAACTTTTGAATTCGTTGGCTGAATCATCATTAGTTCATTTATAAAAACATCCTCCACTTCATAATGTGGAAAAAGTAACAAACCAAAAATTGAATGTAGCCATTTTCCTATTTCAGAATCTGTATTTTTATACTCAGTTTGTAGTCCACATCTTTGGATATTCTTTCACCAAGCTTGTGTTAAATGAAATCTACAACCTACCAGAATTATTGAAGGCCAAACTTTTTTAACTTCAAAATGAATTACTTGTTCAAAATCGGCAACGACTGTTTTTGGATTAAAATAAAAGTTAAAAGTTGCACATTTACTAGTCAAAACTTAAAATAAATATTCGTAGGTACTAAACAACTTATTTGGCAGCAAAGTAAATACTAATGGTATATAGTGACCGTTTTTTAAGCCATGTATCGTGAATAGCTGATAAAAAAATTTGGAACAAAATTCAAAAGTTCCATCAACAAATATTTTTTCACAAGTACATAAAAATTCTAAATTTGTTTGTGTTGAAAAACATATTATATTTAAAATACTATCGTTTATTAACAATATATTCTCACCCTTGTATGCACTTATTGTACTTGTATCCAAATTAGTTAAAGCTGCATGTTGCATGTACTTCTGGTAAGTTTTTTGGTAATAGTGGTAACGTTTTTCTGCGTGAACGATAAACACTTCGTCTTATGGAATTCACATTGTTCAACGTTAAATCAACTGCACATGATTGCACTTCGTTTCGAATTAATTTCAGTGGTCGTGTTATTTGATCTATTGCTTTTCTTTTTAAAGAATTAGCAACAATTTGCCTGTTAATATTTGCACTTTTTTCGTGATTATAATTTAAGTTGGAAGTTAAAAGCGTAGTTACACTTTCATCAGAATATACATTTGAGATACATAATTTGACGGTACACCTCCACTTAATTCCATCTTTTGATTTACTAATTTTCGAAATTTAAATTCATTAATAATCAATAACGGTTTACCTTTTTCACTCAGAACTTGTTGTGAAAGGTCCATATTGTAACTTCAAACACTCAAAAGTAAAAATATACTAAACTGCTGACAAGGTACCTATCTACTATATATGTTTTTATTAGTACATTTTTTGATCGTTAAATTTCTATAAATATACAGAGTGAATTATAAGCAAATTACAATATCATACATTCGTACATATAAATGTCATACCTTTGTGATTTGTGTTATCCCATATATTATAGTATATATGTCTATATAGTACTTATTAGACAGTGTGTGGTACAAATTAGGCGGATAAATAGGTGGATAACGATCATTAATGATAATGAAAACTTGTTATCGTCTATCACTCAAATTGATACTTTATAATATGTTCGTTAATAATAATAATTAAGATATTTTATATTTCGCCCTACGTTGGGATAGGTACTATTATCAGCTTGTAGCTTGACGTATTTTCCCGTAATTTCGTATATGTTTTGCTTTAAATTAAGTATATTTGAATGTATATTACTATATTAGTTAGCTAATAGCTATATTTAATTGTTTATATACATATGAACATATAATGTAACTTTTTCCGCCATGTAGGAACTTACGTATGTTCATGTAAAAGTAAGGAACCTAAAATATAAGTAGCACAATTGGTGTACTGACCTAAAATTTAAGCGGCGCAATTGGTAGGTATACTGACCTAAAGTACAAATATTGTTTTAGGCGCAACTGGTCCATGCCCGAAATAATTTTGAAGAATTAAGGTCTACTTGTGAAATTCCTGATGTAATTAGTATGGAATTCGAGAAAAAAACCATTATATTTTATAATTTGAAATCCCAGTCTGGCGATAACGTTCATCATGAACACATGTTCACGCTCACGTCCACTTTGTTATCGGTCCTCGTAATTACTTCAATTCCGCTAAACATGGCGCAGCCTCGACAGCCACAAATCCAAAAATCAAAACGGCATTTGTCCTCGCCTTCTAACCCATCACCACAAGAAAAAAAGAAAATCAAGTCATATCATCACCAAATCGATACACGGCACTAGCCAAGGTTACTGATGACAAAATCGAAAATGAGGTATTTCAACCTAACGATAACATAGTAGTCTATGAGCAACTATATAAAACTAAAACCACACCTATGCCTACTCGAATACCGGCGATCTACACAAAGAACGTCACCAATTTCTCAATATTCAGCAAGAAACTAATATAACTCACAGGCACTAACGATATTTCATTTAAGTCCATATCATCATTTATTATAATCCGGCCCAACAACCGCATAAACTACAACATAGTAATTGATTACTTAAAAGAAACCAATGCCGAATTTCACTCTTTTCGGCCTCACTGCAAACGACAATACAAAGCAATAATCAGAAATCTGCATCACTCCTCTATCATAACTGATATTATAAACGCCCTGCCTGAACTAGGACACTCGGCCACGCGCGTGGTTAATATCAAAAAGAACCATCGTCCTTTACCACTGTTTCGTGTAGAACTGGCTCTTAAATAAAACAATAAAAATATTTTCAAGATTACAAAACTCCTTCACTCTCCAGTATTGATTAAAAAACTACATACAAAACGCAAAAACCCGTTTCAATGCTTCACATGCCAAGCCTGCGGTCATACGCGCAACTACTGCAGTAGTCAGTAGCTCAGATGCGTTAAATGCGGCGAAAATCACTCAACTGATATGTGCACCAAAGATAGTAGCCTCCCGGCTAAATGTGCACTATGCTCTGGTGCACATACAACATCATACAAAGGTTGTATAATTTACAAAAAACTGACAAAATCCACAAACAAACCAAAAAAGGTAGACATTCCAAAACAACAAGGCACTTCACGTCATCATGCATCGCATTCATCTCCGTCCGGTCCATCATATGCCAGTGTAACAGCTACCCAACCAATATCCTGTACCACAAATTCAACGTCAAACATCTAAACGAACTCAAACATTATTAAATTCATTAATTTCTCTAATAACTATAATTTTAAGCAAACTCACAACAATATTCCCATAACAGCCATTATTTCCAACATTAAATCTCTTATCCATAAACCTCATTAAAATTATCTACAATTCTCATCCCATATTCTATTTATATAAACCGAAATTCATTAAACCGTAATTAATTATAATCTACAAACTTGTAATAGCATGATCAATATGCTGAAACATTTAATTATAATAAAATAAAAAAAATTATTTGAAATCTCTCTGTTAAAAATTAAGAAAACTTTGATATTAAAAAATGTTGTACCTATACAATAATATTTTAATGTTGATATCAATAATTTATGATTTACAATTTGATCAAAAGATTTTTTTTTAAACCAGTTTATATCACATATGTCTGTTTATTTATATTAAAAGAATCGAAGATAATTTGTTTAAAAGTGGCTAGATTTAGTAATAGTTGACCGTCCTAAAGAAAATCGCGTTGTTCATTGATTAAAAATATTAACTATAGATTAACCATCCTTTGCCTCTTCGTTATTAAAATGCATTAAGTAAGAAAACATTTTTTAAAGTTTTTTTTAGTTCAAAAATTTCCAAAAATATTTAAGATTCAATTTAATAGATTTTTGAACATTTTTTTAAATACGTAGAGTAATTTATGTATTTATACTTAGATTTTAAAACTGAAAATTTTATATACAGATTCATTAAATTGTTGCTAGTAATCAAGAATATAATTTTTGAGTTAAGCATATTATTCAATTGAAATAAATTTAACTATTTAAGAAAGAAATATTATCAATTATTAAATTTTTGTATTATGAATGATCTGAAATGACTATTAAGAATTAGGGAATGACCTCTGTGTTTTTTAACTATTTTACTATAAATAAACTTGTTTTTATAGCTGTACAATTATGCTAAAAACTATGGTTTACATTTAACATAACAGTATATTAACATCATTGTAAACTATAGATCTGCGCATTATCTAATTAATATAATTTATAAATATATTAATATGTGTTGTAAACATGAAATTTAATTTTTGATTTGAATATAAACTTTTATTTATACATTATAGAATACAAAACAAGCTACATGTCTATACCTGACTAACACAAATGGAATTGTAAGGATATTATTATGAAGCAATAAAACAAATTAAATGATTTGAATAATTATAACTTAGTTGTTATCATTAGAAACAAACTGTCAACGTAAAGGGATATCATAAAATATGTATCAATTTTACATATCATAAAAAATATATCAGCATAAACATTTGACTTTTAGATTGATTGTAAAACTCGATATTCAATATTATTTTTATATAATATTACTAAATATTAATACTAATACTAGGTATTCTAATTTATTTGCACAAACTTAAACCTAATATATTCATATACTATATAAAAAAATGTTTATGTTAAATCATATTGTGTGTGGTTGCATTTGTTTTAAAGTTTCTTGGATACTTGGAAGTACTGTATTTATTACTTTTGATAGCTTTTATTTATTTATTTTTATTTTATATTTAAATAAAATACTATACAATTATCATATATATATATTTACTTAATTCTTTAACTGTTATTTTCCAATTACCAATTTCATAAGGAACGCTTTCTATAAATAGGTACAATGTATTACAAATATGTACATGATAATTTAATTTTCAGTTTGGTACTTGATAATATTTTTATACTATAATCAACTATGACTTATTGTGTAGTTAAACATAATTTTCATATAAAAAAAATGCAAAATATTAGTTATTTATAATATAAACAATTTAAGTAAAATGCCTATAAAATTTATAAAATTTATAAATCGATTATAATTCTTTAGTCAAATCTTTTATACAACAATCTTTTATCCATAATGCTAGACGATCGTCTTTTAGATAGGTAATTGAAAAAACTTATATTCTCAGTACTTGATTTACTTTTGCAAAATGCCTGGACGGTAGTCAGACTAATTTTGCACGGTGATAATATTCGTGGTTTTTGTTTACATACCAAGTGATCTACGTATTTTCAGATAAACTCAACTCTCAAGTCTATGATATTACAATAAATAATTTCTTAATGACATAATAAAGCATTGAGAATTTACACATAGATATAAAATGGATAAGCTTTGAGTTGTTAGGATAACATGTGGCATTAATATATTGTGTAAATAACATGTCTATTCATTTTTTATGTCATTTGCATCATACAAAACTGTATAGCGCGGTTTTTTATGCAATTGCATATTTATTCTAGTTGATCATATGATATGCTAAATAAGCACAAAATTTGTTTCATGACATATCGTACTTAATAATTTTAAAAATGAAACTTTTTTAGTGCATATTTCGAAATTTTCTATTTTAAGGGCTTATTTTACAATTGAAATTTCATATTTCATCTTTTAATGCATATTTCGGTGTTTTTTATTTTTTTAGACATTTTTTAAATACATACTATTGTCTATTATAATATAAGAAAAAAGATATTATATTTTTATAGTTTCCATTAATATTAAAATTAATTAATATTTATACATGTAGATATAAACGGTTTTCTCAAATATATGATCGTAGATCAATATGAGATAATAAAATATATATACCAAAATAAGAAAATATCGATTACGACCATGATTAAACATTGACATTATTTCACTTTTGTTCAATAAATAACTATTTTTTTGCTAATTTTTTATGCATATTTTTCATTTTTCATGCATACTTATAATATTTTAGTGCATGTTTGGTAGGTTTTTAATGCATATAAATCCGCGCTCTATAACATAAATAAATACTCAAATTTCCCAGGATCCAGTGCTATAGTGATAACGAATTTATTTATTAGCATTAGGCTAAAATATTCTATCAATAATCTAATTACTACACAAAATATGTAATGTAAAATGAAAATATTAAAAAAAAACTATAATCAATGATTAATTGATCTGTTATTAAACAATATTGAGATATAAAAATTCAAAATTCAATGTAATTTTACCTGAATTCTTCTGATTCATTAAACCAGCAGAAACCATTTTTTCTGTAAAAGATTAGTTCTTTATTAATAAAACATTTATTATTTATTTATATTTGTGCGTCGCGTAGTGGAATTTTCACTTTACTAATAATATTACTGTTCCTTGTTATATTAAAAGGAGATCGCCACGGAAAACACATGCGTTGCTCCGATTATTTGCTTGCGGAACAGTGCGGCAGTTGCCAGGGCCAGAACGCCGGGGTCAAATCTCGTACCACGGGATCCGGAAATTAGCCCCGTCGGACAAGCTTGCTAATAGCAGCCTGGCGCTCCGGAAGGCGATGGCCGGGTGACGCGTGACCGCGGGTGTTCATAGAGGGCCCGCACTCATCCGTGACACAGCCGCCGTACTTGAGGAAAGACTCGGGACAATTGCGGGAGTAGCGCCTTATTTAGAAGAGGCTTGGTTCGAGCGGGAAATCGTCGTGCCCTAGCCACAGGAGTATCTCGCGATCGTGCCTTAATAGAACTGGCCGGAGGGCGGGAAGCTTAAGGGTGTCTAGCTCTCGAGTGCTCATCCTGGTACGACTGCCCGGATGAGGAGACAACGCGATTAAATAAAGGGGTGAAGTGTCGCCGGTCTAAAAAACCGAATGGACTTATCAATCCCCGCAACACGCGGAAAAATGTTCCTTATTAACAACTGAAATTTAAAATTAAGTTTTTGGCGAAAACGTGACAAAAAATTAACCAATATCCCTCTAATAACCTCTAAAAAAAAATAAATAAAAATAATTTTAACCAATAATCAAACATAGTACAGGTATCAATAGAACTTGTTATATTTATATTGTTTTAAAAAGTATATTTAGATAATCTTCAAATACTAAAGAAATAAAAATAAATAGTTTTCAAATTGAATTTTAATTCGTCGTTTGATTTTTACCTAGTTAATGTCTACATTAAGATTTCAGTTTTAATGGTGACATTATTGATTAAATGTCTGTTTTGGTAAATCAGTAAATGGGAAATGGGAAATGTATTTAACGTGCAGGAGATGGTGTTAAATTCCATTTTGCTACAGTGGTGGTCATTGGTCGCCTATAACCACGCTCATTGTCCTCACAACGAGGCTGCGCACAGTAGTCTCAGGAGAAGTATTATATTATTATTTCATGGACCTGTGTAGCTCTGCTTAGGACGTTTGACCTAAACGCTATTGAGTAGAATTGACTATTTTGTATTTATGTCACTTGCGTAATTAAAATAGGATACGTGCATGCGTTTACAAACTAAAAGTTAATTTAAACTCCTGTCCCCCTAAATATGTATAAAATACTAAATATTTTGCAATTATCTATATGAATATTGATTTTTAAGTAATAGATTTAATTAGTGGTTAAAGTTTAACTCAATAAGAGTATACCTTTAATGACCTTGCTAACTTTATGAGTGACATTTATCAATATTTTAATAATAAAGAGTACTTTTTGTCATGTTTATTGATTTTCGCGGTGCCTTCGATTCCTTCTCTTAATCTCCAACCTTTTTTTATCAATTTTATCTCTAGACTATTCTCTTATATACTTTTATATTTTATCTCTCCCTTTGGCACCACCAACGTACAATTTACATTAATCGACCCACCCCAAGGCAGCTGCCTAAGTTCAATTCTTTTCAATACTTTTATTTATTTAATTTTATAACACTATTATTTTTTTCTTTCCGGGCTCTCCTTCTTTCTTACATATTAGTAAAATCAATAAAACACAAGCAACTTGTCCCCTAAGATCCCTCATCAGTGCCTTAAAATCCATCCACTCTTCAGCTATTTGGGTCGAAACATTATGTCAAACTTATTACAATCAAGTTAAATGGCTCGCCGGTAAATCGTTACTAAAATAAATTATCAAACAAAGAATCCATATTTTCAATTTCTTCCTCAAGATTTATTACTCTTGACGCCTATGTCCAAACGGCTCGCCCACTTCTTGCCTTAACAACACATACTTTTGAAGCCACGCGCAATTTTATTATTAAAACTGACAGTCTTATCCATTATACGAAATCAACTCACGATATTTACTGATTCCCCTCATGTTTGCCCCAACAGTTGGCGCCCACAATACCAAATAAAAAAAAAGATATGAATACATTTACGGCGTTGTTGGTAGGCAACTCAACGTATCTATAATTTATATGTACCGCCGTCCGCCTTCAACGCAATTCACAGAACGACACAACATGGAGAAATAAGATAAAACAACGGAGAGGACTCAAGTTATAAAACACAGGATAGAGGAAGTTGAATTTAGTTATTGGGGGGACTATGGGTTATGGTCGGTTCGGTCAAGTGCAATGACTCACGAGGCTCACATGAATTGGACACTTACAAATAACTTAACTTAACTTAACTTATATTTATTAGTACCGCAATGGCAACAGTAACAAATCAAAACTGGATTAATAAAATATAACAAGATTAATGTTAACGATGTGCAATGCATGCAAACAATATCAAAAAAAGAACAATAGTAATAAAATGAAGACGACAGACAACGAAAGAGTGAAAAAAAAATGACAAGAAAAATAATAACAATGATAATAAGGGCGTTGGCCGAATACAGGTATCCATAGATAATGGTAATAAAATAATAATTAAAATAATAATGGCAATTTGCACGACCAAAGACAAAAACATAATAATAATATGCAAAAGGCACAACACTGTACACGCCAAAAAAATCAACAACAATTAATAGCGATAATAGCACTAATAAAAATAATAATAATAATAATATCACTTATCAGATAGGAACCGGAGTGCGTTGGGAAAGGTCGCATCGTTTTGTGATTAGAATTATGTATATATATATAGCTTATCGCGGCGCGAACACCTCATAACACTCCAAAACAAAAACTTCCTATAAATAGGTACTACACACAATTATTGCCTAATATCTGCATCTACCTAATTATGTTAATAATATTTTTCTTGATTTTATTTATAAGTCATTACACTATCTCGCTATTTGTCTTGATTTTCACGGTCGGATCACTCGATCCCCTATCAACCGGTTACTCAATTCACATATTTCTCCTCTTATAATATTTATTAGAAAAAATTTTATATGCTCTAACAGAATTAGACACAGATACAATTTTTATGGTTATCAGAAATTCAGAACATACTGCTATTGCAGGAAATTAATTCACCAACAAACTTGCAAAATCCTCGGCTACCCACTGATGTCATCTGAGTTCAAAAATTCCATGGTATGACTTTATCCTCAATCTTAGGATTTGCACAACCAATCTATGATTTAAACACCGGAAATCACTCCCTCCTCACTTTTTTCACCCAGAACAGAGACATATCTCCTGATCTCCAACTATCCCACTACTACCCTGGTTTCACAACTTAAAAAGTATAGTATAGTTTTATCGTCTCTGTTTTGGCTACACTCTATGTCCTTCTCATTCTTTTAATGATAAACTTTCATTGACCGATTCCCCTCTCTGCACATTCCCTAATGGCCCTATGGTTAGTGACATTATCCACCAAATCTTCACCTATCCCAGATTATCATCCCTACGAGATCACCTATTATTCATTTTCAATTCTTTCAACATTTCTTTTGACACCAAATATATCCTCTGACCTCTCAATTCTCAAACCAAAAAATAAGGTTAGATCTTTTTTAAACTATTGCTATTATTTTTAATTTAGTTTTTTATTCTCCTCTTTATTTTTGTATAAAACTTCTATGTCATATTGTTCCTTAACGTTTCTCGCTAATACCCAATTAACTAAACTAATTGTTAAACAAAGTTAAAAAAAAAAAAAAAAAATTGAATGTTTATTAATACCATCTGTAATTAATTTTATTTTATATTGAATTGGATTCAATCCATTTCTTTCTATCAATAAATACATAATCTGTTTATTTGTAATAAATTTACTTGAGTAATAATTAAAAGTAAATACAGTATTTAACTGCTTTATACATACAATTAGTATAATTTGGGATTTAAGTCACTAATTATTTAAATTATTTTAGTTATTACGAGTATGTCATATCGTATTGTACATTGATTACGTCGGTCACTTTATTTAACAGATTATAATTTTTCGTACTTACCTACGGTCCTACGGTGTTTTTTTATTGTATCGATTCGAATTTCATATTTTATTGCTCAAAATTAATAAAATTAATTTTATCATTAAATAATTATTGAAATTGTAGTTCTTTTAAATGAATTATAAAAATTTTATGACATGTGATTATTAATTTGAGTATATTATGGTAAACAGAATAATATAAATCATAAATGTAGGTAACAAAATATAAAATTCGATATCGATTTTATAAAAAACATTATGCAAATATTATCTTATCGCCAACATTATTGTTTTCATATTGACTATTTAATTATTTATTAATTGCAAATGGCCCAGTTGCGATATGAAAACTAGTTGTGAGTGTTGTGACATATGAAGCAGTGGGCTGCAGTCGTGTGGCGGGTTAGTGGTACGGATAATGGATATGTTTTCCAACGCTGCAGCTAAACTCAGCAGGACAGTACACGACGACTATAAACTTTTTATTTTCTTACCACAAACATACTTTTGTACTTCCCATTTTTCTATCAATAAAGTTTTTTCATCAAAATAAACTTGGGAAGTTCTTCTAGACAATTGCGCTCCAGTTTTTGAAATTTTTTTTTGCCTTATTGATATGATATTTAAAAAATTTAAAAAATTTCGAAGGCAAATATAATCGATTTGAAAAAATATTCGAAAATCTAATACGTAGTTGTCAAGTAGAACTTCTCAAGTTTATTTTTGCAAAAAATCATGTTTCTACGATTAATATATAGGCTAATAAAAATGGGAACTATACGAAAGCATGTTTTTTACGATCGAATTTTGTTACCAGAATGACCTCTTTTCACATTATTTAACTATTAGTTACATTTAAAAAAACGTTTAAATTATCAAACGCTGTTAATTCTCTAAATGACAATATAAAAATGGTAGATTTAAAACAGATCTGATACTATATTGAATAACAAATTTACCTATCAAGTATTTTATTTTATAAATAATATCACAATTTCATTGCAAATAACCCATTAAACATAGAAATTAAATAAAAATTTAATTAAATTGTAAGTATTATTGGAAAAAAATAAAATGAACTATTATTGATAGAAATGATATTAAATATCCTCCAATTAATGACATTATTTTATTTATTGTCTGTAAAAACCTATGAGAAAATTCGATAGCGGTAAACGTTTTTAAGTTCGAATGCTAATGTTAGAAACATTTCTTGGGTTGAAATTCGTAAGCAATAGTTGCAGTATATTAATTAGCCGTAATGTAAAGTATAAAAAGTTATATTATTGGTCCTCCATGATACTAAACTATTTATATAGAAATGAAATTTTAAACAAACATAACTACAGTTTTGGTTATTTGAACCAAACATACCTAACAATGGAACATGGCGTTCACGCGTCTATTTCACTATTTAGCAAACAAACAGTCGGAATTTCTTTGTTGTCAAACGTTTCCAACATTTGCTGTTATCGATTTCCGCTATAGATAATAAAAATAACTAACTTACTTTTGTACAAATAATAATATGATTATGTATGAATGTAATCACAAACAGTGTAATCCATTATATTTACAAGATTAATGTATAAAATATGAATATAAATTAAAGTATAATTACTTACCCGTGCAATCCATGAACGAGAAAACTAAATAAGTTAATACAAATCATGTTATTTTACAAATACGAAATTTTCACCAAAATTTTATGTTAGCATTTCCTTCACACAGTACAATTTTATTTTTCAAATAACTTATTAACTCTTTTTGAATTTTATTTTTTTTCTATGAATGCCAATAAAAAAATGTTCATTGAGTCATATAGGGTGAAAGTTTAATAACTACAAGATTCCTCACAAATTTTCATTTACTAATTAACAAATATTGAAAACGCATTTTCACAATATTTTTGTATAAGCGTTTGACACGTTTAACGATGACATCGATTGACATGAGAGTGTCTTTAGCTGCACGTATTAAAATTGGTAAAATAAGCACTTGTCAAGTATTGTTGTTAATGTAATAATAAATAGAGTTGTAAATATTTTAAATTAGACTTTATAAATAACTTTACAACTATAGTAGGTAATTTCTAATTATTATTGATCAATTATACATTATATTTTATCTATTATATATAAATTGTAAATTAAATATAAAAAAAATAACCAAAAATGAAAACCAATAATGCTTTATAATATTCAATAAGTTTATGAATGGCTAACTTAAATTTATAATTTTTACAGCTAAGCCACCTTTCATAAAGTTGCGGCAAAACACAAACTTCTACAAGTCTAAGATTATCTATTAAATATTAATCATTGAATTAGCATGTGAAATAAAAGTATATATATACTTACTATCAGCATTTATACATCCGATAAAATAAAACAAAACGCAAATAGTTAAGATATTATTATAGGTGACCATGTTTATAAATAGGTGCCTAATATAAATTAATGACTTTAACTGCGTTTATAATAAGATATAGCAAGAATAATACAAAGTTATGTTAAACAACGATATTTAAAGGATCAATCAGTAAGAACAAAACAAAATTGTGTATCCATAAGCAACTGAGTAAACCACTTTTACAAACAGCATTAAATAACGTAGTTTATTTAGGTATACACAATACAATTATTGTTTTTAAGTTTCAAAATCATATTATGTTGTGCACTAAAAATAATTTATCACACCACCTAACGCACATTGGCCATTAACGTGAAAAGTAAAAACATTTTGTAAAAGTATATATACATATATTATGATGTTTTTATTATTTTACAAAATATATATTTAGCAGCATAAAAATTTAAAAAAATAGGTTAAGATATATTAATATTTCACTACATCGTCTATCCGTCCACCATTATAAAGATAAAATCCTTGTTTTGATAGAATAGAACCTCTGAAAAATAAAAATAATATTTTTTTTTTTTAATATACAAACAATATTCATTGACAAATGTACCTAAGTATGCGTATTTTCAATTTATTTTAAAATTTAATGATATAAAACGAAAATAGTATACATACATACAGTGATCGCCGCTTAATGTAATCACTTTGGTACGGGACATAACTGATAACATAATCCGATTGATAACATTAAACGAAAGTTAAAAAAATTATAAAAAATAATAAAATCTACGTTAAATACATAGTTAATAAAAATATAATTTTTTTATTTATTATTATTTATTTATAAATAAAGTACATATACGTACGTAGGTATAAATTGGAAATTTAAAATTTAAAAAAAAAAATTAAATGTAAATAAATAAATATGTATAATATGTATACGAACGAAAGATAGATATAAATGTGATATCAATGTGTATAGTATATAGACATTTATATCTTTATTACAATTTTTATCTTTATTATGAGACATTCGACGAAAAATTTGATTGTATGTTACAAAATTATGATTTTATGAACTCAAACTGATAATATTATGCGGCGTATTGATTACAAAAACCGACATAATTTACACATATAAGTATAGATCCGGCCCGTACTTACACTTTTCGATAACAATAAACGATTGATAACATTAACCGTGATTATAATAAACGGCGACCACTGTACTTATTTTTTTAATTAAACATAATATAGAGCAATTATCCATTAATAAAACTTAGGCTTGTATAATTTATTAATATTATATTATTTAATTTATTGATTTACATTGCAGGAGAAGACGAGAGGCCATGGAACTATATTTACATTTTAGACGTTTGGGCGGGTTGTCGAGTATGGAGAAACCGTCAGATTTTGTATTAATGGATTGTTGTTTAAGGCAAGATGGTTATGGAAACTCTTATAAGAGATTTTTACTTTATCATGGACTATTTTAAATTTGAGTTCGGAATGTATAGTTATAGTGAAATAACGTAAGGAGTGGCATTTAGTAGTTTTATAAATGCTACATTCTAAATTCTAAAAGGTTTGAATTTTGTTACGTTTAGAGTTTTTACATTCCCCGCAGCTGAATGCTATAAGTCCAAACTAGTTTGATTAAAAATTAGTAAATTAGCAGTTTATTCTGCTTACTGTTGATGTAGGTTGATGTGTCTATTATTGTTGACAACGATTTTGATTTTTGAGTAAATATAATCGATAGTTTAAATTGAAACGTTTTGATCTAAAGTTTGGCTGAGATATTTGACTTGGAATGAGCTGCGTGATTAGCCTGGGAATTTGAGTGCCATAAATGTAGACCTTTATGTAAAGTAAAAATCGGAGGGTAAGTGTGGTATGTACGGATTCAGATTGATTTATTTTAAATTGTCATTTAGTATGCTCATATTAATCGTATTCCATGTTGGTAAGATGGTTTTGAAGATTGTGAGGCAATAAATGGCTCATGATGTGTGCCTATGATTGGCCTGTCATCGGTGTAGTATATTAAACACGTTTATAGAGTATACTATACATTCAATGGAAAAGACACGTTTCTAAATCTGATAAACTTAAATTAAATCGCATAACTTCAATCGTCTAATTTCTAGCTAGTTGTTTACCAATTGCGTTAGTGTGCAACTCTAGTTTTTTAACTTTTTTTTTTTAATGATTCATTATTACTTAGTATATATGCCTGTTGATATTTACATGTTTAAATTTGTTGCTCTACTGAAGTCTACTCTGTCATGCGAAATATATATATAAATATATTACTTATTATAATTACATAGAAAACTCAAAAATAATATGACAACTGTAAACAAGAATTGACATACCCACCTAATAAGAGCTTTTAAAAACTTTTTTAAATTTTAGAAATTAAAAATAGAAAAAAATTAGTGATTTTGCCTAATTTTGTAGTAATTTAATTACATTTTTTTTTTTACTGTTTGTATATTTTTGAATTTCTGTATGAATAATTTAATTAATATTATAATAAATTAAATAATCACACATTATTATCAAGTCCCACAAATTATACTTAAATAAAAAATATTTTAAATATTAACTCGTTTTGTTGACTTACATAAAAGTTTTGACGTATCAATGAAGATAACATAAAAATGCATATTCTCACAAAATGTTCTCATAGGTTAAGAGCGTTGTATTTAAATTCACGATATTTTCTATTCATAAGTTCCGTAACAATTCTTCATTATTTAATGATTGTCGGTGGATACAGGGCTGAATTTAAGCGCAGCATATGGGCCCGCACCACAACAGAGCCCTCTCCACACATCATACATTTTAAGAAAAATAAATTATGAAGATATTATAATTTGTAAATAATTTCATCAACATAAACTTACGACGTAAACCGATCAGAGTTAAAATCTTTAAACCTAGTTTTTATTATTTATTAAGCTATATTAATATATTATATGCCTATTATTATGTTGAATATGTTGTTAATTTAATTATTACTGTTGCAATGTTGCAATAAATATTGTAGAATACTTTAACTACTGTGTGATAATTGAATCTACACTTTAATTGTATATTATAAATAATTTTTTTTTTTCAAGCAAATCATTAACAGTTAAGAAGTTGCACTGCAATCGATTTAAGAATAAAATTATTTGAAAACTTTTAAAAATAGTTTAATCTATTTGTGCATATGCTATTCCTATTTCCTAAAAACCGTCTGGTAGGACCCACGCCACAGTTGAACCTAGGGGCCTACAAATTTTAAATCTGGCCCTGGGTAAATGTATAATATTATCTAGAAGTTTTAATTTGTTTAATTCCATAAATAAATATAAAATTTTTGATCGAATATAACGCTTAAGTATTTTGTATTATTAATTCTAATTGTGATTAGAGTTTTACATTGAAAAATGAATTTACACATTGATTTGTGGACTTATAGTTTTAAGATAATATAAATTTTCGATAATGTTCTTATTGAATTTGAAAAGTTTGAAAAAATAGTAACAAATAGTATTAAATATACAGTAAATTATTTTTGTTTTGTGTTTATTTAAAACATATTTTTATTCAAAAATATTTGATTTTATAGTCTTATGTTTTAGGTGGAAATTCGCATTGTTTGCCTTCGATTCGTTTGTCGCATGTAGTTTAAAACTGCAAAACAATACTTGTTCAAACGAACATGGTATAACGAAAATACATCGGTATTGTTTATAAGGCTTTCACTATTACAAGACCATGCAAATTAGTTAGTACGTTGTAGTGTTGTACCTATCAAGAATATAAAATAATTTGTCGAATTGACATCTATAAAGTTTATTTATTTAAGTTTTAAGCGACCAAAAGCTTTTAAAAATACAATTAACAATAGATTTATAATGATAATTAATTGATAACAATGATAACATGCATATTATATGTAGGTACACACTACACAGTGTTGATTTTACGATTAAATTGCGTAATCGACTACGATTAATTTATTAAATTACATTAGTTGTTAATCGTTTAATCATTTTTTAAAAGTAATCACTAATTAGTAATCATGATTATATTTACATGTTTGTAATCATTAATCATTATCGCCAAATTTATTGCGTAACAACGATCTTGTATTAGATAATATGCCTACAATACATATTATTAAAATTATAAATTTACGTTAAAAATGTCAGCTATTTTATATTTATAAATTCTAGAGTTACACATTTTTTACCGGCCAATAAGCTGTGCTTATATTTTTATTTGAAAATGTTCGTAATACCATTGATTGTATTTATAATCAATAGCAATACTCATTTTTTATCCAAATTTATCTGTAAACGTACAACAAATCTCGTGTACCCATCCCGTATTTAGTTAGTGATTACTAATTAGTATATTTCTGGTTTAATTTTGTTGTTTTTCGCTCTATTCCGTATAAACATTTAATTTGAAACTACGTATTACAATGGGTGACAACAAAAGGAACTTTTCTGGATCAGAAAATTATAGAAAAATTCATCAATTCTAGATTGTCTAACACAACTTCGACAATCAATTTGGGTAAAACACGATTCCGCACGTTCATTGTTCGATATTACCTTTTTTTTCTACCCAAATACTTATTGTATTTGATTGCGACGTTGCCATGAGGAATACGATTCTGCACGTTTTTTCTTTTAACATGAGATTGATACAATTAGTGCATAATATTTAGGCACCTGAACTTTTCCACTTCTTTACTACGATATTTCAAGTTCAAACTAATTAAAATTAAGATAATTTGGGTCTTTTGATAAAGTCGATAAAGATAACAATATACTATAAATAGACGGCAAATGGACATCGTATGGTGCAAAGGCGAAACTATAATATTTTAGGTGTATACCACAATTTACCGAACATCCGAGTTTGTATGATATTTTGATAATGACAAGATTATTTTATACTTGTTGGTTAATTATTATATTTTTGGCTTTATGTATCAAGGGAAAAAATTATATTAAATTATTATATTATTTATATTATATTATTAAATTTAAAATTATTAAAATTATTTTTTATAATGACAATTATGAGATCGTAATAAACTGTTTGTAATAAATTTGACAATGTTGCACCCAATTCTTATTGTATTCCTATAAACAATTAAGTGTGCGGAATCGTGTTCAAAAAAAAAAAAAAAAACGTGCGGAATCGTACTCCTCCCATCAATTTATGGTATTTTTTTTTTTACCTGAAAAATCATGTGCATTTTAAAATAAAACGGAGGTTCAATGCGGAAAATGTGAGCCAAAAATTATAAAACTGAAAGGTCAAGGAAATTTATTTTCAAAATTTGTTTCTCTCTTAAAACGTTGACATAGTCCAGACGCTGTTGAAGAGTATAAAAATCATTTGAAATTAATTTCACCACCAAATAAAAAAATTTAAGCAATACACAAAACAATACATCTTAGAATAATAGAATGCGCTACTAATCGTTGTATCAAAGAATCCGAACATACAAAACATACCACAATAGGTATCGTGTATGTGGGCCCAGTGATGTGCCAGATATCATCATGGGGCCGGAGCAGGAGCTCCTTCCAGATGATGCGTTCAGGAGACGACGTATTGAGGCCATGGCGGAGAAGCAGAGGTTGGCGTTTGGCAGAATGGTGGAGGCGATTCTCGGGCGAAAGGAGGATGTGGAGCGGTCCAGATAGGCGCGATTAATATATGGTGGTTGAGTTTTTGGGCTGAAGGCCAAATACCTAGGGTGGTTAGAGGCCCCCACGTATGTATATATAGTATGTATCGCTATGTTATTGTAATTTTTTGTTATGGTGAATAAACAATACGGGTTCGGGTGGCAGTATTGTGCTAAACAGTTCCCACCCGTTCCCGGTTTCAAGAAGGAAAAAAAAAAAAAATAAAAAGGTATTGTGTATGTGTTAAATTTTATTGTTATTATCAAATAACAGTGGGGATGCATTATATAAGGATATTACAGGTAAAACGATTCTAAGCAATGTATTTGACTGATTTTATATCTTATGTGTAGTTGCCTTTTATAATTCGGATATAACAAAGTTCGGTTATAATGATCAGATTATCTAGGTCCCTTGCGAAGATCGTTATAAGTGAATTTAACTGTATAAATACAATTACTTTTTATAGACATTATAAAAAACGAAAAAAAATTTTAACGATTAATTATAACATTTGTTCCTTTTTTTTATTATTTAAAAAACATTATTTGTAGAAACTAAAAACTCTTATGTATATTATATTATAATAATTTTTACTATATCTAATGATATTTTTAATTTATTTTAAGACATAACATATTTATATAATGAACTTATTTTTACTGTTAAACGTTATTCATAAAAATATGTTGTTAAATTTGAATTACATAAATTGATAAAAAAATTAAAATAGTATAAAAACATCAAAAAATCAGAATCAGAATCAGAATCGTTTTTCATATACAATAATATATCACTGAATTCAAATTGAACGCAATTGTAATAATTACCCAATCGACATCTAATGTAAATGTACAACAGAGCTGTACTCACTTACCTACACGGCTATACCCTATTTTTTATTGGCTTTTATAATGTTTACACAAACTCCCTCCAGAAAGCAGCAATTTCTCTGCAGAAAATTACACCATACTAGAGGCAATCAAATTAATAAATCTGACAATCTCAAATAACTGCCATACTCATAATTAGCGACTCTCTAAGTGCTCTCCTGGCTCTCCAAAATCCATTTTCGTCAAATAAAATAACCCAAAACATCCAAAACGAATTATCCCTAACACAAAATAAAATTGAATTTATGTGGGTTCCATCACATATGGGCATTGCCGATAATGAAATGGTCGTCATGTCAGCAGATAAAGCAACCAAAACAATCGCCCTCCCTACAATCACCGACATTCTAGTTAACGATATAAAACTATCAATTAGACAAAAAATAAACATGGTATGTCAAAGTCACTAGGATTCCGTTCCATCTTCCAACAAACTAAAACAGATTAAAAAATGTATCAAAAAGTGGCTCATCCCGCAAAACCTAAGCAGATGATAAGAAGTTGCTCTAACCAGATTAAGAATTGGACATTCTTTCCTGACACATGCTTTCTTAATAAGCAAAGACCCATCACTCATTTGCAATGAATGCCATGAAAACCTATCCATCCAGCATATCATCCAAGACTGCCCATCATTCCAAAATATACGAAACACACTATTGATACCAGACAACCTAGAAGAAGAACTTAATGAAGACAACAGCACAAAAACTTTAAATTTCCTCACAAAAATTAATATTATAAATAACTTATAAATCATTATTATCAACATGTATACGATGTAAAATTTTATATGACTCAAAAATATTTATACGTAACAACTTGTATTTTATAATTCAAATTAATGTAACACTCACTATGTAATATTTACAAGGCTAATAACCTTAGTTGTTGAAGCCTCTTTTTTCAAATAAAAAAAAAAAATGCTAACGTGGACACTTGGTGAACATTACATCTGTAACTATCTAGTATCTTGTATCTAGTATTATTTGTTTTTTAATAACAACAGTTAGAAACATAGGCGTAGTGATAGTGGAGAAGGGGGGACAAGTGCCTCTCCTGCGCTTTAAATTAAATTCTATTTCTTATACCAAACATATAAGCTTTACGTTATAATCGAAAATTTGCTATGCCACTGCTCTTCCTGATTGAAATTCTAGCTACGCCCATGGTTAAAAAACTGATTTGGCGTGAAAATTCTTATTTTTTCCTATTATTTTTAAAATCTAGGACATATTAGGGGAGGAACACTGGGGCACATGCATACCCTATTAATTTTCTATCAACGATTTTTTTTTCTATGCAACAACGAGTATCATATAAATGAAAAATTTAGTAAATAAGAATAATATACTACCTACTATTATAAATTATAATCATTATTTACATTGATACTGATAAAACATGGGTTACAGCTTTAGTCTCTTAACAATAGTTATTTAGTACTAGAAATCGGATTTATATTCTCTTAAAGTCCTTAAAATATGTTTTTATGTCATTTAAAATAGACAATATATAATTTAACAGTAGTCCATGAGCTTCAGGTAAGTAAGTTCAAATACTTAGTTATATTTTATATTTATATACCTATATCTGATAGGATACTTTATTGTTACACAATCTTAATTATAATCAGAGCATGGATTTCTATGCAATCTCATATTTTTTCTTTTTACTTTTTTGGATTTTTGTCAGTTATTTTCACGATTATAATATTTTGAATCTAATACTGAAATTTGTTTGCATATTTTTACAAAATTCGAAATGTTTAACATATTTAGCGAAATTTGTCATTAAGTATTTAAGTAATTAATTATTATAAGCTGTTTTGTTTGTAAATTTTAAATAAATAAAAAAAAATGTCTTGCATATTTTCATGATTTTACTGTATATTATATGGCATATATCAATACTTATTAAATATTAGTGCATAAAAATCCGTGCTCTAGTGATAAAATTATAATATACGATGTATACTGTTGTATGATCTCTCTAACTATTATTTAATTTAGAGGCTTAGTATAATTATATTGATTAGGATATGAATAATTGAATAATTAACTCAATTTTTCTTACCGATAGAACAATTCATGATTTTCAAATAGTCATTGAATATCATAAAAATATTATTTCAATGTCAATATGGTCATATAGAAGTAAATTCAATTTGAAATATATTAAAATACATTACATTTTCAATACATATAGTATCTATTAATATGTATTTTGTTTATAACATGTATGTACATTTTTTTTATTCATTAACTTTTTTTTTTTATAGTCTTATAATTATATATTTTTAAACTTTTGAGAATTTCACTATATTTTTATCATAAAGTTTATGAAAATATCGTCTTGAAATAATTAAATGTTTATTTAAATTAACCATTTTTTTTTTTTTTTATAAATTTAAGTTTAATAATAATAAATTATAAAACTGATTATCTACATCACGCGCATGATATAAAAAAAAAAATTACGTAATAAGTATAAACAGTTTTTTTTTGTACCCATATAAAATGAAAAGTAAAAAGTAAATCTAACTAAAATGAGAATTCTATTAAGTGTATATTATATGCTCGGTTCATTCTGTATTTGTACATATTAAACACTATATTATTATATGTATATATAGTGTCATAGACTATATATAGTAATTAATATTATTATATTAATCAATTATTTTTTCAATAATTGTACACATGGTGCCATGTATACTTAATCATGTATTCATATGCATCGTAATAAAATAATTATAATACTTGGGTCAAAGACCAAACCAATAGAAAAAAAAAAAGATTACGTTTATCAAAAGTGATTATAAAAAGAATCAAGTTAAAATTCAAGACCGCAAATAATTAGTGGCTATATTTATTACAATACTTGTGAATATAGTAATTATAATAGGTATACTTCGATAAGAAATATCAATTGAAATAATTGCTCGATCGTAAAAAAGACGAAACTGCTGTCCGTAGAGATTTTGAGCCATTCACCACTCGTGCCGTTCAAACCAGTTCGACCACTTTGTTGTTCAATTTCGAATATTTCGATAGTCAATACTCAATACCCTCGAGACGACAGACATCGGTGATCAGTACATTTCTACACTCACTACGTTCAGCACGTTCCCACAGCGCTGTTCGCTCTTGTCCTATACGGTCACACGCACACTCATCGACAGACATGTCCAGTCCACGTTTGTCCATTAAAAAGGTACTCATCAGCGACGCTTGCGATCCCGTTTGTGCTACACTTCTTGAAAAAAATGGTATTCAAGTTCAATCAAAATACAAATTGCCGACTGATGCTCTTGTAGCAGAGTTAAAGGTAATATTGCAATTGCTATTTGATATTTCATTATTTATAACACTGTGATGTGACGATTAAGTAGGTACCTCAATATTAATGCCGGGTTGCATTATTAATCGCTATATATTTAATCAATTAATACCTGCTGGGCCGATGATCCCTTAAACTTAATTTAGTGATCCATTAATTA
Source organism: Melanaphis sacchari (assembly GCF_002803265.2). Taxonomy (NCBI): domain Eukaryota; kingdom Metazoa; phylum Arthropoda; class Insecta; order Hemiptera; family Aphididae; genus Melanaphis; species Melanaphis sacchari. The sequence goes on along the minus strand of NW_020271560.1, from coordinate 7,495,388 downwards.
ATTAATTTTGTATAATAAATTTATTTATTTTTTTTTAGTTTTTTACCTTAAGGTAATTTGATTTAACAGTATTAGAGTGGTAGATATTAAATTTTAGTATAAAAAATATAAATAAAATTTAAAATAATATTTTACTACCTTATAATTTTGAAATAAATATGTTGACAATGTTTTAATTCTATTTTTAATCATACAAGGTAATGTATCTGATATGTAATATATATTGATGGAACACAAAAAAAAGTTTGAAATTCTCCGATTTAGACTTGTTTTTATATACTAAGGAAATTTACTGTACAGTGGTTTCCTGTTGTCTTCTGCAAAGTAGGCATGTGATGGTCTTTTTCTATCAACTATGGTCAAATCGGTGATAGTACACCCTGCAAGTAGTACAATCTTACTGCAGTCAACCTTATTATAATTAATACAATTAACTTGTATGTTCTTAAATATAATAATTATTATAGAAAAAAAATAATCAGGTTCGAATAAATTATTTCCCCAGGCTGGATTATATGATGGATTGGTTGTTCGTTCAGATACAAAAGTAACTAAGGCAGTAATAGAAGCTGGAGCCCAGTATGGTCTTAAAGTTATTGGAAGAGCTGGAACAGGGGTTGACAATATTGATTTAAACGCTGCAACTGATGCAGGAATATTAGTCCTTAAGTAAGTTCAAAGTTGAGTTGTATAACCTAATACCTATAACTATTTTTATACTGAGTAAATAATTTATTTTTAATTTGAAAGTAGACATCAGTTAATCAATTTAAAGCACCAGTAGTACAATAATTAAATATATCTAAAAAAAATTAGGAAACAGAAATTTTCTAAAAAAATTGGTAAATGAACCAAAAATTAAAAAACTAGTTTTATTCTTTTTGTAAAAACATGATTTAATTATTAAAAACATTTCTTTTGATACACATTTTTTATTTATGTTTATAGTTATACAAAACTATTTAATTTTAATAGTTACATTATCAATAATTGCAATAAAAAGTTATGTTCAATTCTAATTTTTACCAGTCTAGAAATCTTTAAAATGGCCTAGAATAGTTATGATTAATGTCTAAAATTTAATTTTTCCCATCTGGGCATGTTTGATAACTCACCAGTTTCTGTGTCTGCATATATATACAGATAACAGATTTCATAAAATATAATACAATCATTTCATTTTTTTTTATTCATTAAATACTAACATTAATTAAAGTTTATCAATGATTAACTTATTAAATGCCACTTGAATTAGTTATATAAATATGCTTATAAGTTATAATGTATAAAGACATTTAATAATCTCAGTAATATAATTTTAAGTGGTTAGTCATATATAATTTCAGATAAAATTTAGTTGTATTTCTGATGTTAATTGTTGTGATTTTTTCTAACATTTAAACTTGGTAATTAAAAAGATTATAATAGATGCATATTAATATTATGCTTGATATTATCATGTCTTCGGTAGATACAAATTTAATTTATAGTAACAATATATATATATATATTTAAAGTGTTGATACTATTTCCCTGCCTAATTGAAGTGTAATATTTCATTAATAGCAATTCATTATTTAGGTACATAATCCTAACCTACCTATTAATATTTGTTGAGTATTTGATTACTAATAAAATTATCATTTTTTCACATTGATTTATGATTTCATCATATTTTAAGTTAAAAATGAAAGTATATTTTAAATGTATCATCAAAAATGGTTTTTATAATGAAAAATAATTTTATGCTACTGTTTAATATTATATTTTAGAATTGCTTGTGTTATTTTTATGTGATTATCAACAATAAGTAGGTACCTGATTCAAATCAGTAAATTAATTTTTCCAATAAAAATATATATAATTTGTTAAAGGATGCATTATAATAATATTTTGAAAATAAAATGTTTTGAAATTTAGAACCTGTTTTTATATATGGTGGGTAAGGAAAGAGAAGATTATAAAAGTGTCCTTGTTTTAATAATAACGTAACCAAGAGTGATTAGAAAATGTAATGGTGCCTAGGCCCAGATACTAGTGAGCCCAAAGTATATTTTTCTTTTAATAATATAAGTACAGTTTTAAATTTATTTTAATGATTCAAAACATAGTTGAATTTAATTTTATTAACTTGTAGCAGGGAGTGTTTATAATATATTACCAATTCCGTTTCTATGTGTACAGGGTGCTTATAATATCTTACTTTAACTTACTGAAAATTCATCATTTTTAATTAAAACTGTAGTGTTATGCATGTTTTACAAATAGTAAAAGTGGGTACATATTTTCATAGTGTAGCTGTTTCACTAAATAAAAAAAAAAAGAAAAATAATATATGAATATAAAGATTTTTATTATTAATAATTTAACTTCAACAGTATGGTAATTAACTATAGAATATTTTTTTATAGTAAGATACTATTTATTAGGTTGAATGGTTTTTGGAACACATGTTCGTATGAAATTATTTTATTATGTTATTTAATAGTTAGTCTTTATGAAATGATTGATAAATAATAAAGCATTTAATAATATTAAAAAAATGTTGAAAATAATTTCAGCATATAGGCAAACGGTCCTTCAATATTTGTTAAGATTAGAAGGATTTAAAATTTTAGCTTCCAGGCTAAAATCACTATATTTTTACTTTGATTAAATTTATACTCACATTTTTGAAAAATCTTATTATATAATTAAATGTAAACTGTTAACGCCATATGGTTATCAACCCCTTCTCAAAATCTCTATCTTATTTTTATATATAATATTATAGTTCTAACTTTATTATTTTTATTGTAGTACTCCTGGTGGAAACTCAAATAGCGCTTGTGAACTGACATGCTCATTAATATTATCATTGGCTCGGTAAGTTTAAATTTTAAAATATATTTATATTTTATAAACTTTTTTTTATATCAGATATAAATCAGTTATCTTTATTTAACATATTTAAATTAAAGTTTAAAGTTACGTTAATAGATCATATTAATCTAAAAACCTAATAATAATAATAAGTTATCCTTTTTTTTTTTTTTTTGTTTATTTTTAAGTTAGCCTTTGTACAAAGTGTGATTGGTTATTATTATTATATTTAAGTAAGTGAGCAAGTCTGAATAATGGATGATCAGTGAAATAACGTTACCAATAAAGTAATTAATATTATATTCTTTAAATTTCTTATACCGAGTTGCTAGAAAAATTGATTAATTTAGTGGTTCAATAAAACTTAATGGACAAATCACAGACCACGAAATCATTTTTAAGGGAATATTAGCTCATTATTAATTTATTAAACATTTAATGATTGTTCATACAATCCAACATTAATGTCTTTTTATAATTAATTAATCAACTAAGATTGAAAAAATCCAAAATATGTGTTTTTATTTTGTGTTAATAGTACTTGGTAAATTTACACAAACACACTATTAAGTCACATTTAAGTTTATTTTTTTTAGATTAATAGATTTATATAATGATAAAAACTACAATATAATATGATCAATTTTATTTTGTTTTAAAATATATTATATTAAAAGTTCTAAATTATAATTATAATTAATGTGAGTATATTATACTACCATACTTAATATATACTTAAATTTAATTTTACATATAATTAACTCTTTTCTATGTCTTAAGTAATTAATTAAGTGTATATAAAGTATTTACAGGTCCTGTAATGATATTAGCTTCTACTAAATCATAATATAACCATAACTTAAAGCTTTGCTCCATAATGATTTAATAGAAAATGTTAACAATTGGATAATATTTTCATTATCTGGCTAATCTATCCTAACATAAACCATGACATATTAATATTTTAAATTTAGAAACGTACCTCAAGGATGTCAATCGTTAAAAGAAGGAAGATGGGATAGAAAGCTCTATATGGGAACTGAAATCAAGGAGAAGACTATTGGTATTCTTGGTTTAGGTAGAATTGGCCGTGAGGTAGCTTATAGAATGCAAGCATTTGGTATGAAGGTACATCAATAAAAAACAGTATTTTTTTTTTAAATAAAATATAGAATCTGTGATTTTTTTTATTTAGACTGTAGGATATGATCCATTTATCAACAAAGAAACTGCAGCAACATTTGGAGTAGAATTGTTAACTTTAGAACAGATTTGGCCTATTGCTGATTATATTACTATACACACACCATTGATTGAACAAACAAAAAGTGAGTAATTATGTCAGTAATCACTTAGTGATTACTAAAGATGGTGCACAAAAATTAATAAAATACATCTGTAAGATAATAAAAATATATTAATTTTATTATAGGTCCATACCCAGGCCCGTCATAAGATATTTTCCACCCTAAAGCAAAAATTTTAATGCTGCTCTTAAGATACTAAATTAAATAATTATACGTATAATATTACAATTTGCTGCCTCAATTTCTTTAAAAAATTTTGCCGCCCTAAAGCAATGCATGGCTTGCTTGTACCTTAGCGACGGGCCTGTCCATACCCAAAATAATGTGCCTACTTATCTAAATTTAATTTTTTTTAAGCTTTTTACTATGGTGAAATAAAAATAAATTAGAAAAATATAACCTATTATGTATGAAAAAACACAAAATCTTAAATTAATTATAATTTATTATTTGAGATGTACAATTATTATAGAAATAAAATTAGGGCACTGGTCCAATGTGTGACTTACACATACATTTTCAGTGTGACCTACATATAGGTATTGACCTATACTGCATTTTTAATAGTTATTAATTAATTTATGATTTATTCTTTAAATTTATTCTTCTTATCTGATTAGAAATCGACAGTTGTATTCTTACTTCAGCAAGTAAATTATACAACTTGATGAACTGGTACCAAATGTGTCCAATGCCATACTAATAAACTTCTTTTTTTTTTTTTTAATTAGATTTGATCAATGATGATGTATTCAGTAAATGTAAAAAAGGAGTGAAAATTATTAATGTAGCTAGAGGTGGTATTGTGGATGAAGCTGCTCTTCTAAGAGCTTTGAATGTGAGTTGAATAATTTTATTTAGAATTAAAATTTTTTAATTGATGTTAAAATTTGGTTAAATTAATAGAATGAAAAATGTGGTGGTGCTGGATTGGATGTTTTGACAGAAGAACCACCCAAAAGTTCTGAACTTAAGACTCTTATTTCACATCCAAAAGTTATTGCCACTCCTCATTTAGGAGCTTCCACTCTTGAAGCACAAGTTAAAGTAAATTTAGTCACTTTTGTATTTATATTATATAATTATTTTGTTTGTTAACTGATTCTTAACATAATTCTGATTAATATATTTATTATATTGTATTTTCAATCATAGAATTATTATTGTGAAAATTATTTCAGGTTGCTGAAGAAGTTGCACAACAATTTGTTGCATTAACTAATCCAAGCAGTAATTATTCCTTAAGCGGATTGGTCAATAAATTAAAAAATGGAGCATAATAAAATGTTTAATGTCAACACTGTTATTATTGTAACAACTAATTTAATTATTATAACTATTAAAACCATAGTTGTTTTATTATACTTACAATGTTTACATTAAATTTACTATCACAATAAACAACTCATTTATTAGACTTTATTTTAGTTATCTAAATTAACTTCACTATATGGTAAATCATGATATCATAGTTTATGTAAAAACAAACAATGAAACAATAGCATATTAGCATGCACCTATATAAAATATTAAATCATTAGAGATAAGTTTTTTTAAACACATCCATGTTTTTCCTCAAAATTCATCCATTTTTATTTCTTAAACATTAGTACAACTCACTACTAGAAAGTCTTCAGGTACAAAAAAATGTCTGGGAAAAAAGAAACTGATGATGGTCCAATACAGAGATTTTGTAAAAAGTGTAATATTAATTATAATCTTATTATGTTAAAAATTACTTTATTTCTGATGTATGGAGGTAAGTCTAGAACTAATTTAATATAATATTAACAATGTGAACCAACATAATATATATTTCTTTAACTATTTAAGGAGACTTTTTTTATATTTAATATTTACTTTTTAGCAACTTCGTCATTAATTCCATACTTAACTATTCACATGCAAAGCATTGGTTTATCTGTAGAAGAAATTGCTATTGTTTATTTGGCATTGCCACTAACTACATTTTTAGCTCCACCTGTTTCAGGTATTTATAATCGTACTAAGTAGAAATATTACGTAATAAATTGTAAATTTTGAATTGTACTATAAAATTTGAATAATTGTATTTTAAAAAACATGGATTTAGGATTTCTGGTAGATAAATTTGGTCATTATAAACCAGTTTTATTTATATCACTGGCATTAAATGCTATATTTCATCATTCTTTGATATTAATACCACAAATGGAAACACCTGGAGCAATACCATCTGCATATGTCATGAGACATCCAGAATCTGGAAAAGTTGATGTAATTAAAAATTTAAACTTTTAAACTTAAGAAATAAAATTAAACTTTAAATATTGTGCTTTTAAAAAATAAATTCATTACATTATGCTATGTTATGTTCAATAATTACAAATTGTAACCTTACTAAATTAAATTAAAAAGACTAAAACCAACATTTTATTTTTTATATAGATAATTTATATTTATATATTATATAACATGTATACATAATTAATAGACAGAATAAAACATTGCATAAGGTATTTTATTTAGATATCCACTGCCATGCTAAAAAAAAATGCAATAAAATAAAATTAAAAAAAAAAAAAGCATCTAATGATATGTTTTTACAGTATTTATATGTTATAGTTTTACACGTTCTTTGTAATTCTGAAGACTTAGACTACCGTAGATAACTGATATGATTATTTACTAAAAATTCGTGCTTATAAAAAAATAAAACATAATTGCAGATATTGTAGAGTATTTATACCTACATAATAGGTGAAAATCTGTTATTTAGCAAAAGAAGCAAAAAAGATTGTTGTAGATATACTACATTTCATATACGACATTGTCAGCATTTTTTGTTAAATTTATAAATAATTCCATATTTACTCATGAAATTTTTATTTAAAAATCTGACCACATTTTATCATTCAATTTTCGTAAAAAAAAAAAACTGGGTACTGTCTAATGATTATTATAGTTTGGGTTTTCATCATAATATAGTATTAGGTATTTAATATTTACCTATATTACTGCATTTCAATTTACGGTGTATATTTTTAATTGAAATAGTTATTTTTTGCTTAATAAAAATTGTAAATAATTGTTACTTTTTACAAACAAAACTAAAAATAAAATTTAGGCAAAGATTATTATAACCTATTGCGTTTAGTTCTATTAAATTCATAATTTATACATTTAATAAATACCTTCAAAAAATTAAAATAACAAATATTTATTTTATAATAATGCATGTTGTACTATTATATTTATTATTTATGAAGATTGGAGTATTATGAGACAGTTTAAAAATAACTAAACATAAAAATACATTTTTTTTTAAATATCAAGTGGGAAATTTACGGCATTCTTTTTTAGAGGGTAGTATATACAAGTAATATATATATTTATATATTTTAAATGCACAATAACTATTCTAAATAAAAGCTAAAAGGCATTTTCTTATTTTAATAAACAATTAACGGTGTACCAGGTTTGGTGGAGTCCTTGTCCAAGCAGAGAATGTCCAGAAGCCGAAGAAATCAATTTAGTTTTAGATGAATGTGATGATTATTGCTTGTTGAGAGATAACACTGTACCGCACGATGAAAACAAAGGGATAACAAAAATTGAACAAAGTATTGCTGTTAGACCACCAACTTTTATTACTGGACTTACAAATCCCCAACAAGTATTTAAATTTATTATATATAATATAATATGTAACATAATAACCGTTAGACGTTTGTGGTGACGCAGTGGTAGTTATGTATATTTGAAAATTTTATTAAAGATAATTAAAGAACAAAAATATTTCAGTATATTTAATCATTTTTATTATTTAACAAACTTTAAAGCTCTTTATGCTTATTTTATAGATTAATTTTAAAATAACTATATAGGCCTATACCTATGTAATAAACTGACAACTACGTAGAAGTAGGTACCTACCTACATATTTATTTAAATCAAAAATTTCTACGACTCTACATTTACTCGTATGATAGGATTAACCTATTATGAATACATAGATCAATTTGTTTGGTTTATAATTTTCACTTTTTAGCAACAGCTTCCCAACTGTATTGTACCACCCGTAAACAATCACCAACCAGGGATAGACGACCCAGATTTATATTTCATTTACGAAAAAACCAAACAAGCTAAAAATGCGACTAAACAAATGTAAGTATTGTAATCACGAGTGATTAACTTATAAAATTGTTGAGGACTCTAAATAGGAATCTAAATTAATAAATATTATACTTATAAAAGGACACCAAAATGAAAATTATAAAGTTAAGTATAAATTTAGACGTATAGGTTCTTAATTAGAGTGATTTGGTTTATATAAAACCATAAAATAGAAATTGATAAAAACAAATCAGCAATGATTTTTATGTTATTCGTCAATTGGCATTTTACAGTGTAAAAAAACCCGAACCAAAGAAAAATAAAGTAAGAATGGGAGTTTTATTAAATAATGAAACTGTAAAAGAAATCGCCAACATCGGTGCTGGATTAAACAACATCAACGATACATCTAGTAAAAAAGAAGCCACCGTGTTTGTGGTGTTGGACATGCACCCAGGTCTTATGAATCCGACGGAAACATTAGGTAGGTACTATAAGATTGGAACTATAAGTAAAATTATAATTACTTACAACATATTCTTCGGTATATATTGTAGTGGCGTAATTTGAACTATATTTTAGGGGTTGATCTTTTTTTAACCATACACAGTGTCAGAACGTGGTGGAAGTTTCGTTTTTTAGTAAATTATAATTTTGAAATATATAATAAATAGGTAGGTACTTATATAGTTATATTGATCTATAATTTATCTGCTAAACACATCCAGAGATCCGTATGTACTAACCACTAACTAGTAACCTCCAGTTTATACGTCTGACCAGTTGCATAATATTTGATATGGATGATCGATGGATCGTTCCATGTTGAGAGCTGGGCCTTGGTAACATGATAAAATTGTTAAATTAATATTCGGTAAATAAATATTACAATAAATGTTTTATTTGATAAATATATTAAATACGGGGCATAATACAAAAATATGTAATCATCATCACCTTCACCCAAAATACTAGTCTAGCTTTAATTTAGATATGTCATTGCCTATATCTGATTCAATCTAGCTGTAGATAAATTAATCTGTTCAATTATTTCCATTAATAAAACGCTACCTATAACATTAACTTTATTGTAAAATTGTGCGTGCGTGATACCTTATTATATTTAATACGTATTAAGTTGTATTCAAATCATAGGTACCTACATATTATTACACGCCCCACATGAATTATATAAGTATAAATAATTGAATATTATAACATACATTTCATACAGTGTGGCGACACTGAGGTAATTAACAATACAAGCATAAGTAAGGGCTAAGAGCGTAGTGAACATTTTACTGTATTAACAAAACAATAAAATTGAAGTATTGCTACGCGTGCTCTGATATCGTATACAATACAATGTAGGTACTACGTAGACTTTCATATTCCACTATATAGTACCAATATAACAAGGAGGAGAAAGGTACAACAATATAATTCATAATTATGGCCTTATGGGGCAGACCTGATATACCCTGTACTCGTAATTCATCGTCAAATATAAATCAAAACAAATACAGGTTGTAACTATAACTTTTTATACGGGGATAACGTAACGCGTTAAGTACAAAATCAATCAAATTAATGCAATCGCGCGTATTCATAAACTAAAGGATTTAGGTATTAGATGTACGTCATCCAGGCTCCATAAGATAGTAGGATCATCACGCATAGGTTCGCATTGGCCCGAGAACTCGTAAACCGTGGAAATACGACGTAATGAATATCACTTGACCAGAAGTGATATAACCAAAAATAGAGGGGAAAGAACCTATGTGAGAGAACCCGAGATGAGCCCTTTTCAGACGTGATTTACGAGAGTTAGAGCGAGTACTTTCACGACAGAATTTTATTATTTTGACTTAGAAATATTTCTAATAAAAAAAAAACACTTAGAAGAATTTTGTGTCGAATTTATTAAATCACATAAGCTACTGCACACCTCCCTTAAACCGATGCTTGTACGTCGACCGTTACATTATTGTCACGCGTCAATTCTAGTAGTCTTTAAAGTCGAAACTCGATGTTTACGGATAGGGATGCGAATTTACTAGAATACTCAATCATATTATGAGAACCCAAAATCCATCTTGTCCGCCTAGAAAAATTACCACCACCATGACCATCACTCTTTATGAAAAGATCATGTAGGTAACATATGATGTAGACGGAGATCAACGTAAGAGCTCGACAGACGGTCAAGATCGTTAGGAACATCTGAAAGTTCAAAGGCAGGTCTAATACTGTTCACAACCTTATAGCTTACTATCGTATTTTTGTATTTTAAGTAAATGCTAAATAAAGACAATAATATTATACTTGCCTACTTTAAACATCACGTTTTAATTCCTGCGTTGATGCATGAATGATTCATGATGAATCAACGAATCCGGGATATAATCATTTTTCAATAATATTTTGTTTCCGATTCCATTACATACGTATGACAATGTGACATGTATTATATATTATAGGAATGGAACTCCCAGAACTTGATCAAGACGAACAAGTAACGGATTTCCGTCAACATTTTTCGTCGGATATGTTGGTATCATCTGGAGTGAATTTTTCAGCACTTCTCGATCATGATTTACGATGTGGCGGTAGAGTGCTAGCTACAAACTTAACGTATAACAAACTAAAAGAGCTCGCTGCGGATTGTATGCTCCAAAAATGTATTTTCAGGTATACTGCAGTGATGTTACATATTTATATTTAAGTGTATTTACCTACAAAATAAATTTGCTTAAATGGCATATCCTGCGTGGACCGCACATATACTGGTTTTAAAATATTTTGAATTGTTATACAAAAATCAAAATGGGTAGGTACCGGTTGTAATAAACCCGAGATAATATACCAAATAACCTCAGATAACCTTGTTTCATTATATTAAACTTAGTAAAATGAATACATTTTTTAATACAGGACAGGTGGACCTGAACGATGCCCACCCGAGTATAAACCCTCAAACGAAAAAGTGTTTTGGATTTATTTTGGTCTGCGGTTTATAGGTACTACTATGTTAGCAGCATCGGTTACAGTTATGGATCCTATTGCTTTAAGCCTTATACAAAGATATGGCGGACAGTTTGGAAGAGAAAGATTATTTTCTACTGTGGGGATGGCATTATTCTCTCCTCTCACTGGTTGGCTAATTGATTCTATGAGTTTAAAAAAAAGGTACAACAAATAATGTGATATGATTTATTATGAAGAAAAATATCAATACTGTTAATCATTATAATTATTAACAACTTAAACTTAAATTATAAAGTAACAAAATAAATGTAATTAATGTTGTCATATTAGGTTACACGGATTATTCATCTGCATTCTACACTTATGATATCCTCCTTGTTTTATCAATGGTAACATTACTAATGATGCCGGTAGGCATTAAAATGCCTGCAGATCACATTTTAAAAGATATGCTAAGACTTTTAAAATTGCCACATGTAACAGCATTTATTTTTTTTTTGTTCATGCTTGGAAATTGTTGGGGATTTATAGAGTCATATTTATTTTTGTACCTTAAAGAATTGGGTGCTTCTAATTATTTATTAGGTAAGTTTTATTAAAAAAAAAAAAAAAAAAATAATGAATTGAAATAACAAAATGGAATTTATAGGAATCACAGTGTCAGTAGCAACAATTAGTAGTATACCATTTTTGTATGGTGCAGAAAAAATATCAAAAAAAATTGGACATGTCAATATCATTGTGATAGCTTTCTTTTCACACGCAGCTAGATTAATGGGTTATTCATTTATTGAGTAAGATCACATTAAATATTTATAAAATACTTATTTTATAATATGACATTTTTACCATAGAGATCCATGGTGGGTTTTTCCATTTGAAGCAATTGAATCTTTGGCAGTCCATTTAATGTGGGTTGCTGCTGCTACATATTGTGCTTTACTTGCGCCTAAAAATCTTCTAGCAACACTGATTGGTGTCATTGGAATGTCCCACTTCAGTCTTGGTAAATAATATTTTATTTGTCACGGTTATTATTAAAACTGAAAATATTTAAATATATTTAAGGTCGTGGTAGTGGAAGTTTTATTGGAGGACTTTTAATTGGATCCTATGGAACAAGACAATCTTTTAGATTAATGGGGTTACTTGGAATTTTAAGTGGAACTATATATGGTCTATTACATTGTATGTGGCTTTACAAGTTTGAAGATCAAACTAATACTGAAAAATCAGGTAAACTTTGTCAATTAAAATTAATAGTATAATTTATGTTTATTATATATTTTTTTTTAAATTTAGAACCATCAGAAGTAGAATCTCTTAAAGGAGTTGAAGAGAACAATAAAGAAGATTTGTCTGATTTAGAAGCTGAGGCTAGACGTTTAAGCTTAATGATTAAATTTAATCATCGTGGATCTTTAGCATCATTGGATAAAGAACTACTAACAGCAACTAAATCCCAAAGTGATCTTCGAAGTGCATCATTGCAACTCCCTAAAGTTGATTTATTGAAGTCTACTCTTGAACTTAATTACTTACATAAGAAAGCTAATATAAGCAAACCTATTTTAAAAAAGGAAGAAAGTTGTGTGTCAACTCCACACATGAGTAGAAAATCACTGATAATTCAAACTACAACGGAAGAAACTAATAATTTTGGAAACAGTGAAGAAAATTAAATAATAAATAGATGGATAACTGTTAAATTAAAATAGTATTGGTTTTGATATAAACTCACATTATATTTACATAGACTTTTAATATTTTTTTTGTTTTTTATAATTCCTGTCATCTTTTTGATAACTTTTTCTTTTATTCTTGTCGTCATAATCCTTGTTATCATATTCTCTTCTATCGTCTTTTATCTTCTTTCTATCTCTTTCTCTTGATTTATCTCTACTATTATAATCTTTAGATGATATACCTTTAGAATTTTTACTAATATCCTTCTCTTGACTTTGACTGTGTCTAGATCGTTTATGACTTTTATCTTTCTTATAAAATATATCTTGTTCACTTTTACTATGTTTTTTTCTATGTTTTTCTTTTAAGTCTTCTCTTTGATATTTATAATGTATATCATCTTTTTCTTTAGATTTATCACTGTGGTACCGTTTCTTATCTTTAGATTTTTTAGGTGATTTATTACTTTTATAAACAGGACTTTTAATTATTTCTGGAGTACAAACTTCTCGTTTTATTTCTGGAGTGTAAACTTCTTGTTTGATTTCTGGAGTTTCAATTGTTCTTCGAACCTGTGGTGATAAAATTTCCTCTTTGATTTCAGTTTTAACCTGGAAATCATCATCAAACTTTTCAGTCTTAATTTTGTTAGTAGGTTCTGAGTTTTTCGGTGGTTTGTAATCTTTAACATGATCAACACGTAATATTCGACCTAGTACACGTGTACCATTGAAGTTATCTACTGCTAATATTGTACTTCTTTGGTCTTCATAGCATACAAAACAAAATCCTTTCTGTTTACCAGTGTCTTTATCCCGTACCAAATTTAGATTAGTAATTTCTCCATATCTAAAATTAAAAATAATTTATTAATTTTTCAATAATTGTAAATGATTATTAAATTATACAAAATTCAATTACTGGGAAAATATAGACATAATATCGCCTTCAGAAAGGTCATAAGGTAATCCACCAACAAATATCCATGCACTTGATTTATATTCATCATGCCATGAACTTTTAGGTAGTCGTTGCAATTCTTGTTCACTGAGTTTTTTCACATTTCTCATATTTCTAAAAGAATAAAATACATAAATATATTTTAAGTATGTAATAAATTACACTTTATATAAACATAAACAAATATATATATATATATAAAATAATATTGATATTACACTATTGTTGATACTCGACTTAGTTTCAAATAGTAAATATTTTTACTTTTAAATAACGGTTTTGTTTTTTTTTTTTTTTAACCAAAAAATCTAATATATATTTAAGCATAATTTTCTTTTATTAAAATTTGAAGTTCTTAATTTACAATATTTTATACTCACAATGATATTTTCAAATGCAATTTCTTGACTAAAAATAATTTAACCTACTGTATAACTAAAGATTAAATAACTTAATAACATTATTAACAAACAACATAAAATATACTAGTGATATAGGCCGATAGACTGTCTTCGTTCAGATTTCTTTTTTTTGTATATAATATCTTACTGAATTCAAATTTAATACATCCATTATAATTATCCATTCGACACCTACTTAAAGGCGAGTGACAGTCACTTGCCCACTTTTTTTTATATATTTTTTATTTAGGACTGTTTTAACAGCTGCACATATGGTTTTTCATTGATGTGTTATTTATGATCCACAAATGGATGATCAGTTTTAAATTTTATATGTATTGTTGCCAAAGTACCATTGATATGGCCTCGTAATACAGTTATAAAAGTGAAAATTGTGATAAAATAGAAAAATTTATTAATAATAATTTTTTTTTTTATTATCAAACTATTTTTAATTACAATCTATCTAAATTATTAAGTAATACAATAAGCAAATAAATTTGTTCAGAGAAATATTAAATTTATTTTAAAAACATATTTATAAATATGTTATACAGTCTACAGTGATAATTAGGTTAGTATTTACGAATTTATATATAAATTATATATTTTTTAAAATAAGCTATATTAAATTTTTTAAGAAATATATATATAATTTAATACATTCTTATTAAAATAACAACAATTATACTATAAGTTAATATTTTCAATATAATTTCATAACATTTTTGTATATAATTTATTTTAAAATAATATTTTAAGCAAAAATGTACACTCAAATCACCAGGAAACAACCTCTAAAAAATTCAAGACCCAATACTCATAAAATTCAAATGATATTTTGTTCAAAAACATCCATATTTATTGAAATAAAAATAAAATATCCTAAAACAGTTAACCCAAAATTTGAATAATTTTTTACAAGTTCTGTGTTAAAAGTCATTTTGTATTTTTTCAGTTAGATTTTTTAGCTTGTTGACCTTAGGACAATCAAACTTGGTTAGCTCAAAATTGAAGGAGCTGGAAAAAAGTTTGAGTTATCCAAATTAAAAATTTTTGAAATAACACAAAATATATTAATTCCTATGTATTTATACATGAATTATGTATAAATATTTTTTTAAAGTTATTTATGTATAAACAAAAATGAGATCAGAAAATGATTTAAAAAAGGTATTTATTTTTGTTTGAGTTTTGCTGTTGATCTTAGCGTTTGTAGTGAACCGTATCACTTATCGGTGACGATAACACTAATGAGTAATAGTCCTTATTTTTGATATTAAAATACATGCATAATTACATGAGAGAAATATGACAATAACATAATATTAATAAAACTCAGAACTTCGAGTTATCCACGAAAATATTAGAGTTAAACAACATTTTTTCACATTGTCTAAGTAGGAAATTTTAAGGACCAGAGAAAAGCTTGAGGTAATAACAATTTCAAATTAAAGAAGTTCGAGAAACCAAGTTTGATTGTAATATTAATTATCACAGTACATGCGTTTAAACAAATAAAATAGTAACAGTACCAAAAAAATAAATTATCCAAATTAACATTTTTAATAATAATCATAGTTATAGCTATGTCAATTATCAATACAATCAATAATATTTTATGATTTCAAAATGATATTTTAAGGAAAATTATATAAATTAAAAATAAGCACATAGTTTTTAAATTAAGTTCTTACTGTCTTCTGAATTAATTAACATCTTTATCGACCTAAATAATAATACTTATGTGCAGTAGCAAGCCAAAGTAGGCTTTTTTGAGGCCATTGCCTCGATAAAAAATGGGTAGGTGGGTACTATACAATGGATTAGTATGATGCAAAATGTTATATTTAACTTTTTGCGTATATCTTATCATTGAGTAGATCACTGTAATATTTCTATCACTTATGTATCAAATATGAATTCAATAAAATAATTATTGTATAAAAAAAGTTATTCTAAGTAGAATGTGAAAATATTTACAATAAACATGCAGTTTATTTATACTATTATTAGTAATAAAATGTCTTTTCGGTTATTAATTATTATGATACGTATACATATACATTATTAGATAGGTTTTTTGAGAAATAGAATGTAAAATTCTCACAATTCACTTTACTGTCATTTGCCAAATGTATAAATTTAATGTAGAGAATTTCAAAGATACGTAGAACTACATTTACATACCATATTATGTTATTTTGGTAAATGATAACGTATTATTTTTTATACTTCTATGAGTTCTGTGAATAATAATACATTTAAGTTATTGCGCAAGATAAACTACATAAAATTTAAAAATAAAACATACCGAATAAATTTATAATTGGTTTATTAAGTAAGAAACAATCTTTTAAAAAAGTTATACTTACGTTAATGGATTCATTTTAACAATTGTCCGTAAGCCGTTTGTGATTTAGAAGATTTATGAACCTTGATCTTAACTCTTAAGTCCTATTGAAATATTTTGTTATTTGTAATACCTAACTATATAATAAGTAAATTATAATTTTAAATCACATTACTCCTAAATTGTAATTTGTAATATTATCAGTTATCACACATGTATTGTGTTTTAAAATGTGTTTCAATAATCTGTGATATCATGTATTCATGTTTATGATAAAATTACGGACTATAAGAAAACAAATAAAAAATAGTTAACAATTTTTATTTTTTATTATTTTCTTCTCTTATTACTCTACTATGGAACCTAACCTAACATTTTTTATCTGATATCATATCATTAAATTTTGAATAATACACAATTTTGGATTAAAATATAGAATCATCAATAATGCATTGACTTATTTAATAACTATTAACTTATTAATTTTAAATTTAAATTATTGTATTTTACTAATATTTTCACCGTACGGATCATTCCTTAAATAACAAATGCAAATTGCGTAATAATATGATTAAAAAAAAAAAAATTACTAGGTATTTTAAATTATTTCTTTAGTTGTTAGGTTATTGCAGTCAAGTGTTTATTAACTGTTACTTGTTACCCAGGAAACGGTATACACACTTCTATAGTTCTGCGTGATTGTCAGTTATAGACGTTATAGACTAGTAATTATTTGCCAAATACAGGGTACAAGCCTTAAACCTTTGAGAAATGTTTGTTTAACTATTATAACGCGTGGATTATACAATTTACAAATTTAAGAACTTTTGCTATTCCTTGAATTAAAATTTACAGTAAGACAAATATCGATTAATGAAAACGAATGTCAATAGTTCGTAAAAACTCATTAAATAAAAGCTTAGATTGCAACAAATTTTTAAAATTCAAATATTCACAAAATATACATTTAATTTGGAATATTCTGTAATTACTCAACAATTGAATCTAGTAATTTCATTGTAAAAATAAATTTTCTTTTTGATTTCTAAACATTAGTTATATTCAACATTTATTTACTAAATTATGCATTCTACTTATGTTTGTTTTAAATAATAATAATTGAACTATTCCTGAAAGCAAAATATGGAGGAAGAATGTTTCAAATTTAAAGTGGGTATTTTATTACTTAGCTTAATAAAATCATTTTTTTAATAATTTATGCACAATTAATTTAATTATTAAGGAATAATTTTTGCTAAATTATCAATATGTTTTACAGATACTAAATTAGATATGACATTACAATCTGGCATTTACTTTAATAGTCTAAATATTATAAGATCGGTTAATTTAAAAATAATTTTCAGTAGAATAATATAATTTTCAGATAAAGTACATTGATATTTATGAATTGGCTAGATGTATGTTTTATTATCTTAATTATTACCGCAGTATAAATTTTAAATTATTATTTCAGCATATTTCCAAAGAAGATTTTAATAGAGCTTACAAAAAAATCAATCGTTGTCGACAAAAACAAATAGATGATCAACATTGGAACATTTACATGGAATCAATCAAAAGTACAGATTTAAAAAAAGCATACACTATTGAAAATAATACAGATATTAAACAAAGTGAACACTCATTTAATAAGTGTAGAAACAGCCAATCTAGCATGCACGATTCAGTAAATTTATACTCATTGCATGATCCTTATGATCTTAATCATATACACGGGCTTAGAAAGTATTTACTATAATCATAATACTTAAGTATTAATTAATTTTAACTTTGATATTTATTTTGTTTTTTTTTTTTTTTATAGTCGTTTGTTTAAAACATTTATTGAGTTTTCTAATATTTTAGAAAATGCACTTTTGCCACCTGTTTTAAAAAGTGCTAGAAAAGTACAAATTAAAATAAAAGAATGTGATCTACAAACAAATAATTACATATTTGATCTAAACTCACTGGTAAATAATTAAAATTTAGTAATGATTTACTTTGATATACAATATACTTATGAACATACCTATTAAACAAAACAATTAGACTAACTTTTTAACTGTCTCGAAGGAAAAAATATTGAGAAATATAAGCAACTTACTTACTGTAATAAATGTTAGTATAACATTAGTTTTAAAGAGGAAATAACTCTTAACCAGGATAAATTTTAAATTAATAAATCTTTGGAGGAGGGGGGGATCACTAGTATTTTTTTTTATACTTGTTAAGATTAAACAATTAATTACTATAGAAATAAATAATTTAAAAATAAAAATTTCTAATTTTTATTGAAAATAATTTTGTTTTTAAATAGTCAATTCTTATACATTAATTATGTAAAATACATGTGGAAAAAATATTATAAATGAGTGGTACTAAATTTCATTTTGTTTCTTGCATGTTGAATTTAATTTCTTGGTATACCTTTGGTGGTCAGAAATTTGAAATAAAAGTTTTGATGAAAACATATGAATTAGAACAAAGTTTGGGTGACAGTCAACAGTGTAATCTAATGGAAAATTTCCTATTAAAAAAATTTAATTTTTCATATTATTGATGACATGACTCCTATCTCTTGCAGCTATTTTTATTAGGTTGTAAAACTCTATTTGTTATATTGTATTTCTGATTAAATACCTTTTTGTTTATAGTTATTTGATTATCTATGTGTAATAAATCCCTCTAAATTTATTATCGTTTAGAGCCGTGGTTCTCACTCAGTATATCACCAAATAAGTCCAAATGTGTCGCGTGAAGTACTAATAACAACATTTTTTAAACATTAACTGTTTTATATTGTCTATGAGCTGCCTGGATTAGTAGGCCGGTATTCTCCCAGTCTAAGCCTCTAAGTGTGCCATCATTTTTATGAATCTATATTAGGGTGTCATTGTACAAAAAAGATTGAGAATCACTGGTTTAGAGAGTTGTACACACCACTGACCACAGTAAAAGATTGATCCTATTTCAAATATTTGACCTCTCATTGAGTTATAGGAAGAAATCTTTGTTTAGTATAATTTTTGTATATCAAGTTCAAACAATTATCAAGTATCAACATTTATCCATAAATATTTTAAGGTCTACACACTGCAGCGATGGCAATTAAATTCTATTATCTTTCACCATGTCAATTAACTGTGTATGGCTACTATATTTTATACCACTATTGCAATGTTTGAGGACCTTTATAATCACAGTAAATCACATTATTAATTGTTACTTTTTAAATTTAATAATTGTATTTCAGTTTTCTGAAATTAAAAAAGAATCAAAACATAAAGACCTGCACAATAAAAAAAATAAAACTAATGTCACATTAAGAAAAGCTTTTCAAATTAAGTTAATTAAATGCTATAAATTAGCAATTAACGCCATAAAGGTATTTATAAATATAATTAATTAATATATAATTTTTATAATGCTCTATATCACTCTCAGATATGTTCAAAAACCTTGGAAGCTGGAATTTATAACCCTATTCAAAATAAAATGAAAAGTTTAATACAAACTATATCAGCTTTATCATTAATTACTGGAAAATATATTTATGGCGAACTATTTTCAAAAAAAAAGAAAGAAAGTTTTGTATGTATTACTTAAGTTATATTCTTTTTATTAATATTTCTATTGCAGATGAAAATATATTTAAAATTTTGAACTTAATGATTCTAGGATTTAGTTAAAAATTGCAAAGATTTAGAGAATATGTTGGATGAATGTGATTATAAAGACACAGATATTGACATTCACGGTAATATATTAAATGAGCTTTCTAATAAAGCTTTAAGTAAATCTAAAACTCAATTGTTTTCTGCCAATTCAAATCGATTAAGTATGTATAATCAAGATAAATCAAAATTGGGATCATACTATGCTCAAGGATGGTCAAAAAAATCATTTGAATTATCTGGAAATAAAATTTTGTCAAAAACAGATAATATCTTAAAAACTAAAAATAATTTAGACAATATAAAAACTGTAATGGAAGAGTACCCCTTTAGAAAATTGAAAGTAAGATACATTATAATGCATATATTTATTACATTTTAGCGTCCAATTTTATTTTAGGAAACAAATTATAATTTTGTTTTTGAAGAGAAACAAGATGAAAAATTAATTGATACCAATGAAGCAATTAAATTTTCAACTGCCTTAAAAGTATCAAAGTATGTATAAATGTGTATATCTAGATTTATATTTTTAATTTTTCTAGTATCTAAATTAAGTAGGTACAAACCAAAATGGTATTTAAATATTGGGTATAATATATTATTGGTTTAATTGTATGATATTGTAATTATGTTTATGTATATTTTATTTTTGTTATCAGATAATTTATTTTAAATTCACGTTCAAGAATATTAAAGAATTTATTTTTAAAAAACTCTTATTAATTATAAGTTATAACTTTATTAGCTTATACCTAATTATGATTATATTTTAAATAAATAAATAAATATTTCAGGTCAAATCAATTAAAAAAAACAAGTAATGTTGGCCTTTATATTGTACAAGAAAACATCTGGAGACAATTTCCTATTAAAAGTACTAAATTAGTTAATTTATAGTTTATAAAGAGGTATTTTAATTAAAGTGTATCTAGAGTAATAATACAACAAATTACATTTTAATTATCCTGTGTTCAATTAAATAATAAATTAATCTATTATTTTTATGTTATTAAGATATAAGGCTCTCTCAAAATGGATGTTTGACTTTATATATAACTCCAGAACTAACTAAGGAACATTATTTGTACAAAAGACAATTCAAACAACAATCATTAATAGAAGAGTATGATGTTAATATCTTATTCAAGTAAATATATTTTTAATCTGTGTTAATCCCATAATACAAAAAAGATATCTTCTCTACATTCTTAGTATACCCTAGTATTTATAAAATTATTTTATACACATAAACAAAAACTTCTTTTTAATTGAGTCAATTTAATATTTTTCTCTGCATTAAATTTAAACTTTTAGCTTGATATATTATTTAATTATTAATGCAAATACTAGATAACTATAACTTAATAACTAACACAAGATGTTTTAATTTTCTGAAGTAAAACATTTTTAATTTATATTTGTTTTCACTAAGTGGTAAATATTTTTGTATGATGAACCTATCTTCTGATAAAACTATAAATATGATAAAAGTGAGGTAACAATAAACAAAGTATATTCATATACTATTCTATAAACATTTAATTAATAGGTAATTATTTCAAAACAACCATAAATTGTTCACGTTATAATTTAATTATGATATTTACTTCTGAGTTCTAAATCATCATTATTCAAAAACCACCCAACTTCAATTTTATTTAAAGTTTTCTAATTTCTATATTTAATTTTAAACCATAAATCTTAGAAAAAAATTAATTGTATTTATTAATTTAATTTAATTGTATGACTTTATTTTTAAGTATTTCAGAAACAATTATAGATGACCTGATAAATGAAGTTTTATCAAAAATTGATTATGATGCAATAATTCAGAAATTAATAAGAATGGAACTAATGGAATAGTTTTTAAGCTTCAAAAGCTTAGTAATTACTAACTTAAATACAATTATTTTTATTTAGACATTAAGTACATAAAAGATATGTTGTACAATTAGAACAATAAAATCAATGATAATATATATTATTTTTAACTTGAGACATTATATAATTATAGTTTATGATCGATGTAGTTAATGACGAAGAAATAAATATTTAATGCATTAGATTTCAAGTAAGTAGATTTACATTGTATAGGTTAGCATACTCAAGTATTTTTAGATATTTTATCTGTTTTTTTTAAAATACCAAGAAATTTAATAAAAACAATTGTTATATATATATATTTAATTGTTTTTAGACAAAAAAAAAGATATTTCTTCTTATTAATCACCAATTTAAGTCTTAAAATATTCAAACTTTTATATCCACTTTCAATTGATTTATTTTTAAGTTCCTATTATAATTCCAATTATTATCCTGCTAATCTATTCAATAAAGTTTTCACACTGAATATTCAATTATTTTTTTATGAAAATTTTTTATTCTATCTAAAAACAATTTAAACGTAATTTATAATATTTTTATGTTTCGTATAATATTATTCTACAAAAGTAATTTGTTAAACTTATAGTACCTATTACCTACCGTAAATTGATTTAATTTTTGCTGAAAACATTGCATTCATTATTTCATTAGCAATTAATTAATTATTACAATAATGTATTTATTTATATACCAATACCACACATTATTGTTATTATATTTGGAGATAATACCTTACTCTAAATACTGTAAAACAGTGTGAATAGTTATGTAGGTACTATTAAAATAGATAATATTTTAAAAATTAAAATTAATCTACTTATCTACCTAAGTATTTTAAAAATGTCATTACATGTTAGAAAATTCATAATAAAATATTTATACATATAAATTTTAAATCCCTACAAATAATGTTTTTGAATTATAACAAAATAATTAATATCATTATTCAGTATTCTATGGTAAAACGCATAGTTTTGTTCAAATTTTAACTATAAATATATTATATCAATAAAAAATAATGTTTATATTAACGATTGGAGTTATTATATCTTGATAATTAGAATGTAATATCCAAATAATTAAAATTGTAAAATTCAAATATTCTCAATTATCCATAATAGGATAAACCTATTCAAATATTCGAATATTTATAGTACTTATTCAGATTTCTGTATTTTTAATGTTTTTTAAGTAAGTAGGTATTTATTATTACTGTGACTTATGAAAAAAGTTGTATGAAACTCCGAAATTTACACATTGCTATGTGATAATCATAATAGTTATAACTTATAACTTATAAATGAGATATCTCAATCGTACTGTTCATGACAATAACGTTTAAAGTCCAATCGTTTTCACGAATTCGGTAAGTAACTGTATTTCTTTTGAGTTTTTTTTGTGAGAATTTTGTGCTGTCCTGCTTTAATTCAAAGAAAAACGTTAATTCACTTGTTTTGTTTAATTTTACATTTTAATGAATTAAAAATAAATAGATATATTTTGATTAAAATTATTAAAAATGACTCATAAAAATATCAGTGAAGAGTGGAATTATTTTGAAAAAATAGACATAAATAATTCAGCAATATGTATAACATGACGTAATGCAATACTAAATAATAAAATTTCATTGTAGAATTTTCATATTGATGAATGCTTAGTTAATACCAAAAAGGCTTCGACAATAGTACCTATCTACCTAACATGGTAGTCTATTAGGGGGGAGCAAAACGCGGTACTTGCCCCCTCCCTAGAAAAATAATATAATCCTAAAAGTATTAGTGTCTATTATTATAAATATTATCTAATTACCTAAAGAGCATGGGCGCCCATTGGGGGGGGCAAGACAGGGCACTTGCCCCCCCTGGAAAAAATATTACCACAATATTACCTTATTACCGAGGCAAATTATTTGTTGAAATCACTTTTAAGATATGAAATAAATATAAAAATATACTCATTGTTATCGTATATTAACATCATAGATAGGTCGTATTCTGTAGTCTGTATAACCTATACGTAAAATAATTTATCGCAGATAATTTGTGGTAAATCTATAAAAATCACAATATAGGTACTACAAAATATTTTAACCTAACGCAAACAAGGATTCTTTCATTCTGGATGTCATTAATATGTTTGGAATAAAACGAAGAAATTTACAGTTCTTATTTACTAATACCGAATAATATATACTTAATTATATTATTTAATTTCTATTTTTTTTATATACTTATTAAAATTATTATTTATTTATTTATTCGTATGGCAATTATTATTTATTAATTTATTTATTCATATGACAATTATTATATATTTATTTATTTTTTCGTATGGCAATTATTATATTAATACACTATATACATATATATATATATATATATATATATATATATATATATATATATATACAAATAAAAATATAACATGCATGTATAGTGTATACATTTATATGTGAAAAATAACATTAAATCTTTATTATCTTACATTCGAAAATTTTTTTATTTTGACCCCCCTAAAATATTACCTATGGGTGCCCATGCTAAAGAGCATTTAAATTATTTTATTTTTTTTTATCACTGTAGGGATTTGAAATAAAAAAAATAAATATATTTATATTGGCGTATTGATGACTAAGTAAGTAAATGCACAGTTTAAACACTTATTAAATTTATATTTTAAGACTTTTTTTTTAACAAATTTTACCCCCTCCCTAAAATTGAGTTAATGAGCGCCCATGTAGTTACAACACTACTTTGTATATTTTTAAGATAGTTACAGTATAAAATACTTTAAGGAAAATTATACTTTATTTTCATACATTATTTTTTTTAAATATAATGTTTTAAATTTTTTACAACAAAATACTTGTATTTTTGTGATTTTGATGAATTTTGTAAATAGGTACTTACACTTCAAATGTGTTAAACAAAAAATCTTATCAATGTAATTTTTCAATTTTATGCAGATTTTAGAACAACTTTTGTGAGATCTTGTATTGAATTTTCAACAATTTTGAACTAGTAATAAATTTTTATCGTTATTTACTCAAAAAAAAAGTTAGTAAAAATTTTAGTAAATAAAAAATATCTATTTTGACTAGGGCTGAAGTACATACTGTTTTATATTGTTATTCACTCGTTTCAGCCGTTTCAGGGGATTTATTTTTTAATCTTGTTTTAAGTTTTTAAGTTATTTACTCCGAAACAAACACAAAATCATACTTTAAAGAATGAAAAATTAAAAAATCTAAAGAGCACATTAAATCCACAAAATTTAAATTTTTTTTATTATGAATAGCACAAAACAGTTGGTTGGTGTATTTACCAACAATTATTTCCTTTGTATTCATTTTAAGATCTAATAGATAGTAAAAGGCATAAACTATAAACCATAAAGCTTAAAAATAATATTATAGTTTTTTTTCCTTTAAAAAACAAAATTGTATTTATTTATTATTAGCTTATAATTTTTAAATTTATTATTTATTTAATACTAAATACAATAAAATTCATCGTTTTAATAGAAAAAGTTTCCAAATTATCTCGTCAATTAATAATTGAGAGTATTAAATTTAACATTAAAATAATTACATAAATACCCTGAAATTACCTTGTATTAACATTTTGAGTTCTATAATAATAAATAATAAATAATTTAACATTAAAATAATTTATCCTGAAAATGATTTAAATTTATTCAGATTCTCCTTGGCCAACCAAAGAGTTTGTAAAACTGTTACCTAAAAAGCATTTTTCCTGTAATCTACATCCAACATCCAAAATTCAAGTAAACACGAATCCCCGGTGTTTGTGGAATGTGAATGTTATTTGAGTATTTAAACTTTTCGTCGTTAAATAATTGCATTTTTATCGTTTAATAAATAATCTAATATCCACTAGTATTTAAAAAAAAAACTGTACTAGATCATAAATAAACTGGTAAGCTTTGATAATAATGTATTAGATACAGTGTAATTGAAAATGCTGCTAAGTAATAAGCATGATAATTATCACTTACGTGGTTTCACATTAATGTATTATAATATAATTATTTATATTTATGCCGTGTTAACATTTAAATTACGTTTTTTAATTATATAAATAGATTTAATATACTATAGTTTACAGAATGGATTTTAATATGGTCATCAAAACGGAATTAAATGACATTAAGGCTGAGCCTATTATGGAGGACTTTCCAGATGTCAGTATTCCTAATTCTTGTAACTATGACGAAAGCGTAATTCAAAATATCAAAAATGAGGATCCGGTAAAATATTTATTTATATAAAATGTGTATGCATATAAAAAAATAGTTACATTAACATTAAATTTTTTTAAATTATGTTCTTAGTCATAAGAATTTGATTTGAAATATTCTTTTCAATGTTTAAAATTGTGGTAATTAAATCGGTAGTGGTGTCATATGCTATCTACTCAATAAATGCTAGTGTCATTTATTATCTACAAATACTATTTATCGTTGTATGTTATCTATACAATCGTAATATTATTTATCTACATTCTATAAGGCCGATTATTTTATGTTCAAAAGAGAGACTGCATCACTTTGCTTCCAATTGTTCAAACAGAAATTGAACCAGGGACATCCATTTTCTCAGATGAATGAAAAACTTTTAAGCTTACAGTAGTTTAAATAATCATAGTTATATACACAATACTGTAAATCATAAAAATAATTTTATTGATCCAGAAACAGGTGCTGAAACCCTATGTTGAATACCTATGTAAATATATTTGGCAACGTATTAAAGGAAAAATGATATAAAATTACACTGTGCCACTAAATGGCTGAAAAGGCATTTAAAGAAGAATGGTGGCGGTCCATAAATATAATAAAAAATTTTGACAATATAAATAAATACTTTTCAACTTTAATTGAGAACATTCATTAATAATCTTAATTTATCCATGAAGTATTGTGGTTTA
Source organism: Melanaphis sacchari (assembly GCF_002803265.2). Classification (NCBI taxonomy): domain Eukaryota; kingdom Metazoa; phylum Arthropoda; class Insecta; order Hemiptera; family Aphididae; genus Melanaphis; species Melanaphis sacchari. The sequence goes on along the minus strand of NW_020271560.1, from coordinate 7,468,214 downwards.
AAACAAATTAAGATTACACTATAAAATCATGTGTGGACATTATTTTATATGTAGATAGCATATGACACCGTTACCATTAATTCTTCTGTATGGTATTGTACTATTCATTCAATGTTAATTAATGAATACATTTTTTTTTACAAATAATTGTTAAAAACAATTGGTTGTAATCGTGAACTTAGTTTAAATTGTGGTAAAAATAATTCTTGACAAAATTTAATTTCCTTAAAAAAGATCATGATGAAAACTATTATCTTAGTACTGGTGGTGGTTGGAGTAGTATGTATAATATTTAGATGGTTAAATATTGTACAAAGACAAATCCCTAAATTATGGCAATACTCAGTTTAATTATGAAAATTTAGTGAATCCGATATACTAATAAATTAGAATCTGAAGTGACCAGTTTTTTTTTTTAATTCATTTTTTTTATACATATGATTGTTAAACTTTTAATTTTTATTTTTATTAAAACTGAACAAGATACAATGTGTAAATATTGGGTACTCTCTTGCTTTATTGAGTATATAAAAATATTTAACTATATTTTATGTAAGTAATTATATTTATTTATTTTGTAGATGGAAGATAAAATAATGGATCAGGTATATTCAATTCAAAATCATCAATCAGAAAGTGAAACAGAAGATATGTATGATGAATGTTATTCGTGTTTTATGTGCAATGTATCATACAATACACAATTTGACCTAGATGCACATTTGCGTACTCACATTGATGATGAGACTTTTCATCATAGTAATATTAACAGTATAAGTGAACCTTTACCTCAATCTTCAATAAAGCCATCAAAATACTACAGATGCAATGATTGTCTAAAACTTTGTAAAAGTCAACTGTCATACAATGAACACATGTTAACTCATACAGGAGAAAAACCACATCATTGTCGGGTATGTGATCGTAAATTTCGTCATATAGCAAATTTTCGAACGCATTTAAAAAGTCATAATAATGTGAGAACATTGATTTGTTCTCTGTGTCAAAAAACTATTGTTGGTGAAAAAAATTACTATATACATTATTTGGATGTACATAATAAAATGTCTATCCGTTATTCTCGACCTTATCAATCTAGTTCATCTGACAGTGATGAAGATTTTAATCCCAAAGTTTCATACTATAAAAAGAAAAAACTTAGTTCACGAAAGTTTAGAAAAGATAGCGAACCATTTGGTCCTTTATTTGCTAAAAAAGCATGGGAAAAAAAACAACAAGAATTGGAAAATGTTAATTTAGATGTAATATATAATGAAAAAAAAATTAATTAAAAATTAGTAAAAAACTTAAATGTAACTTAAAATTTATTTTAGGTTGAAGAAGAAAAAAGTGAAAGAGATGCTGTTCAGGAAGCAATTGAAAGTTCAAGACAAGATATACAAAATATGCTTAGAAAAAGAAAACAACAACTAACCGATTATAATACTGAAGAATACCAAAAGCTTCTAGAAACTTTAAAACTACAAAAAAATTCTACTGGTCAAATTAATGGAGCTAAATTAATTGGTCCATTATTTTGGAAAAATGCTCTAGTCAAGGCTGGTCTTATAGAAGAAGATATACTTCCTATGCAATTTCAAAGTCAACTAAGACTTATTGAATGTATGTCTTGTAGAAAATGTTTTGCAAGGTAATCACTTATTTGATTAATATTTAAAATTATTTTCTCAAATAGAAATTTTAGAAAATTAATCTTAACATTTCAACTAACGTAATCTATAATTTATTCTAAAGAATAAAGAATAAATTTAACATATGTTCAATTTTATTATTTATTTTTTTTTTTTGTTCATTGAGGCAATTTACTATAAATTTGAATATGAAAGAGTCATTGCTTGTTAGATATATATTTAAGTGCTCTAAAAACTCAAAAATTATTTTTTTATTGCATTATTTTTCTAAAAATTGATTAACATTTTTTTTATTGCTATGCTATTATGCAAGCAATAAAAAAGTGGCTGCTTAACTTTTGGTATTTTTAATACTTCCTTACTTTCTTGTAACTATAATAACGATACAAAAATAAAGTATCAAACTTATGTACATACAATAAATAAACAGTATACTAGAATTATATATAATTACACAATATATCTCCAACTGACCTATTAATTGTAATTTAAGTCCTAGTAAGAAATCACGTCTAGATTAATAAATAGATATAGATAAAGAAATTATGACATTCATGAATAGAGTAATTATTATTTATTATGAATAATAAATACCAAAAGAATTAAGTGTAAATATCAATACAACTTGTCTTGATTAATATTTTGAAATATCTAATTTATACAAAATTTTCATAGGTACAATGCTAAAAAATTTCTTAAAAATGCAAAATAATGTTAAGTCTTATGATTGAAGTAGCTGTGTCACTTTGAAGAATTTGTATACTAGGAATGCATTATCCCAAGTATCCAAAAAAACAATACACTTCACACTGAAATCTTAGCCCCACTTATTAGTTTTTACTGTAATTTTTAAACCTTAATGATTGATATTGCGCTATATAATTGTATGTATTATTTAGTGTTCCATTAAGTCAATGTCCAGTGGAATACAGGAAGCTTTGAGGTTTAGACGTAACAATTTTTTATTTCTAATACATTTTTGATCAATTAATTTTCAATGCCTAAAATAAAATATAATTTCCCAGTTGACTTTTAATCATTTGAATATATTTTCTTTATCTATTAAGTTTTCAAAAATATATCTTAATTTTAGTTTTATCTATTTTAGGTTACCAAGATCTAATGAAGGTAATGTTTTACCATCTAAACCACCATGCTCTAGCTGCTTTATGATAAAAAATGAATCTACATTAAACAAACATAAAACTGAGAATCATAATGAAACCCCACCATACATTTGCAAAGAATGTTTATTGGAATCAGAATCATGGTATAAGTATGTCCAGCATATGAAAATGCATTTAAGATATGCATCAAAATGTAGTGAGTGTGTTTATAGTATGATGAATAAACCAGATAATGTAATATTCTTGTGTGATGTTTGTGAAATGTCTTTTGACACTGATGATGAACTTAAAGTACATGTACAAACACATTTAGAAAATGGACAAAATAATGATAGGTAGTCATTTTGACTCTTAATCTTATAATGAGCTTTGTAAATATTATAATTTATGTATCATTTATATATTCTTAGTAATAGTAATCCTATAGAGATTATAGTAAATGTTACTATTTTGTAGCTGTTTTTATTTGTAAGTTGTAACCACTATATATATTTAATAACAATCAATTAAAAATAAATACAAATAAGTATTATTTATATTACTCTTTAACAAAAGTGTAAAAACCATAAACTCAAAAATAATATAAAATATCTGTTGTTAATATTCATACACATTTACACACTTACATATGTATAACAATTTATTAATATTCTTACGTAAAATGCCCAAAACTTTTAAAAGTAAATAATATTATTTTAAATGGTATAAAAAATTAACTTAAATTAAGATTCATGTTAAAATAATCTTATAGAATGAATATTTTAAAATATCTATTCAATGATTAAAAACATATATCTCGATATTCAAACAAAAAATGTTTGTTTGAGTATGAATGATCATTAATTAACTCAAAATATGTGTTTTTATATTCATTATTCATTATAATTTTTTATTATGGCAATATTACAAAGATATTTTTACCAATTTTAGTTAAGTTGAATACATGTTATAACTTTAAATTAACATTGTACAATATAGTTTTTAATATTGTATAGGTAGCCACACAAAATCAAACATCAGTTAAAATGTTTATTAACTAACATGAAATGTGTTATAATTGTAAGATATTGTATAGTTATTACAAATTAAGCAATAATGTCATCATTGTATAGAATTATTCAATTATTGGTACCAACAAATTTTTATTGTTTATGGTTTATATAATGATTGTTAAGTTATTTTTATTTATCTTGTGAGAACATTTTTGTATACTGTAATTATGTGTATACTTTGTGTTGATTTTGTGTTAGATACCTATTCTTTTTTATCCCAATTAATACGCATTAAATATGTGATTTGACTGTTATTATTTTATTTATTCAATTATATTAATAATAGATCCATCTTATTTGTATGCTTTAGTTAAATATCCTTTTCTACAATTAAAGTATCCTTAATATTAATATGTATCACGGTCTTTTGTCAAAATATTTAATTTTTTTTTTTTTAAATATGCATCATGCAAACAAAATACTAGAATGATATTGTGTCATTATGTATAATTTTATATTTTCTAATGATTAGACAGCTCAACAATAGTCACTGGTTTGTTCTATGAAAACTAATGGCTGTGTATTAGTGTTAAATATAAGCTTTGAAGTATGAATTATTGCAGTATTGTCTTCCCTGTTAAAAAGACCTATTCATTCTTATGATCATGATTAATATTTGATACATTTTTAATTTTCAAGAAAGTTATATTTTTAGATTCTGAGATATGAAAATAACAGTTTAAACAATATATATGTATTTTTTCTCTTCTATGTTTCTAATGGAAAATTAGATTTAATTGGTACATTGAAAGGTCAAAATTAAAAATTTCCGAATTTCCAGTACTTGTCAAAATAATAGAACAATAAAACAGGGAAAAGTAGGTACTATTCTGCTGTACAGTAGGTTTTGATTAAACTTCTTCATTGAGGAATAAATCATTACAATATATTAATGCTTCTACAAAATTATTATGAGCGTAAGGTTATTATTTGTCAGCCATTATCAATATATTACAAAGTATAGGTATTTTATAATATCTTTGTATTGTTATTAGTATTATTACCTAATACCATAGTAATTTATTTTACTATTAGTGATGCAGTAATTGATTTAATTCTTGTCTAAAACATAGCATTTATTAAATTTTTAATACCTATTTATTTAATAAAATAGTATTTATATACGTATATTATTGTTATTAAGTTATGAGGTAATACTTACCTACTATAGATCGATATATATAAGTTTTTGGTAATAATAGATAATGGTATAAAATTTATCTTAATATTTTAAAAATTCCTTTTGAGTCATAATGTATAACTAAAGTACCTATAATTATAAACAGAAAAATCCTAAAAATTACTTTTACAGAATTAAAAGAATATTAAAAATCTATAATGATAATTATTTTTGTAATTGCTTGAAGTTAAATCATGAAAACGTAATTAAATTATTTTGCAGCTCAAAATCATAAGATTTTTAATAAATAGCAATAGCTTTATTGCTTTAAGCACTTTAGTCTGAAAATTTAACTGATATCTATTAATTGGTCTTAAAGCATTAAATAATATTAAAAATATGCATGATATATTTTTATTTAAATACATTTAAAGTTTTAGTTTTGAAAAAATATATATTATAACAATAGTATAAAATATATTACTATTTTATCTTTCGGGAATAAAAAATTCAATATTCTTAATTTTGTCTACAAAATTAAAGCCTACTAATATATTGATTCATGAAATGTTCAATGGCTATATATTCATGTAATAATAATTGTTATTACTATATGTATTGACCATCTATAAGCGCTTTTCTGCCTTTTATAATTCATCCAATTTCTTTTATTCTTTCTTATTATACACACGGCTTAGGTTATCAATGTTATCATATACTTCATACGTTCATACCAAGTGAAACTCAGAAGCGCAAATCGTTGATTTTTTGCGATAGGTCAAAAGCGTAAATTCATGTTCATTAAAATTACTGTAATATATGCACATGCATTTCGATTAATTGTTAACAAATCTTCTACACTAGGTGTGCAATTATTACAACAGTATATTACAACAGATTTCGAAAAATCTATAATAAATGCCATGTATGAAATTTAATCTCATACACAAATCATTGGTTGTAGGTTTCACCTCACCCAAGCGTGGTATCGTTAAATTCAAAAATTAGGGCTATCCACTGCCTATCGGGACCAATCTCAGAAGTGGGTAAATGGTTACGCCATACTTTTAGCTTGATTTTCTTAAACCCATGTGAAGTTTTTGAATGTTTTATTGACAACTTTATGGCTAATCGTCCTACAGATGATCAAGACGGTAAATATTCAGACTGCTTAGTAGACAATTTAATTTTTTTATTTGATGAAAAAGTAAATTGGCGGAAAAGGCACTTTTGGCAGAAACGGGTAACTTCCCGCATACCCAAGTAAACCCTCAAACACACCACTGAATTTATAGGATTTACTTACTAATTTGTTTGATAATATATTAAGTTTTAGTTAAATATGAATTATGTATCCCCAAACCTTGTAACGTTTTAAAAACGCTAGTTTTTATTGTTAATTCTTCCGTTACTATTTCTATTATCTAAATAAAATTGTAATTTATGTTTTATTATTAATGAATAGATATATATTATAAACACTAAGCTCAAGTCAAGTGGCTACATTTTAATAGATTTAGGTATGTATTATATTTTGTTGGTTTAATGTACCTATGTTTAAAAATGGTTATTCATATTGGTTTCGCCTTTTTCTTTTATACAAATAGGTATTTAGCTGTTTTGTATAGATTCTTAATCATATAATAATAACATAATATTAGACGTAAATTGTAATAGTAGTTTGAACCGTTGGGGATAGCCGCTTAAGATTTTACTGAGAATAACTCTATTTAGACTATACATTTTCTTGTAACTACCTACATATACCGATATATTTAATCGTGTTTTAAATTAAGTTCTCTGTCATAAGAACTATATTGTTTATATTAATTAAACGGTAAGTGATTACTAGAGGTCGAATAATATTCTCTTAAAATAGCTAAAATAAGATACTAATATTCCTCTAAAAAATTAATAATATTCTTTAAAAATTGTAGTTAAATATGCAAAAAATATGCTTTTACAGTAATATATTCTCCTAAATTCAAAATATGCTTTTATATTTAAAAAAAATACAATCTAATTGATATATAAAAGTCATTATCTAATTATGATACAATACTATATGTTTACTGAAATATATATATATTTTTTATTTAAATATCTAAGCAATTATAGGTAAGTAGGTAACAATTTAGCTTTAAAAAAATGTTAACTTAACATTTTATTAACTCATTCCATATTGTTATTCCATTTATAGTTATCTTAATAACGGACTAAAAATGTATTTGATATTATTAATAATTTTCGTCCCTACAATACAAAATATCCGAATTCTATAAAATTAATCGATATATTTAATATTCTCTAATATTATTTTTTATACAAAATATATTTCTATCTTAAAATATTCTTGAATGTGCAAACAACATTTTTTCCATTGAATTATATGATTCATAGTTTTTATAGATTTCAAACTAAAATTTGATTGCATAGACTCAAATAAAATATGCAAAAGAATATTATTCCGACCTCTAGAGATAACTATAATAATGATTTGCCTTTAAATTGCCGTGTATAATTCAATAATTATTAAAATGCAATTTTAAATTAAATCATTAAAAAATTAGTGAAATTTATTTATAACAAATAATAGACATACCTACCTCGATGTTTCAAATAATTATATTATAGGTCGTAACCGTATTATATAATATTTTATGTATATAAATGTAGTCATTTTCGTTATTATTTATAATTTTATCATTGGATAGTAAATTTAAACAAGCAATTATGATTAGTCGTTACAAATAAATAATAATACTATATGCATTGTATAAGTGTACAAATAGTAACAAGTTGATTCGCTGTTGATTAAATATGATGATGAATAGATGAGTGATGATGATAATATTATTGCGTTAGGAAACAGTGGTCAGTCATGTTTCGCCGTTTAAATTGTTTGCGCAGGACGCAACGTTTTTACTCGTTAAATGCATCGAATTCCGTGTTTGGTCGTGAATCTTTTATTCAACGACACATCGGACCCAATGACTCCGATCAAAAACAGATGCTAAAAGAACTGGGATATCAGGTGCGTTTCTAATTCCCATAAAAAGTCTAAAATAAAATTGAAAATCTTTTAGTTTTAAATTTAAAAAATAATTTTTTTTTTTGTGTTGTGTGCTTGAATGTTATTATAGCTTAGTAATTACTTGATTACGTTAAATTATGAACTATTTATTGACTATTTTTACATTTTTTTACCATTTAAAAAAAATAATAATTTACGTAATATTTTGTATCTTATAATATCGTACCGTAATTCATAAGTATATAATAAGTATAATGATATAAATGTATAATTTTATAAACCTGTACCTGTTATACTTATTCAGTGAAGTTGAATATTTTATATTATTGTACAGTTTTTGACTGTTTTATGACTATTTTTATTTATTTATTTTTAAAGCATATTACTAATGCCATAATTTCTTAAATAACTAACAAAAAAAAAAAAAAAGAAAGAATTACTTTATAAATATAATAAGTAATTATATAGTTTACATATTACATTTTTTTGTTTTTTTTTTTATGTAAAAGTAATAAATAACGATAAAATTACTATAGGTATAATAATTATGGTTTTTAAAAGACCGAACTGCTGAGTAGTGTTATTCTATCTTCAATAAGTCTGAAAAACAGCCGGCTGTTTAGACAAATAATTAGTTTGCCGAACGGGCTACCCTATTGCAAAAAATCTATTCTTTTTGTAAAAATATTTATTTTCCATATGGCCTACGATATTTATATAATAATCGAATAAATAGTTTATCTTTCGAAATGAATTTCTTTAAATATTAAAATAAGGTAATTGGTATTATAATAGATAGGTGTATATTTGCATTAGAAAACTTTCCTTTTTTAAAAGGTATCATGCTTAATATTTCTACCGTGCGTACTTTTTTTCCCTAATTTTTAAGCTTAAACACATACACAATTATACTAAAAAAATACTTATCACTTTTACTTTTAATGTTATATTTTAAATATTATCTACAATTTATAAGTGCAAAAAAAAAAACTTTAGACAATATTTTAAACATTTTACGTAATTATGAGATTGATCGATGGTCAACCACATAACAGATTACCTATTGTATTATATAATGTATGAGTACAATTTTAAAATGTTTTTAAAACATGTTGAGTAAATAATAGGTTTATTATGATATTTAAAAATGATGAATCAGAATTTAATTTTTATTATTTTTTTTTTTTTTTTGATATTTATATAATATACTTACCAATATATATTTAATCATGCGTGAGATATAAACTAGAAGTAATTTTAAATTGTTAATTTAAATTTTTAAGTAGATTATTCAATTTTGTTTTATTATGATTATTGATTATAATTGATTTCACTAATATGTTTTGAATAAAAATAGAAATGTATAGTAAAAATATTCAACTATTAGATATAATGATGGATACTGGACTTAAGTTATTGTGATGAGTTAATTCTGTACTTTCATTTTTTTATTAATTCATTGTATAGTAAATCATAGCACTTAAGATTATTTTTAGAAAACACCTAGGGTGAGCTACCTGTTAAGAATTAGGTATATTTTACTATTAAAAATAAAAATAATAATAAGTACTTATTTGAAGCATATGTAAACAATAGTTTCAATCGTCTTATTTTATATTTGGAGTAATTTTTGTTATTATCTTATAAATAGTACTTTAATTCATGTGTATAAAATATGTTAAACGGATCAATTCACTACTTATGTTTACATAATGATCTCTTTAAAGACAAATTTATTTATGGACAATTTAACTACTTAAAATGATACAATATGTAATAATTAATTAAACAATAATCACGTGTTTAATTATGCAGAATCAACATTTTTAATACCATAATTATTTAACTAAGTTTTTAAGTTAATAATTATTTAATTGTAAGATGAAATAAAAACGAATAATTCTAAAATTATCAAAGAATGTAAATAACGTCATATAAGAACTACTCTAAACACTGCTGTTAAGCTGTTCCATGTATATACTAAATGCGTATATTCGTCAACTACTACGTACATATAAATAAAGTATAGCTGTTAGTTATATATAGATTATAGTTATTATGTAGTTATGATAATTCGATTACATTAATCTAAGATTTAGATTTGATTAAAATAATCATTTTTACCTATTCTATTTTATTATTTTACCTTGAATAGGTATGAGTAGAATTTTTATCATATACCAATCTTGAAAATAAAATTGTTAAACTCACATGGACCATAAATTGGTATTTTCAGAGTTTAGAAGACTTGAGCGAGGCCGTGATCCCAGATAGTGTTTATCTTCCGAAGACGCCTAATTTAAAATCGTCAGTTATAATAGGTATGTTATGTGTTATATTAAATAATTGATAACCTCTTGTTTATGCAGGAATTACAAATTTTGTTAATGAAATAATGAGCTTATATTAATGCATTCATATTTACATAATATATTAAATGGAATGTATAAAATATAAACTAAAATAGTTTGTGTTTGTAATATAATTTACTCAGCAATATACCAATATATTATTACATATAAAAAAATAATGACCTGAATACAAAGTAAACTAATACATAATATTATTATATATATATATATATATATATAGGTCATTATATTGTACGCATTTGTACATTATTTAATTTTAATATAGGTAATATATTTATTATTATTATCTTTGATTTTGAGCAGAATGATGAATCTATTAATTTTAAAATGATCTATATTTTTTTTATGTCTATCTTTACTTTTTGAGGAAGTAAAAATGCTTAAAAGATCAACTTTAAGGGTGATTCCTGGCGGAAAATCAAATCTAGTACTATTTTTTACGGTTAAAAGTAGAAATTCTTATTTCTCTTAACTTAATAACTAAGACAAAATTAATTTCTTTATTTTATTTTAATTTAAAAAACAATTAAATGTAGAAACGGTGGAGTACATGCGTGCATAATGACTATCCACGGTGGACTTTATAAATATTAATTCTACTTTCCGGTAAATTTTTTTCTAAAGGGTTGAATATTTATAAATAAACTCCTATTTAAACATAAAAATAAAAGATGTATGTATTTATAACTGCAAAATTATTAGAAAGTGTTTGTGACTTTACGCATGATGAAATTCTAAGTTTAAACGCTGATAAAAAATTATTGAGTCTATAAATTAAAAATATTTTAAAATTGGTTAATAAAAAACTTATGAAGAATCTTGTATTGATTTTTTAAGAATTTTAACAAACAAATAATTTTTTATTGCCATTAAAAAAAAAAAAAATAGAAATTTTCAAATGTTTATTAATATTTAACTCAAAATGACTCAAAACTATTCCTATTTTTTAAATCATATTATGTATGTATTATAAAAAGATTTAGAAAAAATAAGTTTAACCTACTAAATAACTTATAGCAATATAAATCCATTATACAATATTCTTCAAAGAATAGGCTAACAAATAGTAGCATCAATTCAGTTGTAAGAGGGGGCAAAGTTTTGACCAGTTCATTTATTTGAAAAAAAATCACTCGATTCATTGGCAAGCTGTTTTCAACTTAGTTTTAATACATAATACGATTCTTATCTTACATGTATTGATAAATTTTAGACTAAAACAAACGTGAACTTATTAATTATACCTATCTAGTACCTACTTCAGTGACGTCATTGAAGATTTTGTTGATTGGTTGAATAAATTATAATAACAAACACGACTGTTAAATCATAATGTGTAATCGAAAAGTGGAAAATATCGAATACCTACTATCAGAGCTATAGCTTTTGAATGAAAACAGTAATTTTAGAAAGAATTAATACTTTTGCATTTTGGCCTGTTCAGTTGTAACAAATGTCCCGTTCGATACTTCAACTGCATATACCTATCGTTTAAATATTGTATATTTTATTATATTTAACTATTATAATATTACCTTTATAAAAAAACATTGGAATAAATCTATATGCTACTAAATAAATATATTTTACAGACGAGCAATCTCTAGCCACTTTGATAAAATCGATTGCAAGTAAAAATCAAAAATGGAGAAGTTTCATTGGGATGGGTTACTACAACTGCCATACGCCTCATGTTATCGTAAGAAACATGCTAGAAAATCCTGGATGGTATGCTAAATTATTTAAATATTCTGTTTTCACTACTCTGATTTTATATATATTATATATTTGTGCTTACTAGTTACTATCTTTATTTGTACCCTGAAATATTTACATTATAGGTACCTTATGTAATATGACACTTCTATAGAAGTTATAAGGTTTTTTTTAAATATGTATTAAACTTTACCTACATGCTGCAAACTCTATCAGAAAAATTAAATCTATAATTAAAAACAAAAAATATACAATAAAAATATAAATCTATTTTGTAATTTGACAATCATAGTTAGGTTAGGTGTACTTTAATACATTTGCTTCATCCGCCCTTTCCTTTTAGTTAGATACTTTAATAATTATACTACAAACGTTACTATTAACAATATGTAGAAATTAAAATTACTTTAATACTTTATAAAATAAATTTATTGTACAATGCAGGTTGACACCTTATACTCCTTACCAAGAGGAAATCGGTCAAGGTCGACTAGAGAGTCTATTAAATTTTCAGACATTGGTTGTCGACCTTACGTGTATGGACGTAGCCAATGCGTCTCTGTTAGACGAAGCTACGTCGGCGTCCGAAGCACTGACGATGACGTTCCGGCATAACAAACGCAAACGCTGGTTCATTGCAGACAATGTACACCCCCAGACATTATCGGTTGTACAAACTAGAGCCTCTGCCCTTGGCATTGAAGTTTGTTCTGGTGATCCGAAACAAGTAAACGATTTCAAATCGTACAGCGGTGTGTTATTACAGTATCCAGACACATATGGTAATTTATTTGATTACAGTGATGTCGTGCATAAGGCTCACAACAACGAGGTTCGTTTTCAATACCAATATAATAATACATAGGGTACTACTATAAATTAAATTTTAATTTTAAAACTTCTGAATAATTAAGAAAAATAAATCTGTTAAAAAAGTTCAAGAGAGAAATTTTTCATTGACCATGTTAAAATATGATTTTATTCAATTAACTATTTGATATCGAAAACTAGAAACTAGATTATGTTAAATACATAATATAATACAATGTTTAATATATTGTACTACACTTTACTCTATTGGCCACTAAATCACATGTTTTCCCTAAGGTTAGATTCAATTGCGTCGAGTCATATAAATTTATGTAAAGCAAAATCAAAATATTTACACACCTACCCACCCACCACTGAGGGATGTTGTCTACTTCTAATAACTAATAAATTTAGTTATTTATTTAATTATTTAGTATAGGTATTATGTAATGTAAAAACAAAAACACATATAAATAAAACCACCCACCCTCTTTATTATATGAAGCGATTGCTTCAGTTCATGTATAGGCTCGGCGCTACTAATTAGATTAACATATTATTAAATTAATATTAATATCACATAATTTTAATATTATCAGGTGTTTTTCCACAACTTTGCGCACAAGTCTTAATTTTAATTATGTGTAGGAGATTTTTTTTTAATTGCATAAATACCTAATGATGGAGGGTAATATCTAAACCTGGCGAACAACGTGACAGTAGTATTTGATATCGTTTATTCGTTTCGTTAAATTGAAAATACCAATCATTTTAAAAACAACCTCTATTAGCATTATGCATAGATTTATTTAGTATTAAGTTTTAATATGTCAATATTAAGTATTTACTGATAATTGCCGATTTTTGGTATTTATTGAGTATAGACAGTACTTATTGCTGTATAAATCTGGGTTTCTAGTACACATATTTACTAAAAAAAAACACAAAAAATATGAAGTTGAACTTTACACGTTAATAAACGGAGTATAGTGGAAACTCGACTTAAGTTAATACTATTGTGACGATAGTTATACCGTCTAATACCGACTTACCGGTACACCTTAACTAACTGATATATAACCACTAACGCGGAATACTAGTAGATAAATTGCATATATACCGTCAGCTCTATAATCACTTATATCACAGACTTTAGTCGTATGTGCCACGGACTTGTTATCGCTTACTCTGATCAAAGCTCCCGGTGAATACGGCGTGGACATTGTGGTCGGAAGTAGTCAAAGACTCGGCACTCCACTCGGATACGGAGGTCCACACGCCGCATTTATTGCATGTAAGAAACCTCTGATGCGACTAATACCGGGGAGGATGGTGGGTGTTACGAGGTAGGTAACACCAGTTATATGTCCATTTACTCTACCTCTATATTATGTAGGTTGTAAATATACATATAAATTAATAGCATTTTAATTTTTAATCATATGTTATAATATTGAACTTATAGTTTATAACTTTCTATGTTCTATCTACCTTCAACTTATGATCAGCTTACAGACGTTAATACGTAATTATTAACCGTTGCGAACATATTTTTTTATAGTTATTACTCAATATATATATATATATATATATATAAGTTTATATTAATTAAATGATGCATTCAGATCTTTTTTGGAGGAGAACTGGTTAAATCCTCGTAAAATTAATTATTACAATTGTTACTATACTAATATAGTATGGCCAGTACCTCATACTATATTTTATTGTAGTAGTTACATATTTATTTACAATTGTTTTGTATCATAGTCTATTTAAGGTGCTTACAGAATAACTTGATAAATTTACTTGACTTTAACGTAATTAAAAATGATGAATTATCAATAATCATAATATAAAATATAATTAAGAAGAAATGCTCTTCCTTTTGTCCATTCTCTCACGCATAGATTCATCACTATATATCCATACCATTTATCCATTCTACAATTATAATAAATCGACAAATTGGTAATTTATTATAATAGTTTATAAATGGTAATAATACATAAGTACTTAATTGTGGGAAAATTCGAGTTGGATCCAAATGTATTTGATCGTCTAAACGAGGGGTCGGCAATCTGTGGTCCGTTTAGCAATTTTACGCGGCCCACATTACAAATTATAATTGGTATAAAAATATGGAATATCACACTATGTTAGTTAATAACCCAACTTTGTTAATAAATACAACATTAAATTAATATAAGTATCAAACAGTGATGAACTTAAATAAATTAAGTTAAATTTTGTTTAAAATTTAAACTGTATCTAAAATGTAAATAAAATAAGGGATAGATATGGTCCATGAAAATTTGTTTTATTAATTATTGGCCCTTGACACCAAAAACGTTGCCGATCCCTGGTTTAAACTAAACACTATGCTCCACATAGTAATTTGATAATAATTTAATTGAATGAATTCGTGGTTACAACAGGTGGTCATCGTAATATTCCGTGCTCACCCTTATATTCTTATTTTATTAAAAATTATATTTACAAATTGACATATTTTGAGTAAAATTTATTTTTCACTTCGTATTTTAACCACACATGTGGCACATCATACAAAAAAAACAAAAGGAAAATAAGCATTTTTAAGAGAGATGCTTTGTTAAAACAAGTGTACAATCGATACAATTTAATTTTGTGAAAGTTGTGTCATTTAAATTTCTTTCCAAATTAATTCAGTTACTTATTTAAGCTACTTAATGTAAATATTAATTACAATCAACGAAATTTAAGTTTTTCATTTAGCCTCTCGTTGTTGTCTCCCAAGTAGTAGACTGTACTGTCCCAAACTAATTTTTTCAAAAAAAATTGACAGTTCTGGGTCGCACCTAACTTATGCCAATTTTAAAATGTTTTCCAAGTTATTTCTAGTTCTCTAGATTGAAACCACTTTAAGCCTATTTTATACTATTACCTATAATATATTATATAGATATTTTAATTACTATTTTACATTATTTGTACAGAGATGCAGATGGAGACAAGGCGTACAGATTGACATTACAAACCCGTGAACAACATATACGTCGTGAACGGGCGACTAGCAATATTTGTACTGCTCAAGCTCTGCTAGCAAATGTAGTAGCTATGTACGCAATTTATCACGGTCCGGTAGGACTGAGAAATATTGCCCAGAGAGTACACAACAGTACCGTGATACTTAAAACAGCGCTTGACAAAATACCTGGATGTAATACTGGCAATGCCAGTTTTTTTGATACTTTGCACTTGAATACCACGATTCCTCAAAAGGAAATAATCGACAGGTGTAGAGAAAAAATGATCAATTTGAGGTTTTTCGACGACCAATCTGTGAATATACTTATTACATTTTATTATAGTTTTTGCAAATTCTACACATTTTATTTTAATTCGTTATTTTTTATATAATAGATTGGCATATCGCTAGATGAGACAGTAACATCCGAAGACATAAACGACTTACTGTGGATTTTTGGATGCGAAAATAATAAAAATAATGTAAGTATACTTTTGCAATATGTTTTCATATTAATGTAGGTATATGTTAAGTAGCCATGTTATAGATGATTCAATAATCTGTTAAAAACAATTGATTTTAGATAATATGTAATGATGACATTTTAGAAAAAAGTGTAAGTAAAACAATATTTAAGAGGACATCACAGTATTTACAACATCCAGTATTTAACAATCATCAATCAGAAACACAAATTGTTCGGTACATGAAACAATTAGAAAATAAAGACGTTTCACTTGTCCACTCTATGATTCCATTAGTGAGTCGAATTATCGGTTGAAAAATATAAAAATATTTATTTTATTTTATTTTTTTAGGGATCGTGCACAATGAAATTGAATGCTACCGTCGAACTATTACCGCTTTCAGAACCTGGATTTATTAATATTCATCCATTCGTACCACCTGAACAAGTTCCAGGATATCATCAAATCTTACAAGAATTAGAATACGATCTCTGTCAACTAACCGGCTATGACAAAATATCTTTTCAGCCCAATAGGTATACCTGCATGCATTTAATAAAAATATTTTAAATAATTGTATAAGCCTATGAATCATGATACACACTATTAGCGGCTCTCAAGGAGAATTCGCCGGTCTATGTGCCATTATGAAATATCATCAACATCGCGGGGATGAAGATAGAAAAGTGTGTTTAATTCCCACGTCAGCACACGGTACTAATCCAGCATCAGCTCAAATGGCTGGAATGGATATTCAGTTGGTGAATGTGTCCAAAGATGGTTGCATTGATCTACAACATCTCAAAGATAAGGTATAAGTGCCTACTTACCTTACATGAATATGCTTTATGAACTGTAACTATTATATTTATTAGGTACCTATATTATTTAACTTATACTTAGGTACCTAAGTATTTTATACCATTAGAAATTCGATTATAATAGTATACCTACTAGATTGGTGTTTATTTATTTTTTTTGTTTCATTAAATTTAACAATCGACATTTGTTCTATTTTTTTTAATTATTTATGTAGGTTAATAAATATAAAAATCAATTATCATGTATAATGATAACATATCCATCTACTAATGGAGTATTTGAAGAATCTGTTATGGATATATGTGAAATGATACATTCAAATGGTGGACAAGTAATAAAAATACAATTATTTTATGTCAAATAATATATAACATTTTACTCATACTTCAAAATTAAGGTTTACTTGGATGGAGCTAACATGAATGCACAAGTTGGATTGTGTCGACCTGGTGATATTGGAGCTGATGTATCTCATTTAAATTTACATAAGACATTTTGTATACCTCATGGCGGCGGAGGTCCTGGGATGGGACCAATAGTTGTGTAAGGATTTAAGTGATTTACTGATAGTATTTAGTTTATATATATTTATAATATAATATAATATTTATTGTTAGTAAATCACACTTGGCTCCATATTTACCAACTCACCCAGTTATCCACAGTGGTAATGAACTTAGTTTGGGTACTGTTAGTGCTGCTCCGTATGGATCAGCTTCTATCATACCCATTTCCTGGGCATATATAAAAGTAATTTATATTTTACTTTTATTAAAAATCAATTATTAATAAAAATTCATTTATAGTTAATGGGCTCACAAGGACTCAAGAAAGCAACTCAAGTAGCTATATTAAATGCAAATTATATGAGTAAAAAATTAAGTAGTCACTACAAAACATTGTTTGTTGGTACTAAACGTGGATTAGTAGCTCATGAATTTATAGTAGACACGAGAGAATTTAAAAAGACTGCAAATATTGAAGCTACCGATATTGCTAAGCGATTAATTGATTACGGTATGTATATATTATTTATATATGAATAAATATAATAGATTGTTTTTTTTTAGGATTTCATGCTCCTACTATGTCTTGGCCAGTTGCTGGTACATTGATGATAGAACCTACAGAATCTGAAAGTAAAAAGGAATTAGATAGATTTTGTAATGCTTTAATTAGTAAGTACATTAATTTATTTAATAATTTATTAAAAATTAAAAATGTTTTTGTTTTTATAATTTAAACATAAGGCATAAGAGAAGAAATAAGACAAATAGAGAATGGTATAGCTGATCGAGAACAAAATGTGTTAAAATTGGCACCACATACATTGAAACAAATTTGTAGTGACGAATGGAATAGACCATATTCTAGAAAATTAGCAGCTTATCCAATGGTATTAAAAATTTAAAATCTGTATTATAAATTATAATATAATGTCTACCTACCTAATATTTGTTCATTAGGGACAAGAGCAAAAAGTTTGGCCAAGTGTTAGCCGTATCGACAGCAAATATGGAGATCAAAATGTAGTTTGCAGTTGCCCATTAGTATTTTAAACTTTATAAACATATCAACTTAAACCAAAAAAAAAAAAAAAACAATAACATGAGAATAAATAATATACATTTATTTTATAGATTATTTTAAATCCAAACATAATACCTAAGTATGATTTTTAAAATCTAGTACCAGTGGTACCTACTTATGTGCAATGATAAACTATTGTCGAGTATTGCTAATTTATGATAGAGTAAGCAGTGCTCAAATTAGGAGGGACACATGGGAACTCAGCTTTTAAACTAGCTTTTGATATTAATTAGCATTCTCATACTAAATTTTCCTAAAAGAACACACAGATACGTAATTGAGAAATATAAAATATAAATGACAACGATATATTTATTTTTTTTTGTATATTGTACCATGTTTTACAATTAAATTTCTTACCTATAATGGTTTTTTTCTATTTAATACAACTAAGAAATAAATTAAAAGTTTAAAGTGATTATAAGTGTAAACATATTAGCATTTAGTCAAAAATAATATACATTAGAATTTATTTAATTTAAAATATGATTGTAGTAATTAAGAAAGTATGAGGGCAAAGCTCCCAAGGGTTAATGTTAAATAAATGTTCAATTGGAATGCTGTTCATATAATTTCTATTTGAGTTACCATTCTTTTAATTTATCAATTCGAGCACTGGGGATAAATAACTATAATCTTTCTTTCTATTGCTGAGTACTTGCAAGAACAATATCAGACGGATGTCAGTAAATGATTAAGTAAAATGGTATACCATTAAAATAGTCATGTTCAATGATATTTCTATCTTAGATAATTATACGTCTATATTTATTTGTATTTTATTGTATTGTTATAATAAAATTTTGTATGGACATTTTACTTAATTTGTATAATTTTCATGTAATATAATAATATTGTTAGTCTATGATGACTAATCAATAATGAATATTATATGAAATTATATTTATATACTCTAGTACACCAATTATATACAACTATTTTAGTTTTATAATTTTATTTGTCTTGAATACAATATGATTACAAAATATGCTAGAATTTTATAGTCTATGTTTTAAGTTGACTGTACCACATGTATAATATCTATTCAGTCCTGGATTGAACCAGTGAGCTACTCAGAATTTGAGTTCATAGTAAGACTAAATAAGGTATACATTATAAATAAAATCAAAATAATATACCTTATGAATTATATATTCTACTTAAAAATTAAACACGAAAGTATAATAGAATAGAAAAACAACTAACGGCAAAAATACATAAAATCTAATAGAAAACCAACTAAATATTACTTAGTACCAAAAATCGCCCTCTAAAGTTGAAAATTAAAGCATTGTTAGTTTTTTTTACTGTCCCAAAATGGATCCACATGGTTATAAATATATTTATATGTACATAAAAAAATATGGTAATAAAAACTAGAACAATTTAATATAATAAATGAGTGGAATACTCATTATCTAAGAAGTAGTCATACAATTAATTTTAATAAGGGATAGGATTGGGCATGTGATAAAAATTTGAAATTTCTGTAGGCTCAAATAGCTCGATTTGGTCCTGTTTTTATTCATTATCTTCATGATTTAATTATTAACTAGTTTAAGCTATTTGGCTCATTAAATATGTACACTATCAGTAAAATCGTCTATTGAGTTATTATCAAAATTATAACATTTAGATATTTAAATTAATTTATTAGTTTTTTTCTTACTTAATATGATACATATTTTAATAAAAATGATAAATAGTTATTATTATTATTTTATATGTATTATGCAATTACATTTTAGGTATATATGTTTCATACTTCTCATTTTTTTTTTAGACATAAAATTTATTTTACCTACAATAAATTGTTACAATTAACACATTAAAATAATTTGCTATTTTTCTTATCAATTACTATAACTTAAACTATCATAGATTAATTTTTTAAAGCTCTTCTTGTTAAATATCAAGGAAAATAAAAAATGTATAATAAAATTGTATACTTGCTTACCTTATACAATAAAAAATAAAAAATGTAATTCGTTTAGTAACACAAATTTATTTTATTTAAATTAAAAAATTCAATTTATAATAATTATAATATGAAACATGACAATTGTTTTAATTGAATTTATGACAATAATGTTGACCAGTCAAATCTTTTACAACCTCTAATCTAAGCTGCCAATTTGTTGTTGCATTAATTACAAAAATGTTGCATGACTAGATGTAAATAACTAAATAATAGAGATTCATGTACTTTATTTTTACAAAAAATTATTTTTGAGCAAAATAATAGATAAAAAAAAATCTATAATAAGCCTAATGTTAATAGTGCAATGAATAAAATAATAATTAATGAGAATAAATTTAAAATATAAAAAAAGGCACTACATTGTCAACCGAGGAAGACTTTTATTAATTTTGTACTGTTTATAATAAATGTAAAGTCATGCGTGGCAATGGAAAAGTAAAATGCTTATTTTTTTAAAAGTATAAAATTAACCATTTAAACATATCTTTGGTAAACAATAATATTTAACTAAATGGCACTGATTTTGGTCTTGGATTTCAAGCTAACATAGAATTAATGCCAAATAGATTTGAATAAATGATTCGTAAATTAAAAAATTAAGAATGAAGTGTCTGAACAACCCTTTTAAATTTTTATACA
The DNA here is from genome assembly GCF_002803265.2 of Melanaphis sacchari. Lineage (NCBI taxonomy): Eukaryota > Metazoa > Arthropoda > Insecta > Hemiptera > Aphididae > Melanaphis > Melanaphis sacchari. The sequence goes on along the minus strand of NW_020271560.1, from coordinate 7,446,825 downwards.
GAGGTAGGAATATAGCTGCTTTCTTCAGTCTATCATACTAAGCTATAATGCATTTCCTTTGCTGGTGCTTAAGTGGTACTGGTCGTAAAACAGCTCTTACAGCTTCATCAAATACCTTGAGGATTCACAATAATAATTTTAATATCATAAAATAATTAACTTCATCAGAAACTACAAATTATTTTACTTACCAGTTTTAATCCTCTTTGAGTCAATGCGGAACATTCGAGATATTTTACAGCTCTTATTTTATTGGCCAACTTTTGTCCTTGTTCACGTTTGATTGGGGACAGTCCTTGTTCAGATAAAACATTTAACGTTTCTTTGTCTTCTCTTAAATCTATTTTTGTACCAACTAAAATCATAGGAGCATCTGGACAGTGATGCTTAATTTCAGGATACCATTTGGAAACCACATTTTCAAAAGAAGATGGACTAGCAACACTAAAGCAGACCAAAAATACATCCGTCTGAAAAAAAAAAATGAAAACAACAAAAATGAAAACAATAAGTGAAATAACAAATATTAACCTGTGGATAGGAAAGAGGTCTTAGACGATCATAATCTTCTTGACCAGCCGTATCCCATAAACCAAGACTGACGGGAATACTATCAACCACCATGGGTGCAGAGTAGTTATCAAATCTATAGAACGACAACCAATACTTAATAATATTGCTTAGCCAATTGTTTTTAATTATTTGATAGTTTAACACTTACACAGTAGGTACGTATTCCCCTGGAAAGCTGTCAGTAGTATACGATATTAACATACAAGTTTTGCCCACGGTACCATCGCCAACCACTACACACTTGATTGGCCGTCCTGCTGACATATTTTGATCTTAAATATTTTATTTTATTAATTTTCTGTGTTGTCTGTTGAAATCCCAATGCACAATCTGTTTGTATTTCAAAATGGAATATATTATATACATTTACAATTCCGAGAACTCGCCGTATAAAAACCAGGCCTTTAACAATACTTTATCGGTTTAACAGCCACTAAATATAATAGGCATGACCCGTGTCAATTACTTTTAATTAGTTTAATGATTAGCAAATAAAAAATAAATTAAAAAAATTTACTTTACTATTATCATTTGTTATTTATTTATCAACATTGGGAGACGGTTATCATTGTAGAATTGGTTATTGGTTGTATGTTTGAGGTTACACGGGTACAACCACCTAATAGATCAAAATATATTTATGGCTAAAATTAATTTAAAAATTCAAAAATCAGATTTTGAAAAACTTCAATTAGAGTGGCAAACTAAACAATTTTAAATTTGAGACAAGACAAAAAATAAAGAGCCCACTTACCAATAATATTGATTTTTATACAGCAAAAAAAAAAAAACATAGTTATATTTTATTAAATATTTTTCAATTTGTAACATTCATCACACGCCCCATCATTTTAGACTTGAGGTAATTGCCTCAAAAATATTAATTAGCTCATCACTGATTCTATAATATTGAAGAAAAAAATAGAATGGTACGCTTAGTGAACTACTCTGTCTATACTTTAATTTAAGCCTTCTTAATAATCGATTCTTTGTCAGTAAATATTTTAAAATAGGACATAAACCGTAAACATCTAACAAGTTTAAAGAACTAAAGGTCAATAATAGATTATAGATGTACTGAGTTTGTTACAGACTTCCCCAATAGATTACACTTTTGACATACAAATAAATAAATAAACAAATTCAAAAGATTTCCATTATGATGGAAATAAAATATAATTTCAGCGGAGCATTTCTATTTTCTATATTAATCCTTCTTCAAGATAAGTGCCAGTATTAGGATTTACGAGGCACCCAGTCAATTTTCAAAACATACTAAAAATTATTTTACAGTTGTACTTTTTTTTATATTATTTATTTCTACGCATAGGTATAAATGATATAATATAAAAATGTTTATACTAAAAATATCATAAATTCTTATTCTTGATAGATAATTAATTATTATTAGTAAATGTGGGTTGTACAAAACTGAGTAATTCATAAAAAAAAACGCAGGTAACTAGTTGCGAGGACTCTGTACATTCTTGTCACGCCGGCACTGTTCAAGATAACAGAATATTCATTATATTATAAAAACATTGAATACTTTTGATTTTTTTCTCCTGTCTAAAAAAGCTTCAGATTCCCATTTTTTTTTTTTTTTATTACTATTTAATTTTTAGGAATAAAAATCGAGTAAAATATTAAGAATTACCAAAGTCCCCGTTTTGAATATAACATCATTAGTCTCAACTCTCAATAATTATGTATTTTGGATGGCCAAATATCTTAGAATTAAACTTCAAAATGTATGTTAACATTATATCTTTTACTAAACATTCTAATAGAAACCATTATAGTTTTGATAAATAATAATATAATAAAGTTGAGATTACTTAATTAAATGACAAAATCTATTATTAAGTTATTTTTCAAGCTTGGCGATGACGATATTAAAGAAAAATTCATTCATTTTAAGTTATATGTTTTGACGTTTTATTATTTTTAAATGTGTAAGTACACAGACATCATAAATCATAATACTCATAATCGGCATAATCCAGTAACTGATCTAACCCTGGAAATCATAATATTATAATTTTTAATAAAATTGATTACAAGGCATTTTAGACGCAACTAAACATACAGAAATACATCATTCTTATTATTCGACTGCAATGACGTATATTTACAGAACCTTCTACTATAGTATTAAAATATGATTGTATCAACTATCAATGTCATCGTTTTCTCATCCTATTTGAAAAAAATTTTAATTATATAAAGTTCCGTTTGATTATAAGAGATTTTAAAAAAGATGATCTCATAAAATGTTATAGGTAAGTGAACTTTAATTAGGTATTTTTAAAATTTTTCTTTCAAAAACTGTTAGTTATTTAAATATAACAAATAATTCTATAAAATAAAATATTATTTTTGTAAAAGTATTTATTGGAATACTATTATTAATAAACACATTTTTACTTTTCTTAAAGTGTACCTTAAAGTCTTACCCAGATTCCAAAATTAAACTATGTATCTTTTATTCTGTTCACTGTATATAGCCATACAGGATAATATTAATGCACAATATTATACAAAAAAAAAAACTTATATTATATAAATAGTAGTTTTATTATACCATAAATCATCATATTATTTAGTTCATTCTTAATTTATAAGAATGTTAAATAAAATATTTTAAAATTTACAATTTAAGCTTAAATAACAAGTATGAAAAAATAAATATTTAATAATATAATAAAAACACAATAAGTTTACTATAAAGTTAGTATACTATTTTGTAAAATATAAAATTAAAATTAAAAATATTTATTGTATTATGGATATTAATTAATTATTAATTTATTATGTTTATGTAGGATTATTTTATAAGTGATGAAAATAATACAGATACTTATTAAAGGAATATTAAAACTCAATTTAGTGTATACAAAAAGTTTTTAATTTTAATTTTTAAAACATTTTTAGTCAAGTGTGAATATTCTAGCAGAGATATCACTAACCATCCAATTTATGCCTTCCAACAAGTTCTCCCCAGTATATGCACTACAATGTATTATTTTCCAATGATGAGTTTTAATTCGATCTAATTGCAACACCTAAAATTTAATAATAAAATATAATATATAAATTGATTACTTATCGTAAATAATACATTTTATGAGTTATATTTTTAAAATTATACCTCTTTTATTTCTTCTGGTGATAAAGCACCTGGTAAATCTTGTTTATTAGCAAATATCAATAAAGTAGCTCCAGCCAATCTCTGAAAATATATTTTATATAAATCTAATAAACCAGTAATTCATTCATATTTAAACATAGCTCATCAATGGCTAACACAAAAAAATTAGGATGATACTTATTATGGTATTTTGAAAAAATATCTTATAATTTTTAAATTGTTATTAATTAAGGTGTTTGGCAAATTTAAGTACCGATATTTCCTGTCTCTGCTTTTCACACATGCAAGATAGTAAAAATTACTCATTTAGCAACTACCAATAAAGATTCTATAAATAACATCATATTCAGTTTCAAGACTATATAAGATTGGAAAGGTAAATTTTTTGAATTGAACATTTTGAAAACTTTATTTATTGTGTTAAAAATAATTAAAATTAAAAAAAAATGTCCAAATGATCTTATGTACACTTCACACTGATTTAAAATCTCTGACTATAATCTTTACTGCTTTACTACATCAATCGTTTTGAAGGAAACAAAATGGATATCTTTTACTTTTTACTATGCTTCACATATGGAAAAGGAGATAAAAATGTTAGGACCTAATCCTCTTAATGGTACGTTATTGTTTTTTGTAGTTTCTGATATTTTGGTAAAACCATCAAAATCTTCTAATTTATATTCATGCCTATATATTATATTTTAAAATACCTCTTCTTCAATTAAACTATGTAATTCATTAGTACAATCACTCAGTCTTCTCTTGTCAGCACTGTCAACAACCCATATAAGGCCATCAGTACTTTCAAAATAATTACGCCAATATGATCGCAATGACTTTTGACCACCAACATCCCATACATTTAGTTTGTAACTGAAAAAAATATGGTGATTAACATAATAAAAAAAATAAGAGTATAATTGTTATCTGTAAATTTATTATTTAGTGAATACTATGAATAATATATCGTTTTAATGTCCCTAGAAATTTAGATTAAAAAATAAATATTTAATATTAATTATTTGATAAGTTACCTTTTATGATCTAATGTTTTAATGTTAAAACCCAAGGTTGGCTCAATTGTATTAGTTGGCTCTCCATTGTATTTTTTTAATATAGTTGTTTTTCCAGCATTATCTAAACCTCTGATTTGGTAAGAATATTAAGGATAAATAATCAAGTCTATTTAATTTTTGAAATATTAAATTGTTTATAAAATTTATAATTACTTTATAAATTATTATAATTTATGAATCAACATAAACCTATAAACTTATCACATATTATTAATTACTTAAAGTAGCAGCCAGTTAGGACTTATATTGTAATAAGTACATTTGATAAGTTAATAATTTTGGTTAATTCAATAAATGGTCGATGGCTGTAATAGGTAATTAATTATACACACGTTTTAAAAAAGGATACAAAATTAAGATTCTCATCTCTTTTTCTTTCTGCTTCATTTTCTTCAAAACTGTCATCAGTCCCATTTTGCACAAAATTATAAAATATATTTAAAGCTCTATATGTTTGTTAATCTCTATATTATATTAATTTGTACATGCATCCGTCAGTTGTAATATTAAGTTATTTTAAACCAAAAAATGAGTATTTTTATAGATATTAGAGAATGAGAATAAGTTTACAAATTACGATATTGTGCCCATATCGGCCATATAAAAGACTAAATAATGATTAAAATGATAACCCAGTAACTGCTAAGTAGTTAGTCTCAAAACCTGAATCAGCTTATCACTTATCAGTCTTATCATATTTTATGATATTTTCATTACTCAGTTTTTATTTTGACAGATATGATGTCAGATGATTAAATCTTGTCAATTTCAAAATTTCTATCACAAAAATGAAATATTAATCGATCGACCATCATCGACTCCAAACTTGTGTAAAAGTAAAATTGTGTACTGTTAACTGAACACCAGTGTGAAATATGAATTTTGAAATTTAAGTATAAAATTATTGTTTTAAGTGTTTTATAATTCGATCACATAAAGGCCTATCGGGTTTATAAAAATAATCTCATTTAAATACTTTTTAAAATTATTTAATTTATATATTCAATATGGACCGATTCGAATATGCTAGGCCTGATCCAGCCGAGACTGTTTTATGGCGTCATAGCAATATTACTTTGTACGATGGCAATTACAAAACTTCGTTTCATCGTGGTAATATCATCTTAACAGCCACACGTCTTTATTGGATGTCTGGCGATGCGTGGTTGTCGTTACAGCTTCGGTACATAGTATATATTGAATCTACAGTTACTGACACTTTATTTGGTTCGAAAACTAAAACCATTCTTGTTCATTTATTACCCTCTGATAATGAAAATCCAGGCCCTGTGTCTTGTGCCAAAGGCGAATATATCAAACTTGATTTTAAGGATAAAATTCCGGATGGTTTTTTTGATATATTTCAGAAGACTGTTGAAGAAAAAAAGTGGTCTATTAACAAGACTGTTAATCGACAAATTCGAACAGGAATTGGAGGGATTGAAAAAAATATTTATGAAAAACAAAAAGCATCTGATATTAGTATAACAGATGCTTTTAAAGACTTAGACAGACTTATGGTTACAGCTAAAGATATGGTAGCATTAAGTAAAAATATTTCTGAAAAAATTAAAGAAAAACAAGGAGGTATTAGTGATGATGAAACAGTGCGTTTCAAGTCTTATCTTTTAGGTCTTGGTGTTGATGACCCAGTTACTAGATCATCATTCACTGATTCAAATGCATATTATACAACACTATGTAAAGAAATAATCAAAATTATTCATATTTCATTAGAAGAAGTTGGTGGTACAATGGCTCTCGCAGAGGTTTATTGTCGGGTAAATAGGGCTAGAGGATTAGATCTTTTATCACCTGAAGATTTAATGCATGCATGTTATATGATGAATACTGATCAATCATCGCCTGTTAAACTAAGAAAATTTGACAGTGGAGTATTAGCTTTACAGTCATCTTTATGTGACGAATCTGTTGTATTGAAAAAAACTGTTGAAGCATTACAAAAAAACGGATCATTAAGTGCTCAAGAATTGTCAACATTAATTGGAGTACCAGTTGTATTAGCTAAAGAGTATTTGTTATCTGCTGAAAAACATGGCAAGTCATGTCGAGATGAAAGTATTGAAGGTTTAAGATTTTATCTTAATAAATTTGTAGATGAAAACATGTAAAATAATAATTTCTAAAAATTGTTGATCAATAATAATATATTTTTAATAATACCCTAAGATTATAAATATTTTTTAATTTATACTATATATTATATATATATATCTTTTTTTTACAATTAATTTAAGATTAAATATTTATATTCGATATAAACAACTTAATGCGTGAAAAAAAAAATGAGACTGTTAAAATAAAAATTATTAGAGAATAGATATAGTTAATACATTTAATCTTTAGTATTTTATTATATTTTAATTAATTATTAATTTAATAAAATTGTTAAATATACCTACCTATGTATCTGTAATAAAATATAAATTACAGATAAAAATATTTCTTGGTGTTTTTTTTTTCAATAATAAATAATATAGTTAATTACAAACTAATTACTAAAATTATTTCAATGTCTTAATAATAAATTGATGATTACTATTATATTATTGACTTTATCACTTGGTGGTAACATAAAATAATATTGAATCTCAAATTATTTATTTGCTCACAAAAGCATTTGATTGTTTATTTAATAAATTATAAAATTATTTAATCGATTACATAATATATATAATTGGATATATTTTTTTTTTTTTGAGTATTAAATTACCTACTGAAATATAATACCTAATATTTATAACCAGTATTTGATCTATATTATTTTCATGATATAAGTTTTCAAATATTATTTACCATATGTCCATATACCTAATACAGTAATGTGCAATAGCATTACTATTATACATTGGTAATCATTATGTAATAGTATCGTACATATTTAATGTTGTGACTTATACTATTGTCTAATTATAAAACTTTTAAAGACAACTAGTGGATATACAATATTAGTCTGGGATTATAATAGATAAAAATTAAGAATCTAAAACCAAATGGATAGAAAAGTACTTTAAATTTACTTTATAATATAATTTACAAGTAAAATATAAAATGTTTTGTTTTATTTTTATTTTGTTAGACTAAAAGTAATGAAGATCTATACACACCAAGTTTATGGTGTAAACGGATGGATCCAAATACAGTGGTCAATAAACATATTGAAATAGTTCAGTTAAGTAAGTTTAACTAAGCACTAATAAAAATATATAAAAACAGATATTTATATAATTTGGTTTAAATATATTTAGTAAGTGAAAAAATTAAGAAATCTAGGTATAGTATATCAACAAATATTAGATATGGATCTGGTGATCAACAACTATTAGATGTTTATGAAGATGAACTGACTTCTTTGGATTATACTTTTGTTTATATTCATGGAGGGTATTGGCAAGACTTAAACAAAGACATTTCTGCCTACTGTGTAGAACCATTGGTAAATGCTGGAATTCGAGTAGTTATTCCTGGCTATGATCTAGCACCAAAAGGTACATATTATCATCCATTCATTTATTTTAGAATTAAAAAAAAAAAAATAGTTAACAACTAGATAACCACTCTACTATATAGTACCTAGATGTCGAGTGTTCCTAATAAATAATAATACTCGTAAATCATTGCATACAAAAAATGACTTTCTAACCTAGTCTTTATTACAAAGTAAGTAATAACTAGTAACTTTATTTTATGTGATTTACTTTTATTACTATTATTGGCATTTATTTTATTAGTAGTAATACAGTAGGTTTAATTAGTTACTGACATTAACTTTTAAGTCAGTGCTGACTTACTGTGGAACACTATGAATAGTTTTGTGGTATAAAATAGTAACAGATTAAAATTAATCTAAATATTTTGAAAATGTCATTGTGTATTTAAAATATAATATATACAAACGTTATTAGGTCCCCACGAATAACAATATTTTTAAATTACAATAAAATTACTAGAATCCTAATTCTTTGTTTAAATTGGATTTATCTAATTTTGTCCAAATTTAAAAATTATGTCTATAAAAAAAAATTGTATATATACTTTTTTTTAGACTTATTAAATCCTATATTATTTTTTAAGTTTCAATAGGAACTATTTATAAAGAACATAGTATTATATTTTCATGCAAATAAAAATTAAAAAATGTCAATAATTTAAAATATATACATATCAATAAATAGCTAGCATAAGATCCACAAAATATTTAAAAAAATCTTGTCTAGTAAATGCAAATATGAATATTTTAATTCTGTAGAAAACTTGTTTTGCATAAAAATTTCTCAGTTACCTATTTATTTTGTTTTTAATAGTTATTTTTAAAAATACTGGGAGTTTTTACTTTTAATCCCCAACTAAGGTTGGTACTAGATCCAATTTTTCAATAAACCATGTTCAAAATGAAATATAAGATCAAAGCACTTTTACTGCATCAAAAGGTAACAACACACAAAAATAAGATAATTTATTATAGAATCAATACATTCATCATTTTGCACAGAATTTAAAAAGCCACTAGTTTAACATACTTAAAAATATTTTTTGTTTTAGTAACTCTGCATAATATAGTTGAAGAAATTCATCAACTGTTATCATATTTAAAAGATTGTTTAAAATACAAGTAAGCTAAAATAATAATATTATACTAATTTATATTTAAAATTATATGCGATTCAGCAATTTAAATATTTTACATAAATATACTTAAGTATAATTATTGATATTAATTACTAATAATAATTCAAATTAGATACCTATCAATTGTTTTAGTATAATGATATAATTGTGAATAATGTATAATAATAAACATAATTATTGTTTACAACCAGAAATATTTGGTTAGGAGGGCATTCAGCAGGTGCTCATTTAGCTGCATCTATGATACATTCTGAAGTAAATGAAAATATTGGTGTTAAAGGATTTATACTCATCAGTGGTATATTTGATCTTAATCCATTATTGGAGACTTCTATCAATAAACCACTGAAGCTTAACAAGTATTATACCTATTTTAGTAATTGTAACTCTATATTAGTGAATTAATTGTGTAATTTAAAAGAGTATAAATAATAATAAGCAACTTACCATCACAAAATAAATTATAGTTGAGTTGGTATTTTTCTTATGTTATTACTGTTATTAGATATTCCTAAAACATATATTGATCCAGCATTTGGGTGCTGTGGCCGACTTAAAAATAATATCCTTTGTACAATTAATAACCAATTTTTTTGCAAGTTTAAAATCACGTTTAAAAAATTTTATTATTTTTTTTCAGAGAAACTTGTCTACAATTAAGTCCACTAAATAGTTTATGTGGACTTGATTTTACAAATTTTATGTCACAAGTTCACGTAAAAGTTCTTGTAGTTTATGCAGAAAATGATTCTCCAGCTTTCCATTTTCAATCAAAGCAGTTTACTAAAGTTAGTTACATTTATTTTACTCTTTGTTATCATAGTATCATTGACTATAAATATTACATTTTTATTTTAGTAACAAACAAATCAGAACTATTACCACTTAATTACCTTTTTTTTTTTCTTATGATATCGAGGACTGGAGGAGGAACCATGGTACCAGTACTTCTCCTCCAGCCCCAACCACTTAATTACCTATACCTATTTATTTTTATTATTTGAAACTTGAAAGTACTGTTAAAATTATAATACAATAAGTATATACATATATAATATAGCAAATTTATACTAAAAACTAATAACTGGTTTAATAAGCAATATTATTCAACATTTATCAGTATAACACATAGTAGGTTCAATTTAATTAATAAATATAATTTATTATGTATAAAAAGAAATACATTTTTAAAAACCAGTAGGTATATAGGTCTCAGGTCAATTAGTATCTTTCAAATCCATTTTTGTTATAACTTATAAATAATTGAGTTAATTATGTACAATATACCTTATTATTCATTTAAATTACTTATTTTAATATTGGGACTATTTATACAATAAATTTGAATAGATATAATTAATAATAATAGACTTTAAAATTATTTATAGCTAGTAAGTTTAGTACGCTTTTGTAGGTAGGTAGTCTTAGTGTCATTAATTAGTAATTACCAATTATTATTTATTATAGTAAATCTCATATTAGACCTTTCACGGCAAGTTTAATTATTTAAAATAAAATTGTATTATTAATACTTTTATTTACGTGTAAATATTTTTATTTCTCATAAATCATGGCTAATAGATATATAATTTAAATATTTAATAACTTAACATTATAGATTCATATAATCAATTATCTATAGTTAGCTTGCTAAATTAATGTCCTAATATGAAATCACCTGTCATATATTATTGAAAATCAAGTTTTGATAAAAATAAAAAATAATGTAGATAGGTAAATACTGCAATTCAATGGATGCTGTGCTATATATATATATTTTATATCTATTTTGTTTTTTATAACAAGTATCCAAATGATACCTATAAACAATATTAACATATAACATAAGTAGTCAATGGTGGCTATCCTATGGTTTATATGTTGCTTCAGAAACACAAATACCATTTGGCGCTAGTGTGGGTGGTTGGACTTCACACTGAAGTTTCAAAGTAACTGAATAACAGTATTTAATTATAAGTTATATTAACTATACATCTCTACATGATATTTAACTATTAGGCATAAAAATATAAGGATCAATATATGAATATTTTTACTATTTTGAAAAACAAGCCCAATAAGTTTCAAGTCTATACTATACTATTTAAATTAATAAATTAATATAAAGTGTATGATACTATATGTCATTAACAAGTATATAGAAGTAAATATGTAAACTGTATACCTATATATATATTTTTTTATGTATTATAGTTTTTGGACAAACTTGGTTTAGAAGTAACAGAAGAAAGAATAAATGGAGTAGATCATTTTGACATTGTAGAGAATCTTGCAAACAAAGACTATTCTCTTACAAAAACAATTATTAATTTTATTCTGAACTAACACAACACTGCCATGTCAATGAAGTAAATTAGTATTATTATACAGGTAGCTCCTATGTATTTATGTATACCTATTATAAATAATCTAAAATTATATGATTTATACAAGACATAAAGATGTATCAATCAATATATTCAATATTATTATCTACCTATGTATTTAATTTATACTGCTTAGCCATAATATAGGTACCTCTAATACTCATGATATTTTACAAAGTAAAAATTGATTTAATTGTAGCTTCTGACGGTAATAAACCCTACTTAAAACCATCGTAGTAAAAAATTATTATAAATTGTTTAGTCATTTATTTTTTATACTATCAACATTCAACACTTAACATTATAATCATCGTCATTCAGTGAGTCACTATTTTTCTTTATAATTTTCTGTTATATTGACAATTTAGCATGTCTGCATTGCTGCTAAACGATAAAGTTGAATTAAATGTTTAAATTGTTTTGTTATAAGATTAAGACATAATAAAATGCACAGTAAAATTAGTGTAACTTCGTAAAATTATCAGACAAACACTTATATAATACCTATCAAACCCATTATTTTTGTATTATATTTTCAAAACAATTAACTGAATTAATAAGAATAAAATAATAAATTGATATACCAGGTAAAAATGAAAATGTTATTTTATTTAAAGCATAAAAAAATAAATAAAAACTTACAGTTTAAAAGATTATCAAATAATTAAAAAATATAAGCATGTTGTTCAATTAAATTTTACAACAGTAAAATACATTTCATATTATAGTTCAGTATTGCATGATAATTAAATGGCAAGAAATGATTAAATAATAATAATTAATAATATGATAATAAGTAATAGTTATAAAATAATAAAATAGAAGAGAAAAGAAAATTAGAGTAATTTACATAAGCTGAACAATTTAGAAAAAATTTTGAGCACATGCTTTCTATATTATACTTATCATAAATATTTGTGTATATCTAATTAATTAAAATTTAAAATTAATAATAAAAAAACTATATGACTAGGGAACGCCATTTTTACTTATTTTTATATTTCCATGATGTGATCTGAGATTGCCGAAAACTCTGGGGGACTTGCATATGTTCTGAAATACAAAAAACAATTAAATTATAGAATATTAATAATTATTGTCCAAAATTTTTAACTATTGTATGCTAATGGACGATGGTTTAATCTAATAAAAATTTAAAAAAATGATTGGTGATTGCATATAACTAAGGGAAATTTTAAATTATTTTTTATTATTTTACAGAGAGATTTTTTTATTGAATAATACTCAATATTTCAAAATCTATTTATGTTTTTACATAATATTTAGTTGAAATAAAACAACACTTTAAAAAAAAAACATTATGTTTTTTCATCATTATAAGTTTTTTACTTTTTAATGAAAATATACATTTTTAATTTCATATTTTGAATCTGAATATTTTTTGGAGTACTTGTTGTGTACAAATTTAAATTCGGCTAAGTATTTTATGAGTAAAAAGTATTTAAAGTTATAACCATTGATAATAAATACTATTTATCTATATATAACCAATGGTATGGTGACTGAAATTTTTTCCGAGACAAAGAAAAATATACCAAGAACCCACTCATCACTATATACGCAAAAATAATGGTTGGGGACGGGGACTAACATAAATTTATATAACTAATGCATAATAATATGATACAACTAATTATATTTCAGATCAGTATTGATTACTTATTGATTATTACATTAAATTTAAAATTAGAAGACCAAACGACCACCACCCTACTCATTATTTAAGACATTTTTAGAGGCAATAGTCATTTGCCACGTCACTATATAATATAATGCTGTAACTCATAAACTACTCATTTTATTTTTAAATTTTATACATCGAAATACTCCGATAAATATTCTAATTCAGAATATGAAATTAAAAATGTATGTCATCAATGTTATCATTCAAAAAAGTAAAAAACTTTTAAAAATACATTTGTTTAATTTTGACTGGAAATTATATGTATAAAAAAAATATTCAAAAAACATAATGAGATAATAGATGTTTAAATAATAACTGTTGTCTGATAAAAAAAAAAAAAAAAAACACCAAATATATACTAATTTAATATTTTTATAATTAATAAAGGCGTATAGTATTTTCATAAAATACAAGGATATTCTACTTGAAATTCTTGTTAAATTTGTTTTCGTATTTTAAGTAGGTGACTGATTACATACCTCTTATTATGCAGGGTTTACAAAATGCTACCAATAATAAACATTTTTTTAAACGTTCAAAATTCTTGTAAAAAAAAATACAAATGTTTTAAGAAATGTTTAATTAAAAAAAAATGTATAACTTTTTTAGTTTACTTAATAAAAGTTAAACCTTAAAATCGCACACTATAAATTGTGATACCTAATATTTAATATTATCATTATGAAAAAATAATTCATGAACATTGAATGTTGTTAACAAAATGTATTTTATGATCACAGATTCGCAGATCATATTTAAAAGTTAAAACTAACCCATTAATGTCCTCCCTTTTATCGATTGTAATTGAATTTATTGATATAAATCAAATCAATTTTATCTATCACTGGAATATAGTGTTCAAACACTATAAACCTTCTTGTAAGTTTTTCACTAAAAATGAAATTTTTTTCATAAATTATAAACAATGTACACTTTAATATAAATCATCCTACGCTGAATTAAATATAAATATTATTCTTGTCTTGATAACTTAAATAACTAATAACTAATAAGTAATAAGTAATGACTAATGACTTATTTTATCGATATTATATTATATTTATTATTTACATAGTACTTAATGGTATTTTAAATAGTAATTTATAATTACTATAATATAATAATCAATGATAATATAGTTGATGATTTTATTTTTTTATATACCTATTGTTAGAATTAGTTTTATATAATATAATAAATATTTTGGCGTGATTAGTTTTTTATATTGTTCATTAACAATGACAGATTTCATAAATGTCATCGCCGGTATACTATGGACACCTAATAACTAAAGGTATAGTAACCTACATTTAAGTTCTATTTAAATATAATATTAATTGAATACTTTTAAATGTAATTATACGTCTATACGGCTCATTAGTTATTACAATTCTTAGTATTTAATGTATCTATATATAATATAATATCCTTTACAACTACGAATAGTTTAAGTAAACTGTGAAATAAAATCCCACTTCTCAGACATACAATATTTCAATATATTATACAAAAGATTATGAAATAAAATTATTAGTTTCTTTAAATATTTAATACGTTAATCCTTCGATGAATTTATTGTTTTTTACTTAATCTCATCCAACCCGAATAATGGTACAACAATCGAGGTTGTTAGGTGGTTTTTACTATTTACACTGTGACCCCAGAATACCTAGGTACTTAAATTTTTTAAATAAATAATTAATATTCTTATTAAGATATTAAAGTATACATTTACTAAATATCGAAATATAATATGACAATTCATGAATTAGGTACGTAAATATACGTCATTAAATCTTCGTAGGATAAAAGGACATACAAATCAAATTACATAAATTTGTTATAAACGTAAATTCTAATCAAAGGGTTAGTATAAAAAGAGATTAAAAATACAATTATTGAATAAAATGGGCGATGAATTAATTATTACACCATTTTTCTTTTTTATATTTTGACTTATCTACTGAGTAAAAAAATTTGGTTATATTTAATTTTCTGCAAACTAGTTTGGTAAAAGGTTTTCTAATTTATAGGACATTTCCTCTGTGCGTTTTTTCTCTGACTCAACGAATACCACCCATATGGTACAATTTTTTCATCACCCGAGTAAATTTTTAATAGTACAAATATTAAATTATACAGCAAATAATTATTAAATACAAATTTATAAAAAAATTATAAATATTATAAATTAATAAATAACTTTTTTTTATCATTATCCATTAATGTTTAAAACATAAAAATATAATTCAAATTAAACGTTATAAAAATTAAAAATTTACTTGTGTAAATATTACAAATAAAAATTAAACAATATTAATTAAAAATCAAAAATTGTAACTTATATTCTTATTTAATGAGATAACTCATCAACTCTAAAAAATTTAAATTATCTTAATTTAAAAAACTTTTTCATAACTTTTTTATTCAATGGGCTTTAATAGTAAATACTAAATAATAATGAAATTTTTGGGGAAGTACCGAAAAAATTTTATGTACATTATTTCAGGAATGAAACGTTCAGTCTCGCTTCAAAGTAAAAAATGAGAAAAGGTATGGGGTAGAGTGGTAGACATCTAAATACCAAAGTTCTTTAAATATTTTTTCCCGGTGTCTACAGTTATGAAATGTTTAAAATAAAAATATAGATTTATTTTATGAAGTTTATTATAATATAACATTATTATTTATTATTTTATGTTATATTAATAAAAGTAAAAGTTTAATATATACATAATACACGTCATTAGATCAATAAAATTTGAAGTCTCTAACATTATCATTACAATAAAAAAAAAAAAAAAAAACGGTGTAACTAAAAATATATTACAACTTATAACTAATTGTATTACTATTATTTTAATTTTAATATTTTGTTTAATTTATTGAAACATTTTATTTTTGATTAATACGGCTATACTCATGTTAGTAAATTGACTTTTACTATTAGCTACGTAAAAACAATTTTAAACAAAAATTGTTTTTTATTAATTTAAAAATATTTATATTTTTCTTGAATATAAATTTATTGCACTTTATTAATAGGTAGTTAATATAACATAGATAATATAGGTATCTATACTAATAAATGGTAAGTATGCCAAAAAATTATAATATGTTGAAGAAAATTATATAAAATTATTCAATAATCTCAACAAATAATGTATATACATAGGATGTAGATAAGTGAGAAACATTTAAATAATTGTACTAATTGTCTTACCTTAAATAAATTGCATTATTAAGCACGGACCGATTGCATACGATTTATTTGTTTTTGAAGTTTTACGTAAGTAATCTCGAGTTTTTGCTTCTTCTTGGCGATTTCTATTTCCTGTTCCTTTTTCTTTAATCTACTAGTCTTAGCCGCCTCGTTGTTCTTTTGCCGCTTTATGTAATAGTCCTGCATGCTATTATTGTTGTTATTGCTGGACGAATTTTTCGACGAATTCATCGTGTAACGGATGGAAAAACGTTCAATTTATCAATCGAATTCGCGGAATGAAAACAAAAAAATGTTGGCAGAAAAAACTTAGTTGACGTAACAATTGTCGTAAGAAAATTCTACTGGAGACGAACGTAGTACTGCACACGAGCGATTTCTATGTAATAATAATATTAAATCGTTGAACTGGAGCTACCCGATGAGGTAGAAGCAGCAGCGCACAAAGCCCACCAACAGACCCGTATAATAGTAACGTCGCACAGGAAATGATGTACATATCGACAAATGTCTTTTTGTCAAACATATTATATTATTCTACTGCAAAATTTTACTATAGATCCAAGCTAATGAGATACTAATAGCTTTGCTCGCTTTAACTACACCTCACCACAAACCCACTCGTAGATCCTGTTTACCTATGTATATTCACATGCAAGCCGTGGGAGATATTATTTGGACAGTAAGTATTTCCGTCAGGTCGATCGTCGGTGTAATTGTTAGTATTGAATGGTGTTGCCCATTAACAATTTAAAAAGACTTTTACAATAATATGGCATTTAAAAAGGTATAGCTTGGATAGGTAGGTGCTTGTATAAATGCTGCTGCAGTTACTACCTATAACAATACGATTTACACATTACCGTTTGCATTGTATTTTGACGAGACCGGAAGCCCGATACTTCAAAATAAAGATCATTAAATATAGCTACAATATAATAGCTATTTAATAATAGCACATTATTTAGTTAATAGTTATTCGTTAAAAGGAATATATTGTGTCGTTTAAAGCTAATAATAATAAATTATATAGGTATTATAAATTATCCATTATATTTCTTCTACGTGTATCCGTTAAATTGAAATAATTTAAGGAAATACGATTTAACGTTTCGTATTTTGTGAAAATATATATTATTATGTTAACTATTTAATAATTACAATTATTATTTACTGCGCATTTTATCTAACTTCGCAAACCTCTACTGAACATTTGAGTGATTTCATACGAATTAAATTGTATCCGCAAACTTATAAAACATTATTTAAAATAAGATATAATATTTATTTAGTTGCTGATTAACGAATTATTCGACATTTTTACAATATCATTTATAATGTATATGATAATAATTATCTATTATAATGATAATCTTAAAATAAAACTTTGTTTAAAACGATGTGTTTTTTAATTTTTATTCAAAACAACTGAAGTATAATTATTACATTTTTTATATTTTTATATTGTATTAGGTATATATAATTATTGTCATACCATGGTATAGCATAGTCATAGTCGTATATATTATAATGTACACCTGTAATTAAAATAAAAAATATTAAAACTAAAGCTTATACAGCTAATATGTATACATACTATTATTTATATTTTAAATTAGGTGGTATTCTATCTATAGAAGTCCGATAAAAACAAGTTAAACGAATAAAAATCCGATAAAAATCTAACATTTATTGTTATATAGTTACGTTATAGTCGTAATATTAGTACGTAGGTACTATTATTTTTTGAATTAACATAAAATGCAAAACTTAGCATTTAACTTTTATACTTTACTTTCTTTATTTGTTTAAATAGGTACATACTAACATACTATAGGTACACCTTTTTATTAAATTTGAACTTGATCAACCCTGCTTTGGGAGTAAATATAGTCTACCTAGAAGGGGAAATGGACCGTACTGAATTGGGGAGGGAGTTAATTGAATGTAGACCTATGCTTACTTAATATGGTACCAAACAGATGAGTTACCTATAGAGGTAAAGTTTAAGTACAAATATAGTTGCTCCCTACACACGTATATATTTGATAAGGTATTAATATTTAATATAATATACCATTTTGATTTTAAATTGCCAATTAGCTTAATAGTTTTTTATAAAAATGGTAAGCATAAAAAAACAAAAATAAATATTAAAAATGCCATTTTTTAGAACTCTAAATTAAAATAACAATTATTGGAAAAGTTGAGAATTTAAAGATTTTGCCAAAAACTTTCAAAAAGAGTTTGAGAGCCTTTTTTCTGACAATATACCATCAGATTTAGAATGCAAAAACTAAAATTCCAAAAAAACTGCTTGGTTAGGTTAAATTGTATTTATATTGATTAAAATTACTAAAGATATGTGTCCTAAAAAAAATTTAATTGTATCCAATTTTATTGTCTTATTAATTAAACTTTTTTTTTAATAATCATAAATTTTGAAAAAACTCGATCATTATTATCAATTTTATTTTCATCATCTGATTGATCAATAGATAATGGTATCATATTCATCGTCAAGTTTCTGCATTGTACAAAATTCCGGAATGACTGAAAAAATCAGTTGGATTCAGTGTTAATGTAAGGCATGTCTTCAAAAACATATAGGTACTTTGCAAGATAACCACCATAAAATTAATTTTTCCTCCTACAGTTAGGAATTGACACCTTTAAGTTACACCAAGTATCAAGTACCTACTCTCAATACTATTTATATGAGCCCTGTTCTCAGATCTTTAAAATTTAGACTATTTAGAGAGAGGTGTATTTTAAGATGAACATATTCATTTTAAAGACAATTATAGGTCTATAAATAGATTATTAATTTTAAAATAGCTCTATGTTTATTATATTAACCTATTTTTATAATTTCCAACAATCCGTTATAATTGTTGTAAGTACATGGCTTAATTATTTACTCTTTAATTATACACAATAAAGTGGCAGACCATTTATCTTTCACAGGGATAAAAAAACAAGAACCGGTTTCCCTTTTATATTCACAAAATACTCACTTGTCTTCTTTATGACCAAGATTGTACTTCCTTTTCCAAATTTAGATTCGTGAATTTCAACTGCCCGAACTGCTCCACCTAATAAAACTTTTTTGGTGTTTATAGCGTCAAAAGCATTACTATCGTAGTATTTTTTTTTATTTATTTTTTTTTTTTGGGGGGGGGAGATACATAATTTTTTTCTCTAGTTTTTGCAATGTTTAAATATCTATTAATCACACGCTATTACTTTATGACCACTTTGTTCATTAATTGTTTTCTACACATCTACTTTTTTCTCATGACTGTAGGTACAATTATGTTAAAAACCACAGTATTTATTTAAAAATTTATTAAACTATTATTAAACATTATTGTGAACTATAAATTAATGTATTATCTAATTAATATAACTTATAAGTATATAGATACGTATTTTAAATATGAAATTTAATTTTTAAATCGAATAATATTATTAAAAAAAAAAAAAAAAAAAAATGCAAGACCATAACTTTTAACTTTAATAAACATATAAATTATATGATATAATATTATAAAACAATCCATAGTTGACTTTACACAATTATAATACTTTTAATTCTTTTTAATATTATATTAGCCAGCATTTTTAAGGAAAAATTAAATAGAGATACGCAAACTACTTGTGGGCTGTGAGCTGTGGCTAATAGTTACCATTAATAAGTAATTTTCTTTTCTGAAGTGAACCAATTGCAAACAAAAATAAACGAATATGTGGTTATAATTTTTATATTATTTATAGTGAGTAAACTATCCTAAAATAACTAGTTCGATCTAATATTTAAACCTTCCTTGGATCGTCAAAATCAAACAAGTATTTTTTTTTGATTTTTAAACTTCAGCTAAGTCGGCCACATTTTATATTTTATAATAATTGTTATAAATGAGTTCTATTCTAATATTTTTATTAAGTTAAAACCCGCCTGAGATACCAAATTATAGGTACTTAATGTATAAATTTTGATGTCATTTAGTTAAACAATGTGGACAAACATCATTAAGTTATAATCCGTGAGTAATATAATAACTGTATATTAATTATTCAGAGATTACCTACCATGTATACCTAGTTTCAGTTTTGCTTTTAGTTGAAATATTCTCAATTGTTTTTGACAATTCGATCAAGTATTCTTTTAGACTTTAGTACTTCAACCTCAACCATTCAATCATATACCTACTGTTCTATAATGTTCTATTTCTATATAATAGTTGTTATTAATAAATTTTACATTTATAAGCAATAGCTTTATCAACCTAATTGATAAAATAAAATACTATACTTAAAATCATATCCAGTAATTTTATTATTTGTTATCTGCAATGACAACTCTTACACAAACAAAAAAATATTTGATTTCTGTGAGCCATCTCATAGCGATTTTTATACTTTATAGGTACCTACCAAACAAAACTATAAGCAGTATACTTACAAATCCTCTCCGAGTCTCGAGGATATGAGGAATCTATTGAAAAAGCTAATTAACTTTTTTGAAAACATTCAAGTAGTTTTTGAGTCTATACTCTACAAAGGACAAGAAAGAAAGAGACATTTATTTTTATTTTTTATGTATTAGATTCTAAAATTTCTACTGAGTACTGACTTATCGTATTTTGGATCTTCTACAGTTGGCACATAAAAAAAATGTATTGAAATAATAAAAATATATATTTTTTTTACAGAAGTGGTTATACTGTTTCAATAATAATTGATAAATATTTATAAGTGATAACACATGTTATATATTCGTAATCCACGGATAAAACTATAAAAGTTATTAGGAAGTTCTTAGATTGCAGTCATATCATTTTAAGTATTTAAAAGTATACCATTTTTTCGGACTGAAATACTCATTAGATTTATAATTTTTGTACACAGAACTGAAATCTGTGTATTCTGAACTCTGAACCTGTTATTACTTTTTTATTTTGACTTAATGTCTGAATTATCAGATTAGAATTGAATTTTATAATTCTACTATGGAACATTTAATAGAATATTTTCTTTTTAATTAAAATGATCACACTTCGCGTTATAATTTGTTCATGGTTGAATTTGGTTTGTTATTTTAATATTATTAATTTAAATATCAGTTTCGAATAAAAATAGTTATGATCAAAGCAATATTGGTATTTAATAATTATGGAAAGCCTAGGCTTTCTAAATTCTATCAATATTTTGTAAGTATCTATTTAATTAAATTGATGATATAATATTCAGTGCATAATCATTGAAATATTTTAAATTAGAATGAAGACATGCAACAGCAAATTATTAAGGAAACATTTCAGTTGGTTTCCAAACGAGATGACAATGTTTGCAACTTTCTTGAAGGTGGAAGGTAATTTTTTGAAGTTTAATATTTAAATTACCATTATACCTATTTTATTGTGGTTTATTCTAAGAATTATTAATCTTAATTTTTAGTCTCATTGGAGGATCAGATTACAAATTAATTTATCGTCATTATGCTACACTGTATTTTGTGTTTTGTGTAGACTCATCAGAATCAGAACTTGGTATTCTTGATTTAATACAAGTATTTGTTGAAACTCTTGATAAATGTTTTGAAAATGTTTGTGAGCTTGATCTTATATTTCACGTCGACAAGGTAATTTATTTATTAACAAATAATTATCTATAATGTATGCAAAAAACAATTATACCTATAAAGCTATAATTCAATAATTGTCCTTATGTTAAAAGAATTTAAGTATTTTTTTCTATAGGTAATTGTTTTAACATTTTTTAAATATTTGTTTAAGTAAATTTGATGTTTATCCTATTTTATTTACCTAATATTATTAAGTTTAAAATACACTGAAATTAGTTTATAAAAATATAAGAAATAACTGCTTAGTAAATATACTTGCTAGTATAAAGATTCTGATTAATGTATTTAATTACTTTTCTATTAATCTATCGTATTTATGTTGTTGCAAGTTCAAATGATAATCAAGAAATAATAATGCCATATTCAATAAAACATACAAAACTAATAATAATAACAACAATAATTCTATTATAATAATGATATAATTGTTTTCCTATATATAAATTTGTTTAAGATATTATCAATGTTTGCTTGAATTTAATCTTTTAGAGTCTTTGACTAAAAAATAACTTTTCAGTGGTTTTTTTATTATTTTCATTATAAATGTATACTTTTCTTAATGTGAATGATCTTGGGACTCCCTAAGCTAAAGCCCTGGCCTAAATATACCATTACACTTCTATAAATTAAGCTTTGTATAATATTTATATCAAATAAATGAATTTATAATTTTAAATATTATTTCAATAATGTTTAATCATTTAAAAATAAATCATAATAATGTAATAATTAATAAAGTTCAAATAATGTTTATGAAAATTATGCTTTTTAACAGGATATTTTAAAAATTTAAATTAACTTATAATTTTAATGTATACATTTTTTAAAAAAAAATCTGGGTATACTGAAAAATAAAAAATAAAATAACCTTTAATCTTTAGGTCCCTTGACCTAAGTAAATTTGGCTATAATTAATTTGGTATGTAAACAACTTAAATTTATATATATATATTTTTTTTTATTTAGATTCATTACATTTTAAATGAACTAGTAATGGGTGGAATGGTTTTAGAAACTAATATGACCGAAATACTTTCAAGGATAGAAGAACAAAACAAGTTAGAGAAACAAGAAGTATGAACAATTTTAATAAATTAAGAATATATGATAGTTTTAATTTGATCATTATTTAACTTATCATAATATTAGGCTGGTCTTGCTGGTGCTCCTTCTAGAGCTGTGTCTGCTATGAAAAATATGAATATACCACAACAGTTGAAAGATATGAAACTTCCTGATCTTCCTCAAGCCATTAAGGAATTGAAGTTCTGACATTCGAGGAACAAATTGGTTTGCTCTGAAGCCTATCATAACTATACAAATTGAGTATGGAAGAATGAACAAATATTTGTTATCTGCTGATTAGAAACTAAAATTTAAATGTAGAATACTTTTCAATGCTGTTTTTGTTCTTATATATTGTTAACTTTATTTTGGTACAGTATACAATTTTAAAATTTAAATAGCTTAATGTCTATGTCAATATTATTTGAGTGTAAATGAAAAATACTGTTAATATTTTTTCTGAATTCATATAAAGTTTATAATATATTTATTGATTAATTATAATTATAATGTAAATTTGTTTTGGAATTCTTGATATTTATTGAATTAATATTTTTATAATCCAAAAATAAAATACAATAACTACTAAATAATGTTAACAATA
Source organism: Melanaphis sacchari (assembly GCF_002803265.2). Taxonomy (NCBI): domain Eukaryota; kingdom Metazoa; phylum Arthropoda; class Insecta; order Hemiptera; family Aphididae; genus Melanaphis; species Melanaphis sacchari. The sequence continues at coordinate 7,422,741 of NW_020271560.1, read as the reverse complement.
TTGATGATATAGCATATATTACTTATAATTATATTAATAATTTAATATTTTATGATAAAAATGATTAAAAGCTTCATAAGTTTATGTATAATAAGTAATTTTAGTGGCAATGAATTAACAATTGGACAATGAAAGACAGAGAAGAGTGGATAAATAATAGGGACTAGAGGTAATTGGGCTGTAAATTCTAGAACGCACAAAGGAATAGAAATTAATAAGGAAAAATTAAAACTGATATATAAGCTGTTTTGTTTTATGGAGCTCACGACTTCTTACTAGTGGTAAAAATCAGTTAATGACATTTTGCATGACTTATTAAATTTTCATTTTCAATTTGGCGATAAAATAATGATTCCAATGTGGGAATTGTAAAGTATTTGTCCCATTGAACTCAAAAATAATTAATTACCCTGTGTGGAAGGATATCACAAGAAGATATAGTGTGTAGAGCTAAATTATGGTTATTTGAATATTACTGATATAATTCAAGAAATTATTAAAATTTATCAGAAATGTACTCTTCAAAAAAAATTTATAACAGTTAAATTCAACATACTATTTTTTTTTTTGTGAAACAACACACTGATCTTCAAAGTATTAGATTATTTTCTAAAAATTTTGTCAATAATTTAAAACCTTCAGTTTTTTATGACCATTGTGTCGTAAATTAGAATACAAGATAACTTGCACTTTATTTATATTCCTCAACCTCAAATTTTTAATTTATAATTATAATAATTGTAAAATACTGTGCTATTTTAGAATCAGTTACTTATATTTTACAAGATGTTTTAAACAAATTTTATAAGATTTGTGAACATACAAGGACATTTTTGAGTTTATTATTTAGTATTTACTGATGCAAAGTCTATAACAGATAATTAAGTTTTAATATTACCTTTTCTAGAATAATTGATAAAATAAAGACTTCCAAACAATGGATATTATGAATTTAATAAAACATAGTAAAATGTTTTCCCCAACATTACAATAGCATAAGAATTTTTTATAGCACTATTGTCTATTCGGTGTTTGATTTCATGCCTCTCCGTTTCTACTTGAAAAATTTCGTGCGGTCACTTATGAATAAATGATTACCTATCTTTAATTCATTGTCGTATATAAAATTACCAAAGTGAAAATTGACCACATAATTGTATGTGTCTCTTAATTAGTTAATCTTTTTATAAAAATTACTAAACAGCGGAACATCATTAACTATCGCATAAATTACTAATAGGTACATTGTACATATTATATTAGTAAGTACTACACTACTACGGTCTACGGTATACATAAATTGGATGCATATGAACGTTACATTTTTAGATAAATACAGGGGCGAACCAAGATCAAAATTTAAGACATTTATAAGTATGTCTTGTAAGCAAATTAATGTTCGTACATTTTTTCAATTTATTTCATCTATTTTATGTTAACACTAGTAACACTATTAAATAACTACAAATAACAGAAAATAAAAGACATTTTTAAATTTGTTTTTACATTATTTTGGTAATTTTACTAATATTATCATAAAATGTTATAAACATTTATTTCAAGAATACAATACCCAAGTTTTATAATTCATACGAATGTGAAGTTGTGAAGTTATTTTTCGTACTTTAAATTATCCAATAGTGATAAAAAAAAATTGTATGTTGAGTTGCATTTCATTAAGTTTCGGGGGTAAAAACTCGGAACTATGACTTTACACAAAGATAAATACATTTATATAAATTTACATAAATAATTAACAAGGTCTAAGGTCGATTGTATAATATTGATAATGAAAGTCCTGTGCATTATGGAATTACTTTCATCGTATTATGGTTTTCCAAAAAAATTATAAACTCGTTGCATGTCCGTACTAGAGACTAAAATTTATATTTTTTCGTATAATACAATTTTGTATTAAACTTTGTATTACCATTAGGAGCTTTTCCCCCTACACAACCTCCAAAATTAATTTAAACCATGCACATGAACTAATCAAAGTTTCTATACAAATCATATAAAGTACGTTTTTAAGTTATGTATACATAGTAAGCATGTAAGTATATTACGGACAAATCAGAAATACCCGATAAAAACGCGAACTATTGTCTATTAATGATACTCGGGCTAACTATCATAACTATTTTATTTCGACTTTTGCTCAGATAAACTTAGTTGTGATCAACTTTATTTGGTAAAGCTGTAGCGACTTTTTACTTAATTGTTAATAATAAAAATAATAACATCCTATGTCCTTAGTAGTCGTGGATCGTTTCTGTATTTCTGTAAATAAAAAAAATAAATAAATATAAAAATAATAATAATAATAAAATAAGAATCAGTGTGACTTGTACAACGACGTGATAGTATCAACTAATTGTTGGCTACTCTGGTATAAAATGTTAAGAAGATGGCAAATGGGCTAGTCTTACTATTAAAAAAATAACAATAACAATTAGTACAGAATATAAAATAGTTTTAATTTTTTTAACGTTCACAAACCGTATTTATTATTTTTTCTCACGCACCTTTCTGTATTTGCGGACAATCCGCTTTAGTTATTAACTGCGTGAGACCGTTATGTGTGTTATATTTAAATCGGTCTATTGTAGTTCAGATGTCCGCTGATGGTGTAGTGTTTCTCTGGTGATTGAATCTACAAAATTTGTTATGTTATTTGCCCAGTGTCACGCCCTGTCCATCGCTCTCGTATTATTTGTGATCACGCTTTCAAATGGCCAGGATTTCAGGTACCAAGTATACAATACCAATAACCCTCCGTCCTCGCAGACGGCATATGATCGAAATTTGCCATCATTTCCCAGTCCCTACAACCCGTTACTAGACCAATACGGTCAACAGAATAACTACCAGCAAAACAGTTACCAGAATCGACAACTATTTAATCAACCCGGTCGTCCTGGAACTCCATCATACCGACCCAATGGACATAATTATGGAGTGAGTGTCAAGTATCAACATTAATTTTGTATATTATAAAAGACATGTTTTTTTTAATTGATGTTTTAGTGAAATATATTTTGATAAGGTTTTACTCTGACTTATTAATTTATTAACTATCCATTTTAGGGTGATGATACGCTATTGCTACCTGGGATACTGGGTCGGTGGCGACCAGATTTACAAGGAAAAGAAAGAGCTGATTCAAAACAATTGGATAGAAACGTATTTGTATCCACAAAATATGGTCAAGTTCAGGGATTTAAAGTGCATCTTTATGACAATCCTCTGCCTGAGAATGGTTATAGACCTTTTCAAACACCTGTTGAGCGAAAACAAGCTGAAGTAGCCGTGTTCTTAGGAATACCATATGCAGCGCCACCAATAAACGAAGGAAGATTTCGTGTATGTTTTTAATCAATTTTACTTGTATTTATGAAATAAAATTATTCATAATATACTTATGTAATACTACTGTTTAGCCCCCACGACCCCATAAAGGTTGGCAGCTACATCAAGCAGTTGATTTTGGACCTGCATGCCCACAGCCAGCTATTTACACTGGTATTACCAAAGGCGTGCCAAAAGTAGATGAAGACTGTTTATTTTTAAATATATTTATGCCATCGGTAAGTAAAATTAGTTGTTGCAGTAATTTGTTCAATTTATTATTTACAATTAATTGATTTTTAAACTGTATGTTCATATAGACGGGTGTGGCTCCAGCTAAACCGTATCCAGTCATGTTTTATATACATGGTGGTGATTTTGTTCATGGTTCATCAAATTCTTTTCATGGACATATGATGGCAGCATTTTATAATGTTGTTGTTGTAGCTATCAATTATAGATTAGGAGCCTTAGGTAATACAAAAATAAAATTTTTTAAATTTTTATAATAATAATTAAATTTTGAAGGGTTTTTGAGTACTTGTGATGAAAATTCTCCTGGTAATTATGGACTTATGGATCAAGCTATGGCTCTACGTTGGGTATATGACAATATTGAATTTTTCAATGGAGATCGTAAATCAATTACTTTATTTGGGCCGGATGCAGGTGCTGCATCAGCAGGATTGTTGATGGTTAATCCCAAAACTAGTTTTATGGTATCCAAAGTTATTGCCCAGGTAATAAAATATGATAATTAAATTTTATTTGATAAACTATAATAAATTTGACTATAGTAAATAAGTATAAAAGTAGTTTAATATTATTAGAGTGTAAGTATACTGAAAAATAATTTTTAAAAACATATAAAATGGCTCAGGTATTAGAAAAAAAATTAGAATTAAATTCATAGCAATATTTTTTTATAATTATTCATAAGTTAGTGTGATATAGAACATTATATTTATAAATAAATTGGACAATTTAAGAAGTGTATATATATATATAAAACTATTTGAGTTATTTAATATGATTAATATGAAATCCTACTTATGATTAATAAAATAAATAGTATTCTAACACATACTTGATAAGTTATTAGTTATGATTTATCGTGTAATTTTTGTTTTGTTATATTTATTTTTGTAATTTAAATTTATATTGTTTTTAATATGTATTTTATTTTCTAGAGTGGTTCAGCTCTTGCAGATTGGGCACTTATAAAAGATAGATGGAGGGCTTTAAATACAACTAAAGTTTATGCAGCCCACATTGGTTGTAGTACTGAATCTACTTGGAAAATTGTTGATTGTCTGAAGCGTGGTAGGAGTTTTTTGGAACTCGGATCAGATTTCAAGGTAATTTATTTATTACTAAATGTTTATTAGATTTAAAATTGTTTTATTATACTTCTTTAGCCTCAAATTGGTTTTAATGCTTGGGGACCAATAATTGACAATGAATTCTTGGTGCCTAAAAGTGATTGGTATGATGGTTGGCAACAGTCAGATTGGCATTTCATCAATGAATCAGTAAAAAGTGCTATTCAGTCAGGTCATTTTAACAAGGATCTTAGATACTTGAGTGGTGTCACTACTCAAGAAGCAGCATACATATTATGTAAGATTATAAACTAAATTGTTCATCTATTATAAATCATTATTGTACCAATAACACTACCATTTTTATTGACAGTTAATAATAAAACATATACAGTAACTGAAGAGTTCTTTAACAATAAAGTTAAAGAATTGGTTCTTCAGTATAATTACACATTAAATCCTTCTGGAGTTTATCAAGCTATAAAATACTTGTATACTTATTGGCCTGATCCAATTAATCCAGATTCAATAAGAACACAGTATATAAATGTAAGATAATTTTAATTCACTTTAAATTAATAATAATTTATATGTTTTAATTAATTTTAAATATACTTTTACTTTATTTTTAGATGTTATCAGATTTTTTATTTGTTGCTCCACATGATGAAATTTCTAAATTACTTATAGCTGAAGATGTTCCAGTTTATATGTATGTTTTAAATACTACTGTTACAAGTATTCCCTTACCTGAATGGAGACTCTACTCACATGACACAGAATATTATTTCTTGACAGGTGCACCTTTTATGGATAGTGGTATGTTTTTATTTATTTTTGATTTCAGTAAACATTACTTAAATTATATTAATTTTTAGAGTTTTTCCCTCGTATTCCAGTTGTGGATAAAAGAAAATGGTCTGACAATGATCGTAATATGAGTCATTTTTTTATGAAGGCTTATACCAATTTTGCAACTTATGGGTTTGTTATTATTTAAATAATCTTTTTTTTTTATCTAAATATTAATCTTAATATTAATTAATGAACTAATTAGGGTTACCAACTTGTCATTTGCACTTTACAAGCCTAAGAGTAATAAAAAAAACGCGGGCGAGTGGGTACCGCACTGTTATTCTTTAGGGGGTGGGGTGAACCTCAGACTAGGGTAGATTAAATTTGAATGCAATGATAGGTATCATTGTATACGAAAAACGATTCTGAACGGAGATGATTTGTTAGTTTAGGATATATTATATATAAATATTGTCATATGTTCTATTTAAAAACAAATATTTTATTTTCCAATTAGGACACATTTGCAAAAGTCATGGTTAATCAATTTTTCCAAAAACATTGCATGTAGTTATCATAATTCATAATACCTTAATATATTATCATAGATATACCTGGCATACCAAAAGTATGATTGTAGATATCTTATTACACAAAAAGAAATACCATAATATCACAGAACAATATAATATATCTAGTTCATAACCACAATAATCATCTCGTATAATACATATAAGTATATACATTTTATTATTTTACTGTAGGATTATTATATATATTATAATCTGTAGTACAATCAATGTGAAAATTTAAAATTTTTAAATTTCCGTGGTTTATGTTTTAATTGCTTGAATACACCAAAATTTAATTCTTTTATAATTATTGTAAGCTAATAAATTTATGGAAAATCTTGTATTAAATTTTAAACTCTTAGCTACTTATACAAAAATTTTTATGAATTATACCTACAAAATAGTTTGCAAATATTCATGGTTTTGACGAATTTTTGTCAATATTTGAACTTCAAATGCTAATAAAAAAAAATTGTGCCTATGTATTCTTAAAATATTTTGATCACTATCAGAATAACTTATGAGAAACTTTGTATTAAGTTTTCAAGTATTTTGATTGGACCAAAAAAATTTTATCCACACTTCAAAAAAAAATATTCAGAAAAATTGAAAATTTCAGTGTCTATAAATAGCTCAAAAAAATGTCAAAATATTTTGAAAATTAAATCATGTAAAGAAAATGCCAATCTAAATAACTGGTAAAATTTTCAAGTATCTACGACTTATACTTTTTGAATATTAACAAATATTTAAAATCATTTGAGGATAAATCGTTATCGTTACGCTATTTCGTAAAAATTTAAAATTCAAACTCACTTAAAATTTTTCCTATAATGATGCTTCGAGTTTTTACTATAGCTACTTGAAGGAGAACTTAGGGAAAACATAGTGTAGTATTTTTAATCCTTAGTTATAAATACAAAAATTTTATGATTTTTCAACTTCAAAATTGCAAATTTTTGCGTTTTTGATAGATTTCGTAAATATTTGAAATATAAATGTTTATAAAAAAAATTGTGACTAACGATTTTTAATTTTTTTTTTAGCTACAATAAGAACAACTCATAAGGAACCTTGTATTAAATTTTCAAAATTTTTTGGTAATCCAACATTTTTTTATCGACACTTCAAAAAAAAATTCTCATAAAAATCGATAATTTTAGTGGGCTGTAAATAACTTAAAAAAAGTCAAAAATTTTTGAAAATTAAACTGTATATAGATAACACTAACATAAACATTTGGTAAAAATTTCAAATATTTACAGTGATTAGTTTTTGAATTACAACCATTTAAAAAAAATTGATTTGGTCGAAAACTGGTTTTGCGTAAAAATTTTCGTTTTTCCGTCATTTTGTTTTTTTGTTTTTCTCGATTTGTTTGAAAACTGTTGGAAAATGTTTACTTTTTACCTCTATAATGTACCAAGGATTTTCACTTTGTCATCAGAAACCACCCCTGAAATTTGAAATTGAAGCATTATTTCGACTACTTATGCTATACGCAGACACAAAAAAAAAAAAAAAAAAAACACACATCATTGTAAAATCAATACATTCATCACTCCGTTCAGAATCTAAAAATTATAAATTTATAAATTTTTTGTTAGCCTTACAACTATTTTGTTTTGTCATAAACTTAAATCACTTCATATTTTAATATTATAAGTTAAATTTGTGTTTTTATTTGAATATAAATATTTATTCATAAAATTCAAATTATTCTGTTTTAGGAATCCAAGTCAATCTCAGATTTTAGGTATACACTTTGATATGGCATTAAAAAGTGATCTAAAATATCTAAATATAAATACAACATATAATACAACTATTAAACAAAATTATAGACAAATGGAATCAGCATTTTGGTCCGAATATTTACCTACTGTTATTGGTATTATTGTACCAACATATCCTCCAACCACAGAGGTAATTGATTTTTAATATATACTAAGAATCTTAGTAGAAGAAAATAGTTATAAATAATTAAACTTTTTTAAATACACTAAGAAAATAAAATTTTAAAGAATTATTCTACTTTTTATGAATTTCCATAATTTTTTTTTTTATTTTTTTTTTTTAATTCTGAAGAAATGTAACTATAACCTTTTTTAATGATAAATCTTTAAACATTTTTCTCTCTGCCTTGTCCTAAAATTTTTTTTTAAATTGTCTTGCTCTACTATCCATTTAATTAACTTATAGTTTATAAAGCATTATTTTATATTCATTTATATTTACTCTTTTAAATTTAGTTTTGGTGGGAACCTAAAACTCCAATTCAAGTGGCATTCTGGGGTCTATCTGGTCTCAATATGATTTTAATTGCTATGACAGTAATACTTTGCATTTTGTGGTGTAATGCAAAGAAGTAAGTTTACTAATTATACTGAATTAATTTGAATTTGTAAGCAAAATGTTTATTTATTTATTTTTTTGTTTTTAGAACTAAAGATCGTTATTATAATGGTGATGTGTTAGTTGTTAGAGAAGAGCCAATGGCAATGAGCCATCAAGGCATTGATAACCGTAGTGTGACTAGTAATATTTATGAATATCACGATGCCCCTATTAAGACATTACATGCTTCACCCAAAAAGACACCATCTGCTAGCACTTTAAGAACAAACAGTGCAGCATCTATGCGAGATCATCCTATGGCCATAAATGAAAAACCAGTACCACAAACTCAGGTTTAAATTTTAAACTATTATTTTTATAATAGTTTATCAATGTTGTATTTTTAAATGTTTTATATTGAGCTAAATTTGTTGAGACTTCAGCCCTTTTAGGTACGTTGAGGTATTTACAATTATGATTCCGTCCATTATTTTGGTACTCGTTCAGTATGCTATTTACTAAGAATATTTTATCTAATGTAATTTTATGTTACTTTAATATGCTATCTACAAATAAAAATTGTCTTACCTTTATGATGTGGTATTTCTACTTAGTCATTTTTTTTATTAATAGTATGTGTTATGTATAGTTTGTATATCTTAGAGGAATGATTTAAATATATTTTCTGTAGGTTGTACTATGCACCCCTTCCAATCTACCTAGATTTTTTAATGTTTTAATATGTAAAGGGTCCTATGTGTTTTAATGTTATATTTGTTGTTAACGTATCTTTAAAGTGTTTTTATTGTTTGTATTTTGGCGCTAACCATTGGGTCATTGAAGTTTTCCAAATGATTAACTATCTTATGGATAAATTTGTGTTCATTAAAAAAAGAGTATGCACATCTTTTATCAAAATCTATATAAGTACTTTGTACATTTTCATTTAATATAATTAGTAGTAAAGTATTTTTATCTTATTTTTATACTTTGAAAAAACTTTTCTTTTTTTTTTTAATTTTGTTGTCCATAGTATTGATTATTTACAACATTATCTCCATCTGAACTGTTTTCATCTTTGTTTGGTTTGCGATGTCAAGATATAATCTTCTGTGATAATATTTTTTTTTTATCTTGGAATAAAGATTCATCTATATGCACAATTATAAGCTGACCTCCCATTTATTTTCTCATGGTTCTGAAATTCTGTTATTACTATGTTTCAACATAAATTATTCTATTCGACTATAGTAAAGTTGGTCTTGATCTTTTTGTTTACACCTTGGCTTGCATTACTTTTATTTGAAATATCAAATACCAAACAACTTCTATAATATTTTATAAGTTTAAACCACTATTTTTTTTCCATTTTTATCCTTAAATGTAATAAGGTATATTTTTTTGCATATTGAGTGAAATATTTGGCAACTCTTTTTAGTACATTGCAAAAGTATGACTATCAGAATATTTCTTTCTAAATCTTGTTTCCTCTATTTTTAAAAACTTCTTTCAATTCATCACCATAAATTGTTTTTATTTTTAGTGCTTATTTGTTCATTAGGTAATAAATCTCAGTTTTTAAAAATATCTACACAAATGTCTTCATTTTGAGTGATATGTCGAAAAAAAATTATTAAGAACTGAAACATACATATTAATAAATAAGAAATAATAATGTAATAACACAAAAAATTTCAATTAAACTGGAAATAGTCAATATAATTCACAAACACAGATTTATTTAATTTATGTTGTAATAATCCTAATTTTAATTTCTAAAAGTCTATACAGGTATATTGAGTAGATAGCATGCTAAATTATCAAATGCACTGTAAATAGCATATTGTATGATTACCATTGTTTTTTGTTAGTAAAAAATAAATTATCTTGTTATGATAGATTTAGGTTTTTTTTACAAGGTGCTTTCTCTTTGAAGTACCTATATTCCACATGTACCATTATGCCCTCCATTTCATTTAATTTATAAATTAAAATTTTTATTAGTAAACTATCCGTCCAGGAAATTATTCAAATATTTTGTTTGAGGTATTAAATTTAAATAATATTATTTTACTTTAACTATGTATTAATTTTTAGTTGTGATAAGTTGTGATGCATTATACTTAAAACTTAACAAAAAAATTTTTTTTTTAATTATTTGACAAAATCTTAAAATATTACATAATTGTGTTTCTTAACTTAAACCAAAATACATATAACATTTTCATATATAACTTTTTATTGAAATATACATAAATTATGCTAAATAATTTAATAAATATTATGTTCATGATTAATTTATTGAGTTTATGTCAAATAAATGTTATTTTAAATATTTTTGATAATTGTTATTTTAGGCCATTAAACAATAAAATTATTTTAGTGACTGTAATAAATAACAATTGATGTGATTTATATAAATTACAAACCTACAGCCTGTCTCCCAAAAACAAACTTAACTTAAATTAAAGTAACTTTAAAAAAATAAATATTTAAGTTATTAGTCATATTTTTAAGTTATATAATACATCATTTTTTTTTAAAAATTTTAAGCTTTTTTAATAAGGTCTATGTAAAAATTACATAATTTTTGTTTTATTATAATAGACACTTTTATTAAGTATTTAATTGTATACATATTTATTTTCTTAGATGTTTATCCATGTTAAGACCTTTTAAACATATTTTTGTAACAAGTTTTAGTCATTCAACTAAATTTTTTTAAATAAATAAAAAAATTACATTAACAATTTATTGCTTTAAAAAAAAAAAAATGATATCAATTATATAAATACTGTTGTAAGCTAAACCTTTAAGACTAATATTTAGTCTACTGATTAATATTTAGTTTAATGACTAATATTTGTATTAATATTTGTTACCAAAAATATATATAAAAATCTGAAACAAAGAAATATTAAAGTTGATAGTAAGATCTCATATTAAATTATAATATTATAAGTTATTAGTATCTTGGTTTTGTATAAAAAATATAATAATAATTTTTAACATTTTTATGATCAGTGTTCAATGTTCATTTACTTGTTTTATTATGGAATTATTAATATAATATTATTAATAATTACAGTGGTTTTCCTATTGTAGTTATGTCGATGTAATTCTCGATCAATTGTATATAATAAAAAAGTTAACAGTGTTCATTGTAATAAACAAAAAAAATTAATTAATTAAAGCGGTTTTATAAAAACATTCTATTTTAGATTTTAATGATTGTATTTAGTGAGATTTATTTTATCACTTATATTTCTTATATTTATTGAAAAGTTATTTAACACCCATTTACAAATAGATTTATTATTTGAATAATTATTTATTTAAATTAATGTAGTATAATTAATTTTTATCTATTATAATTAAATATGAATCAGCAAAATAAAAGTTATATGTTATCAAATATGAACAATATTTTGTTAAAATAACTATAGTCTTGGAGTTTTTATTTTTACAAATTTAAATTTCATCATAAAACTATAGGTCTATGGTTTTAAATTTAACATCACATATTTTTACTGTAGTAAATATTTTGTTTAACATAATTTGGATAGATCTTATATTTTAATCAAATACAAATTAGATATTAAGTTTGTTTTTAATTTTTATTATTTTATAATATAATATTTTTGTATAAATAATTTGATATCTTTTTATTATAGCTATAAAATTTATATAAAAATAAAAATTTTTTAATTTTTAGTTATTTCAATTATTTTGTAGAGCTACAATTTGTGTGGTCTTTATTTATGAAATGTATGTTTGATCCAATTAGCTTATAAAAAATATTTTCTGAACAGAATGATTGTAATGTGTTCAATAATTATAGTATTAATTATTGTAAATTATTTTTTAAAGAAATATTTTAATATTGTTTCATATTTTTATTTTTATAAGTATTATTTTATTATAATTAATTAAAGGATAATTATTTTTATAAAATAGTAAAAAATATTTTATTTTTGATTACCTGTAATATTTATAATATTTCTACAAAATTATATTTATTTTAAATTAATACATTTTTAGTAATTATTGTTTAGAAATTCTAAATAATTCATTGAACATACCTATGATTTAACTAACACAATTTGCTTACTGAAAGTCTTTTCAATATTATTAATCTTGAACATTAAATATGTATTATGATGAGAATAATGCATGTTTAGTGTGAAAAAGATAGTTCTGCTTTAGTGTCTATGATTCAGTACCTATGAGCTATGGCTATACATTTTTTCCATTGCCTATAAGAAAATTTACTATTTGCAAAGAGAAGTTTTTGTATTTGATGGAAATGTAGTCTGTACATTTTCTAACTTGAGAAGACTATGAAGTGACTATGAATATTTCTAACTGATGATATGAGTTAAAACATGTAAACAAAGTTATACAAATAGAGAAAAACTGAGCTACTTCAATCATACTGATAATGCTGTACCTCGTGTAATGTGATGAAGGCATTTGATGATGTAAGCTAATATAATTTAATATTATGTTTTATAGTTGAAGCTTTTCTGACAATCAATTGACTGTTAGATACCTAATTAAGAATTTATGGTTCACCATATTCACAAAAATATAATTTATAATATAAGCAATTAAATACTAGTAATTAAAATTATTTACTTAAGAGAACGTCGCACCTGTATGTGTTGTCTCCATCTTACACACATACAACATCATACATTTTTGTTCGTCAGTTTCAATAGTGTGTTTTTAATTTTAATATTAGAGTGAATTAACCTTTTAGGTAAAAACATTATTTGTGTTCACTTGTTGATTTTTTATGATATTTTAATTTCTAAGTGAGTTATGAGTATAAAAAAAAAAATATAAATATTTGAAAATGCTCATAATTCACTTAGAAATTAAAATATCATAAAAACCAACGAGAGAACACAGATATATGATATTGTATTATCTAAAAGTTTGATAATAGGTCAATTTACTCTAATATAAAAATTAAAAGCACACCATTGAAATTGATGAACGAAAATGTACCATCTATATCGTACGTATGTAAGACGGGACAACTCATGCTGATGCGACATCCTCTTAATGTCTTAGATTTATCGATTATCACCTCTTAGAGCAGTAAAATATTTTTTGCTTTAAAAATAATATTTCAATTTTAAAAAGGGGTTTTTAGCTACAAATTTAATTCATAGTACTTTGAGGTGGTATTAAAAGTAAAATATTCCCAATAAGTACTTAGTAATTGGTGGAAAAACGAATTTTTATTCTAAACCAATTTTTGAAAAAATTAATTTTTTTATTTTAATATAATTCAAAAATGTATAACCATAGAACTTGAAATAGGTATTTACTAAATGTTTATTTTATCATTTTCTATATAATTAAGTACCTAGTATATGAAAATGTAATGAAATGATACAAATTTCCGTTTTTACAAGTTTGTTCAACCATACCTATATATTGAAAAATTAAGTATTTTCAAAAATCTTATCGACCGTTCTCTAGAATATGTTTTAAAGAATGTTAGCAACTTTTCAGAATTTAATTCACAATAACCCAAGTCTCACAGTTTTGTCACAGCCGAGACATGTTTGTACTCGGAAAGCAACAGGCCGTATGAATTTATATGGTGTAGCAGTCTTAATATTCAATAGATCAAGTTTTTCTGTACGATTTAAAAGGTTTATGTTTTTAAGCGAATGCTATTAAATGAATAAAATCTCTAAATATGAACTCTAATGAACCGCCGGTGTTCATTTTCAATGTGCAAGTAATATTTGACAATGTAATAATAGTATGCGAATTTCCGTTATTACAACATGTTAGTTCAATTATATATACTGTTGAGATGAGTATTTATTTTATAAAAACTTTCCGAAAATATAGAAATATTCAAGTATGAATATAAATATGTAAGTATAACTCATAAAACTATGAATCTCAAAAAAAAAGTCTGGTTTAATTTTTTTCGGAAATAAATACGACGTGAAAATTATTATAAGTCAACTTGTTTTCCGGACTATTTTTTTTAATTTTTTCAAATTATATATTATTCTTATACCAATTATATTTTATGTTTTTAATATAGATTATTTTTTGATATTATTATCAATTTTAAATTATATTTATATTTATTAATAAATCAAGATATTTTTTTCCGAAAAGAATCAAACCGGACTTTTTTCCGTATAATAATTTTCTCGTCGGACTTTTTTACCGACTCCCTACTATTCACTACTCACAAGTGGTGGAGTTTAGAAAATATGTACGATGTACCTATTTTATTTATAAAAAATTCACTTACAGAGACTAAAAATGAATACAAATACAAAATATATAATTTGATCCCTGATATCTTTGTTGTGCTAAGTTCACTAGGTAGTAGGTATTTCTATTTGGTGCAATATTGAGGTCAATACCATAAACCTTATTCTTCAACTAATAATAGGTACAAATTATTCAAAATAGTGATTTTAGTTTAATTAAGACTTATAAATAAATATTATTATGTAAAATGAAAATGGTTGGCACTAATTTACCGTAAATGAGAATCGATTTCCATTAGGTACCTACCTAGTTTTCCAGTTTATATTTTAATGCTATAATAAAAATATCTAAATAACATGGTTATGAAAAATAATTAATAATTATTAATTTAGATAGGTATATAGATATCTATATACCTATTATTTATGGGCTGTTCCCATAGTTTACAGACTATGTTATTAATTATTATACTATTTTAATATAGTCTGTGGCCATGTTAATTGTTATATACCTACATAAATATATAATAAATCCAACTTGCAATAATCTAGCTCCTATTTGGTTTGACCGTAAAGACTAAAGAGTTAAGCAGTTAAGTTAGTAAGACTGTTCAAAAATTGAAAAAGCGAAAAAAAAATAAGAATGAATAGGTATATGAATAATTATTTTCAAGATTTCTTATCGAAAAATTCATTTTTTAAAAGATAACACGAGATAGATATTGTTCTCTGATCTTCCATGCAATAATTTATTGTTAAATTTAAGGTTAGAAAATTTTGATAATTTGATTTTGATATTAGTTTTCGAAATTTCAAGTATTTCAACCCGACTCCCGAGTGGCGAGTACTCGAGATCGATGAATTTATATTTAGAGTCGTGAAATATCTTGCATACATTTTGAACAATTTTAGTATTTACTTAAGATATATTTAATTTTATAAGTATGGAAAAAGAAGGTAACAAACAAGAAAATAATCCTCGAATACCATCAGCAGTGTTTGTGGTTTGTGAATGTTTCAATTTTAACTGTTCAATCTAAATAATATAGTATGTAGTTAATATTTTTATAAATGCTAACAACATTTTTTTTATACAGGACGATGTAGATAAGTTTATGGAAAAATCAGAAAATAGTAGCGTTGAAGATGTACTTAAAAGATTGGATGAGCAACATAGCAAATATAAATTTTTTGAATATAATTTAATTACAAAGAGAAAAAGGTTAAGTATAACATTTTTATTGTATTGTTTTACTTAAAAAGGATAAAAAAAAAATTAACAATTTGGCAATTTAGTATTCTAAATATTGTCAACACCAATTATTTACTATAATATGTAATAATTACTTATTTTTGTAAATTAAAGTTTATGCCTGGGATTTTTTCTTCTAATGTAACATTTATTTTTCATATTAAGATATTTGCAGTAGAGATTAACATTGTATAATCAATTGATTTTTGTGAACCAATAATGTAGATGTGTTAGATGTTTTTTCTTCAATTTGAAATAGCTATACTATTATTCAGATTGTTCTTATAATGTTTATTTTCAGTGCTATATTAACTATTAGAGTATTAGACTCTCTAAATCTATTTATTGGCACTACTTCTATTTGAGTAAGGTATTATGATTATTTCATCAATTTAAAAATTACATCGTGTAGGGCGCTAAAAATTATTTGATTTTTTTTCTTTTTATTATATAGTAAAGTTTTAATTATGATATTTACAAATTGTAATTATCTAATAGATTAAATGATTAATTTATATCTATAATACATTTTAAGGTTTTTATAGTTGAATTGTTGAATTATTATTAATTATAATAATTGATTATGCAAAATCAAAATTGTTGCATCTAATATTGAAATAAAACACCTATCATAAAGTATGAAGAAGTGAATATTTTTTAATTTTAAAACATTATTTTACAATTTGTATTATATTATCTCAAAAATGTTCTGTTTTTTAAATTTGGCCATTAATGTTAAGACTTTATAAATAACTTAGACATACTCGTAAAATTTTGGTTTTGCATTGTGAAATTTTACTGTATTGCACAGTATAAACATATAGCATATTCTCTTAACTTGGTTAAAAGTTAACATAAAAATGTTGTTTTTAACATCAAGAATTATTTGTAAATATCTTGTATTTAATTTATTAATACAGATTACAATCACAATTACCAGATTTAGAAAATACACTGGAGATGATTCAAACAATGAAAGCTCATAAAGGACAACAGTTGAAGACAGACTTTTTATTATCTGATGATGTTTATGCCAAAGCTCACATACAAGCAACTGATAATGTGTATCTTTGGCTTGGTGTAATTATTATTTTTTAATAATTTAATTTTTGAATTAATCAATAAATTAAATCATAGATAATTATTTATTTATTATAGGCTAATGTCATGTTGGAGTATAATCTAGATGATGCCACTGAACTTATCTCAAGAAATATACAATTGGCCACTGATAACATGGGGCAAGTCGATGATGATCTAGATTTTCTTAGGTATATATATATTTAATTTATTAGTTTAATAAATAATGTTTGGTTTTCTTGTGTAAATTGTTTATACTTTTTTTTTCAGGGATCAGTTCACTACAACTGAGGTTAATATGGCCAGAGTTTACAACTGGGATGTAAAACGACGACAGGCAGCTAAAGCTAAACAATAAACATTTAAATTATTAATATGAAACGCTAATAAATGCTTCTTTTTTATTTAATTATTTATTAATTTAACCATTATATTATTTAAAAACAAAAATATTATTTTTCAAAATTAATCAGTTTATTAACATCTTTTAAATTATTCGCAAGTTTAAGATTACAGTTATTTGTATGTTCATAGTTCTGTCATATTTATGTTTAATTATAACTAATAAAATAACATCCAAAACAGTATTATTTTATACTATCAAAATAATAATTAAAAAAAAACTTTAATATGATAAAGTATATACAAAATATTTGTAATTTATTGAACTGAAATATTATAATTGGACATTAAAAAAAAATAATGATAAAAATACTCAATATAAAATTTATACATAATTCGATAAGCTAAGAATTAATTCTTCTGTTGTGTAATCTTCTGTTCTTGTTAACTTATTCAAAGGTAGAATTAAGGGTCTAAAAATCTTATAATTTGATGTTTCTACTTTTGATACCATTTGTCCAATTTTTCGAGTTATAAAATTAGACAATTCAGTTTTTATCATTCTAAAAAAAAAAAAAAAAACAATATTTAACGTAAAAGTTTGAAACTGTTGAGTTTACAATAGTTTCATATAATGTTGTGTATAATTATATTACCTTTCTTTAACTGTAGTTTCAGGCAAACTTGATACTCGATCACATAATATAACAATGAGTGGTATCGATTTTTCAATAGACATTTTACTTAGTGTCTTACTTAAATTTAAATATTCTAAAATAGTTGAACTATCTTGCAAGTTTGTTGGTATTGATCCATCTACTTTTGAACCATCTATTAACCAACTAAGTAAATGTTTTAGAGTTTTTTGGCCATCTTAAATGAAAATAGAAAAAATTAAAAATGGTAAAAATGTATTTAAAAAAAAAAATGTATACTTTTTTGAAGCAAATAGTTTGCAAATAAGTGATTTTTAAGTATATTGTGAGCTTCTTGCCATTGTTCAGCTTTTAAATAACAAATGGTAGCTTCTAAATATCTAAAATCAATAAATTTAAATTATAAAAAAACTGAAATAACTCAATTTTAACTTAAAACTCTTTTACAATGATTATAGCATACTTTTTTTTGAGTCACAGCCAAAATAGCCTTTGCATTATATATTATTACTTCTTTAACATTTAACTTTTCTATTACAAAGATTTCTTTGTCAGAAAGAATGATGTCATTGATATTGCTAATGGGTGATTCAACATTTCTTCCAATAACCTCTTCAACTAAACTTTCTCTCCTGGAACAAACAATAAATTGTTAATAAACGTTATAATCTTAAGACATGGATATATTACAATTGTTCATCTTTTATATGCATAAGAACAAATACAGCCCATTGCCACTGTCCATGCGATACCAACTGCGAAGCAAAATTTATATGTAATTGATTAGCATATGTTTCAGACATTTGTGTATAGCCAAGTGATTGTAATGTGTTGTACAGAAGCCAACTAAAATTAAAATCCATTGGATCTCGTGTATGTGTAAATGGATTTATAATTTTGTCCATTTGATATGCTGAATCGGTGTAAAGTTTCATTAAATGATAACAAACATCATAAGTAGCAAATTTATCATCAATATCAATAATTCCATCATAAGTCTTATATGGTTTGAAAGCATAAGCATCGTCGCTTTCAAATGAATTTTGATACGCATCTAGTACATCTCTAATAGTACTAGATGGAGGTTGGATGTACCTGTAATTTAATAATATATTGAATTTTAGAAAATGTATTCTGAGTTAATAAATAAACATAACCTATCATACATTATACATACCACATATGTATAGCAAAAGCTCTTATCCAGTTTAAATTTTCACAGACGTTAACTATTCCTTGATTGGAATCAAATAAAGGTTGACCTGAAATCAAGGTGTATAATTTGAGGTGATCAATATCTATGAACAGATCAGCTTTGCTGTTGAACCATTGCCAAAGTTGTCGTTGAATGCAACATCGGACAGAATTTTCACTTCCTAATTGTGCTAATAACATAGCTAAATTGAATTCATCTAAAACAATAGTAATGAAATTAAATAAATATAATTATTCAAAGTTTAATAATAATTATGCTACATACTATTAGAAATTGCTAAATCACAAGCTTCCATAATTTTATGTACTGAAACTAGATTTAATATTTTTTTAGAGACATTATTGTCAGCATTATTTGAATCGACTGATTTTTCTAATACATTTTCTAGCCAATCAGACACTGCCTGACGTCTAGCCATGTTATATACATGTTCTTGAGGATAGTCTTTCGTATACAGATTTTCTGGATCTCCCCATAATGCTTTAATTAACTCCCATACATGAGCATAGTGTTCTTCTTCAGGTAGTTCAGAGAAATGAGATAACAAATAACAATGAGAATGTAATGCATCAACTCCAAATGTTGGATAAAAGTACGGAATGTTGTTGTTTTCAGTATCACAGTTACTATTCAGCATACAAATTTCTAAATGTTCAGTTAATAATTCCTAAAATAAAACAATTTTATTATCAATTCATATTGTGAATTAATTTAAGTAATGTAAGTACATAAGTTATAACTTGACTTACAATGAATGTCTCTGTTTGAATAGGTGTAATAATTTGTAATTTCTGTAAAATTGTAGAAGAGTAATCATTTTTTTCACGTCCAGACAATTCTGTTGATAAATAGCCGATATCCAATCCTTTTGATGGTAAACAACTTCCTTTAGATTTAGTATTAAGTGTAATAAATGTTAAATTGCCTGACCAAGGAACTTTCATTGATAAAGTATTTGACAATGACAATTTACTAGACTCGCATGTGTTATTAAGTTCTATTTCAAATGGTAACCGAACATTACAATCATATATTAAATTGAACCGTTGAGTTTGAAGCTAAAAAAGAATAAATATAATAATTTATGTACAAGAAAACTACAGTAATCAATTAATTATTCAAGAATCAGAAATCAAATAGTGTAACCCACAAAACTAAAAATATAATTGTTTAAGTATACATTAAATAGATTAAGTTAAATTATATGAGGTATTGATTAAAATATAAATCAACAATGAATTAAGATCTTGAATAAGTAACATATATTAAAAATATTTATATACTTACTGGAGCAGTTAAAACTGGTTTTAATAATTCGACAACTTGAACAACTTTATTTTCTAAAAAATATTAATATTCAACATAGTAATTAGTAAAACTGTAATGGTGGTAAATTTAAATACAGTAAAAAAAGAAGTCATTTAAGTAAGCTAAATTAATTTTAAAAATGTAATAAATAATTTATTTTTATTAATCAGTCGATTAGTTTTGAAAAATATGAATATAAATTGAATAATTAAGTAAATGGAAGATAAGATGCACTGCTGTTCAAGATTGCAACAACAAGAGGGGAGGGGCTTACAGTAAAACGAGAGCCATTGTTTACACAATAAATGAAGTTCAAGGTACACCAGCAGTCATTTTCTAGTGTTTAAGACACAGACTAAATAATATAGTGATCAATGGTTATATATTTACTACATAATTTTTATTTTCTAAAGCAAATAACTAATAATAATAAAACAGTTAATAGTAAAAAAATAAAATAAACAATGAGATTAGTTTTTATTTCTATGCAATTTGAAAATTCTAATTGTACACCTTAGAAATCCTATTATACATATATGTACATGTTTAAAATCTTCAGTAGGTTATAAAGAATGTCAAATTTACAATAGGTATATACGAGAAAAAAAATAGGTAGTCTAGATCAAGTTTTCAAAACACATCAATGAAAATACAAGCATTTACTTCATATGTATAATAAAAACTATGAAACTTTGAGAAATTAAAAACTGCACTCTTCAATGATATTATGTCAATTATTTAAAATAATTACTTTGTTTTGTAATGAGAAATTTAGGAGACACTTGATTATCTACTGGAGCAATTAGAGACTTTGACTTGGAAATATTATCTTGAGTCTTAGGGCTAATCAAGCATTCAGGAATTGTTTCTAAGATTTTTTCCAACTTGTCTTCAAATTTATCTTTTTGTCCTGTAAGATAAATTCATTAATAAATTATGTATTTTTAAATTAAATTTGCACAATTTTACCATAAGTGTCATCATCTTGTTCCATCAGCTCTAATTCATTA
This sequence comes from Melanaphis sacchari, assembly GCF_002803265.2. Classification (NCBI taxonomy): domain Eukaryota; kingdom Metazoa; phylum Arthropoda; class Insecta; order Hemiptera; family Aphididae; genus Melanaphis; species Melanaphis sacchari. The sequence goes on along the minus strand of NW_020271560.1, from coordinate 7,401,249 downwards.
TAAAAAATATCATCAAATGAAGCTTTCATGCATTGTATTTTTGATGCCTGTAAATTCATATGTTGAGATAGCTGAGCAGTTACATTAATACTATTTTCTTTGTTTATGTCTAAAAAAAATAATATATTTCTAATTAAAAATCACCTTAAAATTTAAGAAAACAGATTGTTTTAGAATTCATACCATAATAATGCATGATATGTGAATCATTAGTTAGATCATTAACAGCAGAGAGCTGAAAGTTTGGTTTCAATAAATACTGATGTGGTAATTGAGCTCTATCGAGACCAACAGAAAGATCTAGTAGTGGTTTCATAACCTATTTAAACATGTTCAAGTGGAATATGAATAAAAACATCTTAATAGAAAATTCAAAAAAAAAAAAAAAATTATTTATATGTACATTTTGTTTTGGGCTAATATTTTCTGTTGATTTAATAGTTTTAGGTTTTTGTAAAATTGGTTTAGGAAGAGTTTTAGATTCAACACTACGATCCACTATGATTTCCTCGTCTTCATCATCGGAATCTATAAGAGCATATTTTGAGAAATGTTCAACATTAAACACCCAAGATCCTGTGTCTGCACGATAATCTACGAATTGAGTGTTTAATTTGGCACATGCTCTTTGAAGTTTAACGACAAAATTTGTAGCTGCAATACGATCAGGGTTAGTAATTGGTTGTTTCGTTGTTTTATCATTAGGCCAGACTCTATCTAAAGTAACAGTAGCTTTTCTATTTAATCCCTCCCCTAGCGGGGGTTTAAATTCATCATCTTGGTAAATTATAATTTCTCTATGTCTTATATGTACTGAAACAATAATACAATTTTATTTAATTATTAATTTTAAAAGACAAATTAAAACAATTATATTCGTACCTATAGTATCCAAGTCTAGACCTGCAACATTAAAACGATCGGGAAAATATACATTTCCGTAATCATAGCGTCCAATTGTGAAACCATCTACAAAACATAATCCATCATCATCCATTAATTCTGCCAATTCATTCATGGGCGGTATAGTATAATATCCAACACGTCTTAACTTTATTCCGGTAGGATGATCTTCTATTTCAGTATTGGAATCAATTGAAGGTTCTTGATTATCAATGACAACAGTATCTAAACCAGGTTTGAACACATTACATGAAATAATGTATGTTAATTTATAAATATAAATAAAAAAATAATTTGTATTTTTTTAGCCATAGTTAAGATTAGGTTAGGATATTTGGTTGTAGAAAAAAAATTCATATATCACAAGTTTTTAATTTTTTTAAATTTTAGTTTATCATAAGACTTATATTTATTGTAACTTGTATTAACTAATATTAGTTATCACTTATCAATAGAAAAACCCACTATATAGTTAATCAAATCAATTTTATTATCAGAGGCGTATCTAGGGGTGGGGGGGGGGAAAGGAGGCAACAAATTGTAAGACTTTTAAAGGGGCGCTGCGTTAGAAATTTAAGAAGCCTTTTTTTATCGAATGATTTTTTGTTTTAGGTAAGCCACCAATAAGTAAAAATTGATCAACTCCCCCCCTCGGAAGAAGTCTTTTTAATTTTTTTTTAGGGATAATATAAAAAATAGTACTGTATTATTAAGCTTGAAGGTTTGTGTTTAATCAATAATCTTATTTTTCTATCTATAGGTAATATGTAAAAATTTATATTTTTATTATTTTCTCCAAGTTGCCATTACATTTTCAGTAAGCAAGTAATGCTTTTGAATTTATTTTTTATTTAACAATACTTATATTTTCATACTTAAAGTTACTTGCACAAAAAGTTGCTTATGCTAATACCTTGGTCTTAAAATTTGTATTTGAATATACAGTAGAACCTCAATTATTTGGGGTAATGATGGGAAGGTCACACGGATAAATGAAAATCACGGTTAATTGAGACTTTTTATAATAATGAAATTTTAAAAAATTGATTCAATTTTAATTAGAAATATATATAATAATGTTATACATACATCCATAATATTGTATACAACAATTTATTAGGGCTTAAAATATGAAGTTATCGTCAAAAATGTCATTAATACGATTGTTGATATCGAGTATTATGTTTAAAAATTTTCGGAAGAGTAGGCACGGTTAATCGCAAACACAGATAATCAAAGTTCTACTGTACATTAAACTAAAATGAATTTCCAATATTTTTAATGATATTGAATTTACAATGAGTATTTTTTTGGTGTGTTATGATAAAAATTTTTGATTTTCAACTTTGAGGATGATTTTGGAAAGCAAATTTGATATGGTAAACCTAAACTAACCAACTACTAATAACTAAATAAATTGCTTTAATAGGAATATTACAAAACATAACATGAAATATACTTAGTAATACATTTCAAAAGTCTCCAATCAATATCTTTTTTATATTATTGAATTTAAATTTAACATATCCATTAAAGTGATCCATTCAACACTTAAAGTATAGCAGAGCAGTACTCACTTGTTTACTTTTTTTTATTGATTATACATTTATGTATCATTAAAATATAAAATTGACAATTTGCTTACCAGTAATATTATTTCGAGAAGTTTCATAGGGTTCTGTTCCTTTTGAAGTATTTAAATTGTTTTGTTTATTACTTTTTAATTGAGAAATTGTATTGTTTTCTTCAATTAAAGACAAATTAACAGAATTTGAACTATCTTCTGGTGAGACTTGTTTATTAGAAAAATATAACTCTAATCTAAAATAAAATATATTATTTATAGATTTAATATATTTTTACAAGTATTTATAAATTACTTGGCAAGTGGTTTTGTATGCATTATCATACTATTTCCATTACTTAATTTACTACTGTCATTGTAGTCTTTTTTTAAATTTAATTTCTTACAGCTCGATCTTGGAGAAACATTAAATAGTAGTGAATTATCACCTACTTTATCTCTGCATTTCATTGCCGGTGGAGATTCTTCAAGTCCGTCAAACAATGACTTACGATTAAATTGAGGGAAATTTCTACGAATTTGAGGTATTCTTTTTGGTGTTGGTATTGGAGAAACTTTATAACTACCAAATTTCTCAAGAGATACACTTTGTGATCGTACAAGAGATGAATCATCTACTTTTGATACATCCTAATTAAAACAGATATTTAATTTCAATAAAAATAAATGATCAAAATTATGTACTATTTTAAGTACCTTATAAAATCTTTTGAATAAAGGTGAATCACCATATGGCATTGCTTTTAATGTATCTAATTGTAATTGCATTTGGTTACTTTGTGTTACTTGATTGGTAGATAGCTGAACATTATTGGAACTAAATTTAAAATATTATATTTAGTTTCAGAAGCAATATATATTAATTTTTATCAAACTTAATTACTTTCCAAAAAGTCCAATTCCACTAGGTTGGTTACTACCAAAAAATGATGTACCACCTGTATTAAAATTACTCGTGTTAGATGATCCAAAAAGTCCAGTTCCTTGAGTTCCTTGTCCAAATAACCCTCCTGGTTTAGCAGCATTATTAAATACACCTACAGTTTAATATAAATTATGTAATTTCAATATAAATTAATTCCTAAATTATTATTTAGATAAAACTTATTTTAAGAACCTGTTGATTGATTTGTTGGTTGGTTAAATAATGATGTAGTTGGTGCTTTATTAAAAGCATTAGAACCAAATAAGCCACCAGCAGCTGGTTGAGCTGTTGATGTAGCTCCAAAAGCATTGTTTGTACCAAAAGCTGGAGTAGTCATTTGAAAACCAGTATTAGCAGGCTTACTTCCAAAAAGACCATTTGCACTAGTAGACGTGTTAGTTCCAAAACCAAAACCTGTTGTTGTTTGTGTTGATCCAAGACCAAATGCTGGTTTATTTTGACCAAATAAGTTGTTCTAAAAAAATGTTTACAATTTATTATAGAACTCAAAAGAATAAACTAAAATTTTACAAAGCAATAATAACCTGATTGGGTTGTCCAAAACTAGTTTGACCAAATCCTGTAGTTTGAGTACCAAAAGTTGAAGGAGCAGTACTTCCGAATATATTTGTCTGAGGTGCAGCAACTTAAATATAAATTTAGATTAAAATGTATTTAAAATACATAAGTATGTTAGATATATTTCAATAATATTAGGAAATAGTCCAGAGTTTAAAAAAAAAAAATACTACATATAATAGAACTTATTCAATTACAGCATACAACAATAGGCTGCTGTTTTAATTATGCTAGTAAGATGATTGCTAGCATAATTAGTGGTGTACAAAGACACAAATTACAAGCAAATAGACTAACTAGTATACTTAACACATTTAGGATAAGGAAAGAAAAAGAAATTTCTAATTATGAAAAAAGTGGATTGATTATAAATTAAAATTTTTAATATTATATTGTAGGTACATAACTTAATTATTTATCATATAAATAATTAAATAACTCATTAGAAGAATCTGATTATAAATTAATTTTTTTGAAAATTACCTCCAAATGGTTTAGCTGTTTGAGCTGTATTTGATCCAAAAATATTTGGTTGAGCAGTATTCATACCGAACGGTTGAGTAGATGGTTGAGTACCAAATGCCGGAGTTGTTTGTTGAGGTTTTCCAAATAAGCTATTCTGTGCACCAAAAACATTTGAAGAACCAGTGTTTCCAAATCCTATTTATTTTATACTAATTTTAATCCATGTATTTATATACAAGTACAATAGAAGTAAAAAGACTTTAATTCATACCTAAATTAAATCTTACAGTACCAATATATAATTTCAAATAAATGACAGTATGAAAACTACAAGTTTTTAGATATAGATACAATCTATCTAAAATTATCATACTCTTACACTTAATCAAAACAAACAATATAATAAAATAATTTTAATTTCATACCAATTAATAATAAAAATAAAAACATTATGGATGATTTACCTTAATCTGTAAAGGCTGAATTTACACTGTTTATGCTTTAATTTGATGAGATAAAATCATTTTGAAATATTTAAGTTTTTCAAATTATAAGCTAATAAAGCACTGTTAAGAATACTTTGCTAAGGTTTTTTTTTTTTAAAATATCAACCAAGAATTATGATTTACGAAGTAATGTTATTGCGCTTGTGTTTCATTCAAATTAAGTAATTATTTACTATATATTTTCATTTTAAATTGAATTTTTTAACCACAAATCAAAGCTTAAAAAAAATTAACTTGCCTCCAAGTGCAGGTGTTGTTGATGTTGTACCAAAAAGTGGTTTGTTATCATTTGCTCCAAATAAACCTGTGCTTGTAGTTGTTGTAGAACTAAATAATGTTTTAGGGGATCCAAAAATTCCACCGCCAACAGCACCCTATGAAAAAAATTAAATTTAAATTTAAGTTATAATATGTTAACAATTGTAGTTTAAATTTTTGTCATAAATTATAAACTTTTTTTAAAAATAGGAAAAATATTCAAAACATAAAATTATTTTAATTTTTAGGTTACCAGATAACTGTTACCTGTTGTCCAACTTTGCGATTTGCAGAATAATCTTCAAATCTTAGTTCCTCAAATATTTTTGACTCATATTCTTTCATAACAGTTATTGATTGATGTCTGGTATTAATTGTTTGATTTACACCATTTCTGACCATTGTATCAGTACCAGTCACAGGATTAAATTTTATGGTTGTTCCGCCAGTAGATGTTGCTCCAAATCCTGATGTAGCACCAAAGGTACCTGCAAAATATTTGCATATAATGAATAATATACATTTAAAATACCTTAAGTTTAGCAACTGTAATTCAAATAAATACTATATTCATTGTAAAAATAAGTTAAAACAAATACAGTATATTTAATATTTTTTATTATTAATTTTATAAAAAATTTTATTCGTACTTATTATAAATATAATATTTTGCATTTTTTAACATTCTTAGCTATAACTATATCATTATTTTTTTAATAAATGTGTATTTTTTTGCTAAATTTTAGATTTCAACTCGGATTTCAATGAACATTTAAAAAAATATTTTATTTTTGTTATTAGATTTATCATATGCAGATGCTTGTACATTCAATATATCAAGCTTACCATCATGCTAAAAGCCAACAGTAATACACTTAAAGGCAATGCCTATAGAGATTAATTGAAGGTGTCACAACTGATACAATTATGTAAATAGGAAATGATTAGTTTTATATTTCTTAGGTAAACTTATGAGTTTTTAAAGTTAAAAATTAGGGTTGCCATTTATCATGGTTTATCAAATTGATAACTAACTGACTAAATATATTTTAGAATTATTTTCTGAGCTTAGTGGCATCAATTATAAAAAAACATAATCAATTTTCTCACAAAAAATTGTGTTATTAATTATACTTCATTTAATTTACCAAAAATTGGAAGTTAAAACATTGATTGAACATGGGAAAGAAATAAAAACTTTCTAGACAAATTTTTACTAAAAATGTTTGTTTTAGATTAAATAAAATGTGGTAACTCTATTAAATGTATCCCAACCCTTATGATTATGTTTATGGATTACCAGAAGTAGAGGCGCCAAACATTCCAGTGCCTGCAGTGCTTGTTTGAGGTGTACCGAATATATTACCAGTTTGCTGTGCCACTGGTGTTCCAAAAGAGAATCCTGTTCCAACTGGTTTTGACTGTCCAAATGAAGTATTGGGATTACTAGAACCAAATAATCCACCTCCAGTATTTCCTCCCATTGAAGCATTTTGTTGGCCAAACAACCCTCCTGTAGATGCAGATGTTGCTGTAGGAGTTCCAAATAATGAAGTTCCACCAGTATTGAAACCTAATAAAATATTTTTATATTATCTTATCTTTTATAAATTAGCTAAATATTAACCTCCAAATGTTGGTTGAGCAGTAGGCGTTTGACCAAATGCAGGCGCAGCAGCAGTAGATCCAAATAAACCTGTATTAGACTGTGTAGTCTGATTAAATAATGATGTATTTGTTTGACCAAACACTGCAGGTGCTGTGGGCTTGCCAAATGCCGACTGACCAAATCCTGACGTGTTTCCGGCCCCACCGGAAAATGCACCCGAGCCAGAACCTATCATGATAAGGATAAAACAATACATAAATTATATTAGTTTATTTAAATATTATTAAGTTCACAGATTAATTAAATATAATAAAAGTTATAATTATTTTAATAAATTATTAATTTACGTACAATAATAAAGCAAACTACTTACCAAACATTCTAGAGCCCGAAAAACTTTAAATGTAAAATTGTAATTATAAAGTCATATTTCAGGAATACCAATAATAAAGAAATGTATTAAATAGTAAAAAACGTGAAACTTCGTCGAAACACCCGGAATGAAAAATAACTGAAATCTCAATGGCAATAAATTGACAACCAAATATTAAGTAATGCACTAATGCGTTATGTTATAACGTGATAAAATGTGTGATATGATAGAAGTACCAACATAACTAAATTATTTGATTCTTGAAAACAGGTAATAACCGTTAATCCATTTTATGAATTTTGAAAAAAAAAAGCGCTAAATTGTAGTACTAATAGCACCAAGTATATACATATATTGTGACAACATAGTATATTCAATACTAATAAGAATTTCAAAGAGCAACCAGTAGGTAATAATTACGATATTATGCATATTTATTATATATTTCATATGTATAGCTTATATAACATAGAAAATATTTATTACCAGTGGTTTATTTCAGGGGCAGATTCAGAAATTTTCCAATGAGGAAGTTCCATTAAATTTTACGAGTACAATATTTTTATTTATTAGTTTTAATAATTTGTACTCGCATAGCAAATATACGTCCAGAGTAAGTACATAAATGGTCCTATTAGGATGATCAGGACTATTCTCAGAGCTGCCAAAGGATACCCCTAGAATATTCAGATGTTCTTATTTTTATCCTTTGACCAAAAACAGAAATTTAAACAAAAATCATCTAATAATGAATCATATAATGATAAAACTAATCAAAATAAAATTATAACGAACATTAATTTTAAATTTGGATACAAGCGACTCGAAGAATTATGTTTTAAGGACTCTTCTGAAATCGTGTTTGTGATATTAAATAAAGTTAACGGATTCATGGACTTGTTTAAACAAAATAAAGAACTCGGTTAGATTTATATATTTGTTCATAAAAGTTTCTGCTAAAATTTGCTCTGCTGAATTAATTCAAAGCAAACATTTTTTACTAACAGAACTTATGTGTAATAAATTATTTGACCATTTAAAAATATATATACTAAATACACCAACTGAAAAAAATATTAATCGATGCAATAGTTTGAATACATTTTATAAAAATTGTTTAGTTGTATTTCAATCTATGACTACATTATTTCCAAAAACAGCGGAAGAAAAATTAAAGGAAATAATAGTAAGTAGTAATATAATTGCTTTAAATGGTATTTAAATTAATAGTAATCATAATAAAATTAATGAAGCTACAATGATTGAAATTAATAATTTGCTACAAAAAGTCAAAGATACTAAGTTAACAGAAGAATAAAGATCAAAAGAAAAAATAGTACCTAGATAATTAAAAGTATTGCCCAACTCATGCTTCTACCCGAAAATTTTAGAGAATTAGGTAACTGTGTATATCCAAGCGTAATAGATCTTGAATATGGAGAACTATTTTTACGATCTAATATCTTAAAAGAAGCTTATCTAAATGTAGAACACTACCTATATAGATGTTCAATTTTATCTTACGGGAAGATTTTATTGCTCTACTGCGAGAAGGTATACAGTTTTATAAAGAAACAATAAATGATCAACGTCAATATCGACGTCAGAAAAAAATAAATAATATACATATTTATAGTACCTAATATTAAATTTGAAAAGAAAGATGATTTTGTTCATGATAAATATGGTTACCTATCAAGTAAACTTTGAAGAAAAAGAAAAATTAAAAATCAATTTGGTAATAGCAAAACGATTTTTTGGGTTCTTTATTGCTATTTTCTGGAAATGATTTTTGGAACTTTTTTTATGGGTATTGTTTTAGAAAGAAAGATTGGGATTTTAACACAAGGAAAAATAATAGTGGAATTATTAGAAGATGCACCGCCTTTATTTAATGCATCTCTTATCATGGTAAAAAATGAAGTAGGTATTCTTTGAACCATATAGATGCTCAATACAAGTATTAAAAATATTAATAATTATAAATTCCCAATAGAAAAATATATAATATCAACTTGTACTAAGATAGATTATCCATATAATAATGAAAATTTACCTAATAATAATTACAACTACCTGAACTACCTATGTAATTGGTTTTAAAACTTTTTTCAAAGTTCAGAATGATGGTAATTGGCCTATTAAAGAAAAGCTAGGACTTGATAAAATGTAATATGGAGCATTTAGAGCAGCATTATTGACACAATAATTTACAGTTATATAAGAGCCACTTGGAACTGGTAAAACGTTCATTCGACTGAAAATTATGAAAATAATAATAAATAATTTTTTACGAAAAAATTCTCACTAAACCAATTTTAATAATAGCTACACAAATCATGCTTTAAACCAATTTCTGAAAGATAAATTGGATTTTACAAACAAAATTGTTAGAATTGGAGGTCAGTCCGAATCAAAATTTATAAAAGAATACAGTTAAAATAATATAACTCGTTTATACAAAAGATCTGCAACTATTAATATAGCTCTAAGAAATGTCTAAGATGAGCTAAAAACTATTATTATTGATTCTAAATACTATTTATAATCAATGCTATTATGTATAATATAAAATATTTTATAAAGTGTAGTGAATTTGTTTCAGACAATGCTAGAATAGGTATTTGAATTATCATTGTTGAAAAATTACATTCCTAAAAAATATTATTGTTTTTTTTTAGAACAACTTTGGATCTTCTCTATTGGTTATTTCAAGATTTTGATTATTTTAGTGTAGACCCAATTGGGTTTATAACTGGAATTAATAATAAGTTGATAAAAAGTTTTTCATTCAGAAAAGATGTGACAAATTAAAAAAGAAGTAGATGAAGATGATGAAGCAAAGTTATATGAACTAGAGTATTTAGATTTAGAACTTAATTATAAAGATATTGTTATTTATAGCATAACATTGGAAGACATCAAAGAAGCTTGCTTAGATCTGATAATGGAGAATATCAAATATAGATATATATTTTTTAAACGAATTTGAAGAAGCCAAATTTAACTTTGGTGTAATGCAAAGTACATATGACTATTTTCTAGATGTGTTGAATATGGCTGATACTGATATTGAACTATCACGATAAATTAAAAATATATATTTATTAAATATTTGAAAAAGACGGTCTTTATATTTCCATTGGGAGGAAAAAACAAAAGAGTTGTGTTTGATCCAAAAATAAGAAATTATGAACAAAAGTATAGGTAGGTACTTAAGTTTATAAACAATATGCTGAATTAAGAGAGTTAGAAAACGTAGAGCTTATAAAGAATATTATGCATGTTATAGCATTAACTACTTTTGACGCTGCTAAACACAAAATAATGCTGGAAGGATATTAGAATCACCAATTGGTAAGATTTAAGATTTAAATTATTAACTTTTGAATAATCTGCGTTGTTTCATGTTTGAGATCACATAACTGTGTGCATGGGGTAATTTTTTCGTTGAAAAAAAATAGTATAGTATTTTTACATATTAGGTAGGTACCTATACATTTTATTAATTATCTACTGACTACCAATCTATATTATAAATGGGTAGATATTTACTTTAATGAAAATATATTATTTATCACATAATTATATAGTATGTATTCTATAAATTAAAAATAAAGAAGATATATTTTTATATTTTCATGATTTTATGATAGTGATTGTAGAATAGTATCTATGACTTGAATCGTAAAATTATCAAAATAAAAATAAGCATGGGGTAAATACTAAATAATTACCCCATGTGCATTATCAATGGTTAAATCATTTTTTTAAAATCAATTTTATAATTAACTTTAATTTTTAATCGTTGTTGAAGTCTGAAGAAGCTACTGAGGTTTTAGAAGCACTTATAGTCAACATTTAATTTTAATTGGTATTTATTATTTATATTATGAAAATAAAGATTCTGCAAATTATGAGTATAATTTATTATTTTTTATATTTAAGGTGACCATAAACAACTACGACTTAATAATGCAGTGTACAAGTTGGCAAAAAAATTATAATTTTGATATTTCATTGTTTGAAGTGTTTGAACGTACCTATGGTCAATAATGAAGTACCTACCTTGTTACACATTTGATGAACAACGTAGAATGCGCCCTGAAATAGCGTCTCTAATATATCCATTAATATGCAATGAATTAAAAAATTATATTTTAGTTTATAACAGAGAGCATATTCGTGGTGTTACCAAGGATGTATTTTTTCTTAATCATAATATTTAGGTATGAAAATGAAGTATGTCATAACTTATAACTTATAACTGTTATTGTGTTCTATCATAATATAATTAAATTAATATAATTTGTTCGAGTATTTAGGTTGAGGAAATTTTAAGCCGAAGTAACAATTATAAAGCTAGACTTTTAATTATGTTTGCTAGGTATTTAATTTTACAAGGATATACAACTGATCAAATGACGATACTAAGAACTTACTGTGGTCAATTAGTAGTAGGGCGTGTGTTAAGCCCTGTGTAGGTACCATGCAAAGTAATTTAAAAAAACAAAAATTTTCATTTATTACTAATATACCTATTTCATTTTAAGTTTATTATTCCTACAATCTAATGGATTTAATGTTATCTTTAAATTATGATTTATTAATTTCTGATTTTATAAATAGGAAAATGTGAATGGAAGTGTCCACATTTAAAATGCACTAGAAAATGTCATGAATTATATAATCGAAAACTTTATTAGAACCTTCAAGTTATATTGAAATGTAGGCATGGATGTTTAGGTTTTTGTGGTGAACCATGTACTCCTATGCCGCATTTGTCAAGAAGAAGATTTTATTACAATAATTTTCGGCAATGAAGATAAACCAAATGCAAAGTAAATTTGAAAGAATATCTATGAAGTGTTTGTATTTTTTTTTGTTACAAATTTAGAAAGTTTAGTGTTATTATTATTTTCATAAATTAAACTATTTACTTTAAATGATTATTTATTTGTTGATATTATAATAATTTGATTTGACATAAAAGTACATTCCTAAACAATATTGTTACATACTATATTGTTATATTAAATTTTTATAACAAAGAATATAGGCTTTAATCATAGAAATTTTTTTAATCTGTTATTTAGTTGTGATTTTTCTGTACCTATATTATTTTAAACTTTTTAGGTTTATTTATTTAGAAGAAGTAAACACTGTATTGAATTTGAAGCTTTAACAAAATGGATGAACCAAAATGATGGAAAAATGTTTAAAATAGTGTCCATTATGTAAAACACCAATTTTAAAAACCCAACGTTTTATGAATAAAGTAAGTTATATTAGAAGATGTATCATAAATAAAAACAATCCAGTATGGATAACTAGCTGTAATTCGTAGCAAAATGAAGATAATGATTGATTTTTAAAATCTTTGGACAGAGATTTTTTTTAAATTATATTGGTTATAAAAATTCTAATATCAAGCATTTATGGAATACATTTTGTAAACCTTTATTAGGTTTATGGGAAATAAACATTTAAAGTTGACTCTGTCTACTAATGATATTGAATCGTCAAACTTTGTTATTGACTTATTTAGTACTACCTACTTTAAAGTTTAAAAACAGAATTAAAGAAATTAATGATGTACAAAAAAAAACAAATTATTATTAATCACTTTGTTTAGATTCTTTCTGTTGCTTTTATTTATGCGCAACAGTTATCAAACCAGCAAAAATTTGATATAAGCATGGAGATGGTACATAGTTTAAGGATTTTAAGTTTATTTGAAATCACGTCCAATATAAAATATCAGATGGTAGTTAAAATGCAAACTTCTGACACAAATGAAATTTAAAAAAAAGTAGATGGAATGGAAATTTTTGTTGTCATGCAATATGTGTATACTTTAAGCATGGATCAGGATATACAAAATTTAACAGAAGAAATCCAACAAAAAATTAATGGTCTTCCTTTAACCACCAACAAAGAAAGACAAATAATTCATGCAGTTACGTTTTCCAATTTTGAAAAAGGAATAAAAGCTCAAGGACATTGGCTGGATATTATATGCCCAGACTGATTTGATAAAAGATTTAAAGCTGAGTAGTTTAATGTTGATATTAGTATTTTTAGTAGAAATAAATATTTTGAGTAAGTGTAATTGAGCGAAAGTTTATATTACTAGAAAATATTTTATAAATATAATTTATATTATTGATACTAATTAAAAAAAAAAAATGAATAGGCTGAAAAATTAATAAGTAAAAGATCTTGTTTGGAATTGTTTCTTATTGATAATACTTATTATTTATATGAATATACAAAAATAAGGCAGGAATAGTATAAATATGTCTCTTTAATTTAATTCAGTTATAATTTATGACTTGATGTAAAAATGTACTATATTTTTTTTTTTTAAACATTTTTTTCGATTCCATTCATAACGTAATTTTGTCCATATACCACAACACATTTTGATAAGTCGCTCATCAACAACCAATTGAGATTTGATAAACATGTATTGATTTTGAACAATAAGTTTAGCTTGTTTATAAAAACCACGTTGCATGAGACTAATAGCAGCATACAGCTTACATCGTGCAGCAGTCAAAGGATCACCAATTCGCATTGCTATTCTTAATTGTTGTAAAGAAATATTTCCTGCAACAATTGCCTAAAAGTAAATTAAATATTTTATATTATTATGATATTTTCATTTTTGCAAATGTTAGACTCATGCAGGATTAGACATATAAATTAATTAGAAAAGAAGTTATATCAAAAATAGAGTTTTACAAAGATATCAAAATTTTACTTACACAGTGTTCTGTCTGATCACCCAATGATGAGAAAGCTCCACCGAGAGTTGATAACCAAGCCATTATGTTTTCAAGCTCTCTGTATTCAGTATCAGTTTTTTCATACAGTTCACACCTAAAACAACAGTTAAGTTTTTTAAAGCAATAAACAATAAATAGTAGATGATTATTATGTATTACGTATAAAAAGTATTAGGTATATGCACTTTTTTATTTATCAAAATTAATTCTAGGTAATTTAGAATGATGGCAACCCGGCACCTGAAGTACTACTTCTTGGTCTTACCAAGTGCCAAGTGTATTATGTTTCAAAAAAATAAAAAAAGATTGACAAACATTGGGTTTTTTAATTTTTTTTTTTCAAATGTTTTGAAAATAATAATTATACCATGTGTAAGGAAGTCTATATTTCTCTGGTGTAACCAGCTGGACGTCGTTGAAGCCGACTAAAATGTTGTTATTGTCTACCGACGCAACACTGTTCATGTGTCTTACGACCGATTGTTTGAGTAAGTCACTGTTCTCCAACGTCTTGATGATGAACTCCAGACGATTGGCGTCCATTACCGCGGGCATAGGATCCCGAGCACCGTTTAGACCTAGCGAGCATAGTTCAGCCGACATTCTGAACGGCAACTGGTCAATAGTCGTGTACAGGACATATTTTCGGTTGTGTTTAACTATTAGCAGGCAGTCCCATAGTTCACCATCGACGAACACCCGAAGACAACACACTCGCATTGTGCATGTAACGAGAAGCCTTGAAAGCCGAAACGATCTACGATGGACATTATTTCACTAACAGCAGTGAGTATTTTAAAAACAACAAAGTCTAATTTAAACACTGAATGTTATGTTTTATACTTTTATAGTGTAAAATCTCATTAATCATTATTATTTATTTTATCATCGACTCTCGTGCGCGGGCCATTCGTGGTTGTGCTGATAAATTGATAAGAGATCTCTGTTATCATCCAGATGGATATATATATTTATATGTCGTACTCATAGATATTAAAGAATGCTTATAAAATAGCACAGAATAAATGAATTGTAAATAGTAATATATATTTTATGGCTGTACTGCGGCAGGACGCACAAACACATCTTAAACCGTGGTAGTAAGTAACTTGCTTATTGAATTATGATTTTAAAAGATTTATGGATTTAAATGATGTATCGTGTGACATATATGTAAACAACTAGATAGCGCCGTAACGTGGTTTAAAACAGCTTTCTGATTGTTTATTATTGCCATTTTCTGATTTTGTGAATAGTGAATACCTAATCATGAATTGTGATTGATTAATAAATTATGGTTTGCTGTGCCAAGGTTTATAGATAATATTATTATTTACTATATTTAGTATTAAAACTTGTTGTGAAAACTTTATACAACCCGAACTCCTCCTTCAACTAGACAGTTTAAAATAATTTTAAGGCCCCGCAGCGTTGATTCCGTTCTATAAACGTTCTATATAGGTACTTAAAAAAAAAAAAAAATGTGTTCTGCAATTCCAATTTTATGTTCAGTTTTTGTAGTAAGTTTAAATACTAGAATTAATTTACTTATTATAAATCATAAGGATCCAATCTAAAATCTAAGACATTTTTTCCTTAGACCTTTCAGCGTAACCATTAAATATTTTCAAGTAATACAAATAATTTGTCATCTTATCTCGTCACTTTGATAATAAATAATAATAGAAATTACAAATAATCAAGTCTTAAATAGTAATTTCTTCATTACTGAATCATTAGTAATCTTAGTAATGAGATAGGTATTATACGCTACACAGGAGCGCTGAAATATAAAAATATATCTTTGGCAAATCATATTTGACTATCCACCCACCCATCTTACCGAATTATTAATATTAATAATATTATTATTATTAATTATTATTTCTTAGTTGTATTTTAGGAAGCAGTTATAATATAGATATACTATATATTATCTTTCTTGCAGTTATCTACAGTCTCTTAGCTACCGCCCTACATCAATATAGGTTTCGGCGCCATTGACGGGATAGCTTTTCAAATATGAAATATAATCTCTGTTGTCAATAATTTTATACCGTAATATTTTTTAAAGATGTTTATCTAAATCAGCAATTTTTTTCAATTTTTTTGTGGACTTTTCTCTACTTTTAATTGGGAATAAAAATAATCATGGCCAGATTGAACTTTTTTTAAATAATTAATGAAAGCCCAGATTGTTAGATGTTAGATTACATACTTTTATTTAAACACTAAGTTATTCAGTTACGTGTGATTATTTTTCATATTTTAAGAACTCGAAATTCTATTATATATCTAGCGAAAACATGCTTGATGTCTACCTCTATCATTTCTATTTAGTCTATCGATATAGCTGTCTTCGAATCATTCTAATAAATTATGAAACTATTCCATTATATTATCTACTGACCTATAATATACTAATCTAGGTACTGTACGCGAGTTGTGTGTCAGATGAGAATTTGTCGTCATGATTGTAGTTACAATGAGTATAAGTCTTATAATAAGATGAAGAAGTAAAATCTAATATGATATATCAATAACACCAGTGGAAAATGTCCCAATGACCTTATATGTTGAAATGGCTCGCAGCGAAATATACTCTTGGCGAAACGGCCACGACTATTTATTTCTATGTTCCATTTTGAAATCTAAAAGGTAAGAACATAATTTACTATACAAAATTGGTAGTATATATGATTATATTTAATTAGCTTATTATACTTTTATAACCTTTAAACTTTGAGTTACTTGTAATATGGTATTTTTGGATAGTGTTATTTTTATTTTTCATTTGTTTACTAATAGGTAAAATTTAGTTTAATTAATAATATTTTGATGTCTGACGAAAAGCTGTTTTGAGTTTTTTTTTTATAAGTAGAAGTTTTAATATAAAATACGAAAAATATTAGAAGGTGCTAATACCTTTGAGATAAGTAGTCCTCTTCTCTAATTGTATCTATGGCTATTGGCTATTACCTATTTATTCCATGAAGCTATTCCATAATATTAAAATATATAAAATTTACATAGGTTTTATGGAATACAGATATAAATTTATAAGTCAATAATAATAATATAATATATTATGCGATATTTTTTGCATATATTTTATTTTTATTTCAACCTATCTATTATTACTAATAAAAAAAATAAATTAATTGTGGTAATGATCCTTATTAAAATTAATATGGAACGTATGGATTTAAGTTGTGAGATATTGCAAAAATTTCAAATATTAATAAAATTTAAGCATTTATAAAATATTATCCTCAGCAAATTAACAAATACCTTTCTTTGCGTATCAAATTATACACTGTATTTAGATCTAAAACTAAAAACAATAAATGTGGAAGCCAAATCCTATCATGAAAGATTTCACAAAATCACAACCAACTAGGTTCACATACGAATTTGCTCATAAACAATTTAGCCCTTGATACTATACCTGGTAATCACAAAAGACGTTTAAAACGTAAGTGGTATCGAGATCTTTTTCAAGATAATTAAAAAAATCAGATTAATTTATTAAATGAAAGTATGTGTCATTAATGTATGGCTCCTTTCTTCAGCTTGGTTTGTCATCTCATGTCATAGATAAATTGTATACTACATTTAATAAATAATAATAAAAAAAACTTATGATAGTATTAATAAATTATAAGAAAAAGTAAGGGCTTACACCGTCTCTGTTCAGAATCGTTTTTTGTATGTAATAATTTACCATTGAATTAAATTTTAACATATCTATTACAGTGACCTACTTAATGATGAAACACATTTAAAACCTACTTATGTTATATGTAATAATACAACAGAACAATTTCCGTGGTTTTTTACTTTTTAAAATTATACTTGTAAGTCGTAGTATAATATAATGTATATGTAAGTATATAAATATAATGTTGGTAATTTTTGTTTCGCTTTTCCTTTCGAGTTAAAACGTATTTATCACAAAACAGTATAGAGAAATACCAAATAGTAAATACACAATTGGTATACATTTTGATTTTTAAACGCTCAAACAATGTGTAATCATATCCTATTATTATTATAATTTAGAAATTATAACATGTGTGTCGTGCATTACAATATAGTGGATGTGTCGTTTGTTGGAGTTGTGATGAGTTTTTCTTGAAAGAAGTGTTGAAATGTTCCTTTTTATTTAAGGAAATATACACAACCATAACCACACTGTTATATTTCTTAGTCAATAAATTTGTTAATCTAATTATTATTATGATAAAGTTGGTCCTATTTGGTTATATGATTTTTCTTAAAAATATTGCATTTACGTATTACGTGCTAAATATGTTAGTGATTGTACTGAATGTATTTATGCTGTTATGGGCCTTGTAAGAAATTGGTTAATCGTAATGCTAAATTTTAGTGGTCAATATTGAAAAAGTTTGAATTGTGTTCAATGTAGAATTAATGGTGGGCCAAGTAGTTGAAATATTAAAATATAATAAAACAAAGTAGGTAGTATATTATTAACAATTAATTTAATAAAATTTCATAAATTAAAAATATTATTCTTAATGTTTTGTACGATCTATTTTTATGGTCATAAACTAAATTTATCGAAATTAATCTGTATTAAATATTATATTAATACAAAACGTTTTATATGTTTATTTAATTTGCTACCAATTCAAAATCTCTATGGTATTATATAGGTATATGGCGATTGCTGTTTATATGTATATAATATATATAATATATATGGTATGCTGGTATATATATATTTATTTATACTGCAGGGTTATATATACACTGTAGAATACTATGTTATTATATATTGTATATTTGTATACTTATAATTTATACAAACCGAAAGGCAGACGCGTACTGTGTAGCGGAATATTGGTCAGCAGCTCTTGTCCAACACGCGACATCGTGATATCATGCCTTTTTAATAGATGTCTAATGTTTAATAATATATTATACTGTGAAAATGTAAAATATAAATGAAATATATGAATATATAATATAAACATGGATACCTACATGAAATGTGTATTTTAGTGTTTATATTTCATAAACAATAATATAGTATAAATTCGGATGGTATATAACATATATTATACTTACTTATACATATAGCTGCGTAGGACATTAAGGATCGATGGTTAATGTTAAGTTATTCACATTTCGCAGGTAGTAGTTGCTAGAAAACTGTACAGAAACATTTTGGGAAATTATTAAAGAGCCTTTGACATTATTATTTAATATTTATCGGTCCATTTTCAGTCCCGATGTAGTTTTTTAGATTTATTATACTATTGTACATATATGTAGGTAATTTATTAGTAAGTATTGATTGACTTATATCAAATAAAGTTATTCATAATTAAAGCACTTACGTGACTAGATTATAAATTAATTTATCGAAAAGTGAGCCACAGCTATAGGTTAGGTTATAATTATTGATAGTTACCGTTATCGTGATGGTAAAATAACGATTTTTTAAGCGATATTTTAAAATTTGATTTACAAAAATTAATAATTAATATAATTTGTATTATCTTATAACTTTATTTTCGATGCCAATAATATATATTTTAAAATATTATTGCAAACAACAAAAACAAATTATAAATTATTGGTCATTGTATAATGATTATATGTATAGAACATGGTAGTTAAAGAATAAAAAAAATTTTCCAGCGTAATAATATGCACTATAAATAGCATTAAAAGTTAGGAATAAGTATGTAGGCTTCGTTTTGGTAAATGTAATACTACAGGTCCTATCAACGTAATGAGAAGATAATTTAAAATAGGAAGAATGGAAATTTAAAAAAAAACAAAAATAATATTTGGTATCTACTATACTATATCAGTCTACTATGTTAATATAGGTTTTTAGCAGTCAGTGGGTACCTAATAACTACTTTTGTAATACTAAATTTGATAAATAAGTACTATTTTAAATATTAAATAATTTTAATATGTATTATTTACCATCAGAGATTTTTTCCTTAAAACATTCTTATTTAGGTATAAAAATGTATAAATTCGACTTTCAGTAATCTTGATGGTGGTTAATTTTGATATTCTGGTATAAAACTTGATCTAGTTTTTATCAAAGGTTAAAAATAAGAAATATCAAGAATTCCAATCAAATTTTCTTAATAATTGGCAAAAAAAAAAATAAATAATGGAAAACTGAAATATTTGAAAAACTGCTTTTTTAAAAATTGATTTTTTTTGAGGGAATAAAATTTCTAACTAATATTTATAATATATTATTCTGAGATATGCATTTATAGACGTGACATCATTTTTACTTGGTTTTAGTATTATTTCGATTTATATTGATTATATTTTATTAAAAGGTTAAGAACTATGAAAATACGAGGAGAGGCTTCTCATAAGTTGTTTATCTTGGAATTAAAGAAAAGTATCAAATTGCTATAAAATTTTTCATCAAATGACTTTAGTTAAGCCTTTAAAATTGTTGCTACTATACTTATTATTTTCTATAAATAGTTATTTTCAGAATATTCTTCTTATTTCATGCTTTTTATTGGCAATTAAATTTATTAAGTTAATGTTTAGTTGTGACTATAAATTAGAATTAAAAATGTATGATACATTGTTTTTAAAAAATGAAAAAATATTAAAAATATATAATTACGCATTTTTTTTTTTTTTTTTTTTGATAAGCGTTTTGAGTTGAAATATTGCGTATCTATTCCCTTTGCTAGTTTATTCGTATAGGTACAATAATTAATCGTTAAATTCAAATTCAATTCATCTACCTATTATAATAGTGACCAAGTAATTGACTACCTAAATTATACAAAATATCACAATAATATTACATAATCGAAATCTAATAAACAGCAGAAACGAGATATCCGGTTTTAATTATTCTGCACCTTGATAGTTAATTTATTCTTTAACGTATAATAAAAATAATTTTTAATTTAATATTGATGTATTTAATGATAATGAAATTATTTCGTGCAATCTTAAAATAAAATGCATGCTAATTTGAAAATTTAGTATGTAATGTTTAATGTTCATTATTGAAACAAGATAGATAAATTATTTACCTTGTGTTTCTATTGACATTAATAGTAATTCAACGTGGAAAATACATATATAGAAAGTTGAAAGTTATATCCATAATTAACAGAAAAATACCTATTTATACAGAGAAATTATATTTTGAATTTTTTTTTTCCGTTAAAACAACGTATGGAAACTAATTTTAATGAAACTAAATAGAATGAATATTAATGATTTATGGATAATAAATTAAGAAAATGGAATTCATAACCAATACGATATATATTTATGATGGAATTTAAAATTTGAGTAAATGTATTTTTCTAATATAGGTACTACTTATAGTTCAATTCATAATTTTCATAAAAATGATATACTACAGAACTTAATACTTACAAAAATCATGTTTCATTTTCATGAAATGAGGGTATTTTTTTAATCGATAAATGTACACAAATTTTTTCATGGAAACCATTTACTCGTATAGTTTACGATGAAACCTTGATCTTAATCCTTAGATAAATTATTACACGCCAGTTTTTAAATTTTTAATGTGGGAAATTAAAAATATAGTTAAATATGTACTGATTATGAAGTAAAAATTGTTTTACATGTAACACATATCATGATAATTTATTATCAGTATTTATAAAGAATTATAATGTATATAGTATCAAAGATTGTAAAGTTATATGATTTAAGCTAGGGACAAATCAATTTATGAATTTATCTGTAATGTAGTGATTTTATTATAGTTTAACTCAATATTTTTATAAAATACAAACAAAAAGGTTATATTATAGATAAATTCTACCCTCAGTGAAATTCACAAATTTGAACATTCTATTATAAACATGTATAAACACTAAATAATGGGGTTTGTTTGTACGAAACGTAATTTTATTCTTAAAACGTAAACAATAAATATGAGATAAAATTACAGATATAATAATAAAAATTCGCTGTAAAATGAATGAAATGAGACAAACCGGATATATTTTAATGTATATGTTTTAGTATTATACGATTTTAACAATTTTAACGTCCATGTTGCTAGAGCCACGTGACTTAAAATCTTGGGCAACAGAGCAATAATTAATATAGGGAACAAGAAAGTTTTATAAATAATTGTTTTGTTATTCAACAATTTCCTACCACATACATTATTGTTTCAGCAATAAATTTATTTTTGTCTGTTGGTCGATAAGTTCACTTTAAATATTTATTTTTACAGTTATTAAAATAAAAAATATTCCAAAAAAGGACATTATGGTCACTAATCACTAGAAAGTAATAACAATTTTCTTTATTTGATTTAATAAAATAATTAAATTATATTAAATATATTAATGAACTTAATTGTTCTTTAATTTAATCCAGAGATATTTAGTTATTTCGACATAAGGTGAAAAATGTTTTTGAATGGACGTTTAAATTAAAAATTTTAATTTAATTATAACTTTTGTATATCGTATTTTTGTTTATCTATAGTGTATTAAATTTATTAAATTACTTAAAAATAAATTGGTAACAAAAAAAAAAATTGTATTCATTTATTTAAAGGTTTTAATACACAATATTTAAGTGTAAAATGTATTAATTTGTACAGTTATAAATTTAAGTTTATAAATAACTTTATTAATTATTATAAATGTTATAAAATATATTTTATGATTATGAATGTCCAGATGGGTAGAGCAAAAATTTTTTAAACTTGAATCATAATTTATATGAATGTTTAAACCTTGTCCAACTTTTAAAAAATTGACTTTAACGAATCTTAAAATCAAATTGAAGTAAAACAGTATTTTACCATTTTTTACTTAGCCTTGAAAAAAAAAGAAAAAATATATTGAAATTAATTTGCTGTCATATTCAAACATTTCCAACTGAACTTAAATTTTTCTCGAAAAAGTTTGAGACTTTCAAGAATCCATCCCTATATAGTTATAACTTTACGTGTATAATTGCCCATAATCTATTTATATGAAATAAATCTTTTGCAGCTATCAAAAGAAAAATTATTTTATTCGTTTTACAATTTATTTATTTTTTTGTTGTACACTTTAATAATAATTAATGTAAATTTGTATTATTTAACTTATGTTATTAACTTTAATATTAATTATTATTTTATTAATTCATTAACGGTTTAGAATTTTTTTTATTTCATAGAATTATCTGTTCACTGCAGTGCGTTACAAATTTAGGTTGAAATAAATAATAAAATCTCTTAAGTATTTGCCAACAATAAATAAATAATTATTCTCGGCTTTTATGTATGTATTTTCAAATGAATGGATATCATCGTATGAGATCGCTTCCAATGACTAAAAAGCCATCCCTGTTGAAAATATCATCGCGAATATTTTTTTTTATCCACCCTTTTATCATTATAAATTATTTGTTCTATGAATATTTTTCATTCGAATAAACATTTTTTAGAAATAAATAATTACGTAAAAAATATTCTACTGAAAATTTTTGTTTTGTTATAGTTTTCATAAAAAAAATTACATTGAAAAAATTTTATAGTATTTTCATTCCTCCACAAATAGTTTTAGCTACAAAAAAATGTCTTTATATACCTAATACTATGTCTCTGTCATAATTATATATCCGTCTATTACTCGGCTATTGTGGTAAGCGAAAAAATGTCTCTAGTGGACTATGGTGGTGTATTTATATACTATATGCAGAGGCGGATTTATCTTTTTTACGGCTATAGGCACCAAAAATTTGCCATCACTATAATAGGTGAACAACTGGACAAGTCACAACCGTATACCATATACGATATAGAAAAATATAAAATATAAAATAAATGCCCACATTATTAATTATTTTTCGTAAATATAAAGGTTTTCATTTTTTTTTTTTTTTTAACGAGTTTGATGTTTTTTAATAAAACACTACAAAATTTATCACCCTAGGCAGCTGCCTATAGTGCCTAATGGGAATTCTGCCTTTGACTATATTTCTATATAATATAACTATTTTTATTTGTAAACTATATTAATACATATTTTAATTTTATCTTTTTTACTAAATTTATTATTCTTATATTTAATTTATCTATTTAAATTAGTATGTATTGAACCTACATACGAGTATAAAAATATATGTATAGGAAAATATAAGAATACATAACTCATTAAATGTAAACCACTAAAAAATGGAACAGTAAATTTCCCTATAAGCATTCAATTAAATCATAAAATTTATTCAGGCGGCCAATGGTTTAGTGTAGTACAATTCAATTCTAAAGCAGTTTTTAACATCTTAATTTAAAAATATTAATCCAAAATAGTAATGTAGTCATTTACTAATTTCTGATTCATCAGTTCATCACTTTTATAATCCGTTGCAAACACAAGTTTTCAAATAATTGTGCGCCGCCATGTCTGCGATAAATGAAAACGACAACTATCTAATTTAATTCCGAGCCATTGTAACATGCAAGCATTTATTAATCCTTTTTCAAAATCAGTTATAATTATATTTTACTACCAACTTCATTACATAGTTAATTTATGTTTGAAAACATTGTTTATAAGTTAATTTTTTTTATTTTTAAATAAAGAAAATATTAAAGGAACATAATGACCGTTTAAATAACTATGAAAAGTTAAGAATTGGTAAACAAATTTTGCATAGAAATCAATTTTCCATAAAGATGAACATTGATTTACATGTTTTTTATTAAATTGTCTATATCATTATTTGTTAATACAAAATTTTCGTCTTGGATTGTTTTTATACTTGTATTGAGTTCTTGAATAACTTCTTAAACGACTTAAACAGAGTTAATATTTCTTGGTAAAGAAGGTAAAATATTACAGAGTGCATTATAGGGGTTTCTTTTAACATATTTTAAATCGGTAACTTCTAAATTACTAGTTATTTAAACATTGAATTAAAATTTTACTTGGCTTACTGTGAGGATTATAGGTTACAACAGCGTCACTTTTTTTCACTAGTTTGAATCAATGTACGTTCAAAATAATATTTATACATTGTATACACAATTAATGAATGACCACGTTCACTGGTAATAAATTGCATTTCTTATATACTCGTACTTACTAATTAATTAATAAATAAATAAGTTATGTTAAAATATCACACAAAATACAAACGATGTTATAAATTTATTATAGAATAATATAGATCAAGTAATGATGATGATGTTCGATTTACTCAGAAGGGAAAATAATCAGACCCAGTTATCTTTATTACTATATAGTTATTATTAGTATTATGAGGGAAATTAAATTATTTAATCGAATAGATATGCGTTTTAAAAGAGCACAAAAATTAAATAAAAGAATAGAATTAGATTAGATAAATATAATATTATATGACCTTAAATCGCTATTTGTTATAAAAAAATTAATATTTGTTAAATTATTAAATTGCGATGTGTATAGTGTATAGTTTAAATATTTAATAATCATGTAAAGTAAAATAGGCATATTATACTGTACATAATTATGATAAAAATTCAATAAATTTATTTATTTTAATTTGGGAAATTAGAAAGAACGCAGTAACTTTTTATATGATCCATATTCTAATTAATAAAATTGTATTAACTTTTTTAAACTATGTTGAGATAATATTATTACGTATTTTTTATATTAACTTTTAATTTATCGAGTTAGGTTAGGTTATAATTTTTTAACTATTAACTTCTAATTTATAGATACTTTTAACTTGAGTTAATTATTTTCATTAACTTGTCCATTTTTGGAAATCAACATAAATGTAATACGGTATTTAGGGGAATTTATGGTAGCAGAGTGTTTTTAGTGGAATTTACAAAATTTTAGTGGGGCTTACATGTGCCCAAATAACTATACTGCACGGTAATATCATAGTCAACCAACTTCCAATCGTGACTATTTGATAGCACGCATCTATAACTTTTTTTACTATCGAATTAAAATTTAAAAAACATTATTTACCCACTAATCTAATTACTAATAATGTTTGTTTTAAATAAATTATACCCAATCACACCTATCCTTTAATTATTATTGTAAATTTTAGTCAACTTTATTTATTTATATATATATATATATATTAAAAAAATATTATTATTTAATATAACATTAATTGTATTTAATATTTAATCTTTTTATATTCAATAACAATCTAAGTTGTACTCATATTTTATAATATTCTATAATTGCCTAAAATTTTTTTATAATATTTAGTATTGTAATCAGCTTAGAGTATATTATATTCATTAATTATAAAGATAAAATAGGTAAAAACTTTAGGTCGACATTTTAATAATAGTTTAAAAGAAAAATCTATACGATTAAAATATAATCTCTAAGTATAAAACTAAAACAATTGTATAGATAATTTTATTTTATACATAATGCCGTTCCAGAAATGTATGCATTTAGTTTTAACATTTTAAATGTTCAATATTCATAATACGAGTAGGTATAAATAAAATCTGTCCTATAATCAGTTATGTGTAGCCGTTGTTTCATTTTCCCAAAATATTACGAATTTCATATAAGTAGTTTAAGTAATACTCAAGTAATAGTATTATACTTATTAATATTATCTGTCGGAATTAATGTAACTATTATGACAGGTGACACTAATATATAATTGTGATATTTACTAAATTCTATTAATATATACAATGGGGTTCAATGATTTTTGGAATAATGTATTATAGTTTTATAAGAAAATTAACAAAATTAGTGTATTGTATTAAATTGATTTTTTTATAATATAACTTCTATAATTGGAGAATTTTTATAAAGTATCCATTTTAGATTCTAAACGAAGTGATGAATGTATTGATTTTACAATGATGTGTGTTTTTTTTTTGTGTATGTGTACAGCATAAGTAGTCGAAATAATGCTTCAATTTTAAACTTCGGGGGTGGTTTCCGATGGAAAAGTGAATATCCTTGGTACATTATAAAAAGTAAACATTTTCCAACAGTTTTCAAAAAAATCGAGAAAAACAAAAAAAAAAAAATGACGGAAAAACGGAAATTTTTACGCAAAACCAGTTTTCGACCAAATCAATTTTTTTATATGGTTGTAATTCAAAAAATAATCACTGTAAATACTTGAAATTTTTATCAAATGTTTATGTTAGTGTTATCTATATAAAATTTAATTTTTAAAAAATTTTGACTTTTTTTGAGTTATTTATAGACCACTGAAATTATCGATTTTTATGAGAATTTTTTTTTGAAGTGTCGATAAAAAAAATGTTGGATGACCAAAAAATTTTGAAAATTTAATACAAGGTTCCTTATGAGTTGTTCTTATTGTAGCTAAAAAAAAAAAATTAAAAATCGTTAGTCACAATTTTTTTTTATAAACGTTTATATTTCAAATATTTACGAAATCTATCGAAAATGCGAAAATTTATAAGTAATTTTGAAGTTGAAAAATCATAAAATTTTTTGTATTTATAACTAAGGATTAAAAATACTACACTATGTTTTCCCTAAGATCTCCTTCAAGTAGCTATATAGTAAAAAACTCGAAGCATCATTATAGGAAACATTTTAAGTGCGTTTGAATTTTAAATTTTTACGAAAATTTTTTTTTGAAGTGTCGATAAAATTTTTTTGGCCCAATCAAAATACTTGAAAATTTAATACAAAGTTCCTCATAAGTTATTCTTATAGTGATCAAAAAATTTTAAGAATACATAGGCACAATTTTTTTTTATTAGCATTTGAAGTTCAAATATTGACAAAAATTCGTCAAAACCATGAATATTTGCAAACTATTTTGTAGGTATAATTCATAAAAATTAATAATTAATTGGTTAACCATGACTTTTGCAAATGCGTCCTAATTGAAAAATAAAATATTTGTTTCAAAATAGAATGTATGACAATGTTTAAAGATAATATATCCTAGACTAACTAATCATCTCTGCTTAGAATCATTTTTCGTATACAACGATACCTATCATTGCATTCAAATTTAATCTACCCTAGTCCGAGGTTCACCCCACCCCCTAATGTACAGCAGAGCGGTACCCATTTGCCCGCTTTTTTTATTTTGTTGTAAACATATCAAATAACAAATACGCGCATTCATATATATTATGACCTATGTACAATGTACATTGTAATACGCGTAATAGTATAATATTTTCATCAAATTTGTTTTATCATTTTCTGAAAGTTCTTTAAATT
Organism: Melanaphis sacchari; assembly: GCF_002803265.2. NCBI lineage: Eukaryota > Metazoa > Arthropoda > Insecta > Hemiptera > Aphididae > Melanaphis > Melanaphis sacchari. The sequence continues at coordinate 7,373,042 of NW_020271560.1, read as the reverse complement.
ATCATTATTAATCAAAAGAAAAATTAAAAATAATGAATTGATTTTATCAAAAATAATTGATCATTTAAAAAAAAATGTTTTGTAGATATCTGGTATACACAGTAATTCACCAATCATATACTGACCTCCCCTGTTTTTATAATAATGCATTTGTACAAAACCTGATTTTTGGAATTTTTAAATAAACTTAGTTCTAATGATTTAAATTCTCGAGATTTTTTGTATTACTTAAGGAGTGTCATGTAAAGATACGAAATTCTATTTTTAACATAACAAACCCCTTTTCTACTATCAATTGTTTAGTTTATAATTTTTTTGAATATATCGACATAATATTAAAATAAAAATTTGAATAAGCAATTTATGAATTATTAAACTTTGTGTTCTAAGGAAATAGATTTATGTCGTTTATGATAATGGATTTAAAAGATATAGGGTATGTTAATAATTAGAATTGTTTTGCAATTTATATTAATTTATTTATATTTATATTCTATAAAAATTATCTGACAAGTACTATATCTAATATTTTATCTACTTTATATTTTTGTAAAACTATTTTCTAGGATTATTATTCTTGATATAAATTTTTTAATAACTGAAAAACTACTCATTGAAACTTTGAATTAGTTAAATTGAAATTTAGAAAAATATCATTCTCTAAATAATTTACAATAAAAAAGGGAGGTTTTATTTGAAAAACAAAAGTTTATATCACAACAGAAAATATCTTAAGTAACACAAAAGTCTTATACATTTTAAATTATTGTCTTTAAGTTTTTAAGTATATTTTAAAGTAACGATTCTGTTTTTAAAAGGTATTAATATTTTTTCAGAATTATAATATCTGTATAATAACTACCAGTGTATACTAGTTGGGCCCAGATACAAATTTTGTATTAGTTGGGTTATATGTTAAAATTTATGTTATTTTTTTTTGAAGTGGTAAAAAAAAAAAATAAAAGACATTTCCTTTCTCATTTAATAGACTCTGGGCTGTTTGTAATTTATTAATTAGTTAGAAGTATGGTTAAAAATATATTTTTTTTCTCTGTGTAATGTATAAGATAAAATTATAACATTGAATGTATTAAGATGATAACTTATAGTTTTGCTGAAATGTATAAAAAACAGATTTTAAAAATTCGTAATAATTAATTTTTCTCAGCATTTTTTTGACAGTTGAATATTTCTTTGATAGTATATAATTTTTTTTCCTTTTAAACATTCTAAATTGCGCCTCTAAAAGTATTTGAAATTTTTTATTACTTATTGGATCATATTATACCAATTATTTATTTATTTAATTGTGTTAATACACTTCTACACCAGGTATTTTTATAATGCCGATTATAATTTATGAAATATGTTGACAAATATGTTTACAACAATATTTACAATAATTACAATCATTTTTAATTTTGGTTAGCTTATAAGTTTAGGTCTGAATCTAAATCTGAAGTGTCTTCTTTAGGTTCAAGTATAGGTACTAATTATTACGTTTGCTTAACGTACGTCAAAAACAATTTGAAATACATTTATTTTATATTTGTATAGAGTTTTATTAGTACGTTGATTGAATGTTAAGTTGAAACTGTACTTAAAATCAATATATTTCATACATATATGTGTGCTATTGTCGTACGTCTAACTCAGGTATTTTATAGATAGGCATAAACCGGTCAAACTCGTTGACATTTGAGTATTTGACGAATAACGATGCAATCTGCAATAATAATTGTCGTACGAAAGAAGACGTGCATCGCTGTGTGTATTATACCATAATAAGGTAGTGGTTGGTTTTGCCAATAATACAAATAGTAATGATAATATTATGTATATCTATGCCACATACAGATATCAACAGGGGCAATCGAATCTATCCGTCGAGGTCGACGAACCCTTAGAATTTTCTCACAACACACACACACAAATTCCTCTGCATTGAATTATGATTGAAAGCGAAACGCATCGCGAAATTGTCAGCGTTGTGCTATCACAGCTAATATAAATTATAATATATTTTTGGACGTATGATCGTCACAATTTATGATCATATTTTTGTTATATGTAATATAATTATTGCCATCCGATGCGCTGACGATTAAAAAAAATTGCATAAATCATACAACAATAATATTGACGCGTGTGTGCGTGTACAACGTATCGTCCCACATAGTATATGATCGTTTTCGGCGTTTTTTTTAATGGAAGGAGACAGAAAAATTGATTGCAAAGTTCACCTCGTGGTCCTCAGTCCTCACCCCGATTTAAAATCCATAATAATATCAAACACATTATTATTGTCAATAAAATATAGCGTTGTATTGTGTAACAATAGGTATTACTATTCTCACCACGGCTCGTTTGGCAAAAAAAAAAAAAAAAAAACAAAACAGAATAAAAATTACAAAATTTACGAAGTTTCATGGTAGTTTACAGGTACGTCGTAGGTATAACTTAGGTAGAACAGCCGTTGAGGTAGGTCTGTTGCGTCGTGCCGATTGCCGGCCGCAAAGGTCTGTCGCTCCGTCATCTCCGTCAGACGGTTCTCGCGCGCACGCCGCCGCTATCGATTGTGTGTGCCGTATGCTACGTTTGCGTGTGTGTACGTGTGTGCGTGTAGTGGTAGGCGGTAGCCGATCAGATTCTCACCCAGTCCACCGCCGCTGAAAAACCGCGAGCGCGCGCGCGCGCGCACACAATCGCCCGAACGTTACCGTCACACGTATACTCACGGCGGCGGCGGCGGCATGGAGACCGTCCACGTCGTTGTGATTATTATCTTTTCACGTAGTGTGCGCGCGCACACACACACACACGCGCGCACGCAAACACATACACACACACACCCCCAAACGCAGCCACACACCCGCGCCCGCGCGCGCACACACACACACGTACACGTCGCACGCACGCACGCACGCACACACGGATCGAGACGGTGACAGAATCAACGGCGGCGGCGGCGGCAGCAGCAGCAACGGCCACCAGCAACAGCAGCTCGCCCCGCCGGCGTTCACGTCGACTACACCACCACTACTACCACCACCGCCACCACCGCCACTACCGCTGCCGCTGCTGCCGCCGCCGCCATCGTCACACCACCGGCACACTACCACCGTTGGCCACCACGTACGCGGTCGTAGACTCGTCGCCGCAGCAGTCGCATTCGTTTTTCGTGTGCCCACACTCAACCGTTACACCGGTCACCGACACCCTCGGCACCACGTGCTTAACCGCTCGATACGATATCGTCGCTTCAACGCATAATATTTCGTTATTATTGTTATTGCCGTGAGTACCACCTACCCTTATTACTACTACTATTATTATTACTTAGTTCTGTCGTTGTACCTGCTGTCTTAATATTATTGGTCATTTGGTCATGCGAACGGTCCGCTGGTCGTATTTACGGGCAATAAAACATTTTTCAATGTGCCGATTTGTGCATTTGGGTATGTTTTTATTTTTATTTTTACGCGTTTGGACCGGATTTAGGATTTGGAACGATGAAAACGGGTTCGCGAGATCGCGTTCGTTGCCGGCCGACCGGGGGAGGCGTACTGGAACACGGCCGCGCCAGTTAAACCCACATCGGGTGTACGCCGCTGCCCGCTACCCACACTGCACGCACAACCCGTCGTCAATCGTATAGGTTTTCCGGCAACTCGCGCGCGTGCAGGTGGAAATCGTCGTTTTTGCGCGAACGTCGTCGGACCGGTGCCGATCGTTCGAATTTTCGTGGTGGAAAATTCGATACGCGCCCGCAAACGGCGGCGTAGCGCGGGCACCGGTTCGGTAAGTTTCGCTGGGGCACAACGCACGTGTTTCTACGATGCCCGTTTTCGAACGTCCGATTTCTTATCTTGTTGTGGTTAGGTACTACGGCGCGCTCGACACACACTCGAATCTGTTGCTCGAAAATCTCGAATAATTACGGTTACGGTTTTCGAGAGATACCGACGAAACGTCGGTCGCACGATGATGTACAGGACGTATATCGAGGTTCCGAGGTACCCGATCTGTAAGCGACGTCTGATGAATTTTGGGCGACAATGTTTAACGTGCTGCGAGTATTTTAGGCGTCGGCCGTCGTCCTCCGTACGCGGTTCCTACCGTTTTCGTCGCGGAAAATTCGTAATGCCTCGTTCACCGTGTACGAGGCGTGTGTGTGTGTGTGTCTTATCTCTATAGATTAATTATAATCGGGACGGGCTCACGTGATGGAAGTGATGAGACGCGCCAGACGGTCGGTATCCACCTCCATGGTCGTAACGTTATTATCATTCCGTTCGAACGCAATCGGTCATCGCAGAGTCGTCGCGTAAATCGTCAAAATCGCACGTCTGCACGTACACGTTTATCCGTGTACCGCGTACACCAACAGGTAAATCGTCGTGGCCGTTTACTGCCTACATCTGTGTTGAATATTGTCGCGTCCGCTTCCGGCGATGTGCTGTACACTCGGTAATTTCTCGCGCGCGTGTACTAGTCGTTTCCCGAAGTTGAGGAACTCGATAATTCGTACGCCAATAAATGAATCCCGACGTGCTTTAAATTTTATTGTAATCAGAAAGGGTCTATATAGACGTCCATGTTACTAATGGTTAGAATGGTTAGATAGGTTCCTACAAACGATTCAAACGACAAAATTGATTCGTAATTTAAGAGTCGTAACCTATTTTCAACTGCACTTGACGTGCATCAGTGAGTTGTCGCGGTCTAGAAATAAAACAACGATGATTGCTAATAAAAAAATTATTGACGATGAGTAGAAAAATATGTACCTATGTGTAGTACTCGTAACACTGATGTTTATCATTATTATATTACAAAAAACTTGAGTGCCTTTTCTGTTTAACCCAATATATTGAACGTTATAATATAGTTGTTCATTTACTTACGCGATATATTTTAATTATGTTTATGAGCCACTACTACTGAATTCTTGACAAATAGAGTGAATTTTTTCGGGAGGTAACATGTTTATAATAATTATTAATTACAAATCGGTACATGTTGGGTGGGCACTAGTGTGCTCTGAATTCCTCGTAATCCGTGAGTCTTATTTAGTTTTCTAATCACAATCGTTGTTAACGTTGTTGGTATGTCATAATACCACCGACTAATTGTACTCTGACGACGTCGAATATTTCAGAGAAAGTACTTGTGTGTACGTTTTTGTATAATCGCAATTTTCTATCCAAAATTATTAGAAAAAAAAATTCACGTTTTAGTTACGAATTAAATTAATAACGTAGGCATATAGGCGTGTGCAGGTTTCATTTGCAGGTTATATGCTATAAAAAAAATAGGGCCCTTTACTAAAAAAAAAAGATCACCGAATATATTTCACACTTAGGATAGGATACTCAACGTAATTTTATTGAATTTAAAAGAATAAATAATTTATTTTAAAAAAACGATTCTGAGCAGTTAACATTTTTTTTTAACCACATACAACTTAATATACTGCTTAGCTTCTTCACTCCCCAGAATTTAAAATTACACATAGTTTTACAGTAGAAGATTAAAAAACGCACTGTAGTAATAACTAATAACTAATAAGTAGTTAGAATTATATTTATTTAAAAAAAGATTTATGATTTCTTAAAGTTTAAGTTTATATTATATTAAATATTATTGAAGAACTTCTTCATATTTATAATGTTTTTATTTTATTGATAGTATATTTACCATATAAAGTTCAAGTTTTATTTTTATTGACATAAACGTTTTGAATTCATCTATCACTTCTTAAATATTGATTTCCGATGCCATTTATATTTATTGCTCGATAAATAAATTAACATAAGTGAATCAAGACATTCTTGTAACATACTGCTTCTTAATTTAGACTTTGCAATAGTTAATTTGAAAAAAAAGGCCGGTCACACGAGCAGCTTGTCACAGGTATTATTGCGAATTGTGTTAAACCTTTATTGAAGTTTTAAAATGGTTTTTTTTTTTTTTGGTCATTTTCTGATAACCAATTTAGCTATGCTGCAATTTTTTTTATTTGATGACTTTGTAATAGAAGTTGTGGCCAGGCCCTAGGCACATATTTATAACTAAAATACAGATTATAATCTAACCTATGCAGCGGCATACCCTGCATACCCTATGCGTAGGCATGTATGATTGGTTTAGTTTCACCGGCATACCTGTTTTACCCGTCTGTATAATAATTCTTTATCCAGTAATAATATTATTATCGAGAGAAACATGGCCGTCGTGTCAGTGTCAACTCATTGACTGTATTTATAATAAAAAAACGATACAGTAACTTTTTTGGCTGTATTAGTTTTGATTTTTTTTTTGAAAAATAAAACTTCATCGGTATTCTGTGGTATTAGTAACAATTTTTTATACACTCTATAAGGAATAGCAGCTGTTATGTGTGGTTTAAAATAAGAATATTCTGGTCATATGTTTAGGACCATAAAAAGAGATATAATTACATTGATGACAATGGAATTTTTTAATATGTATTAGTATATAATATGTTGTAATATTCGCCACATGTACATATTATGTATAAAAACATACGTGCACTTAGTTTTACATGATATTATTTGATATCGAAACAACACATTTATTGTTTGCCGGTGTTATAAATTTACAAACGTACTTTTACGCTTCTAAAATTCAATGGATGTATTTTTTTTCTTGATGGGCTTACGTGATGCGTTCGTCACAGTGTTTTTAAGTTTTTGATTCATATAAAACACAAATAACGAACGTGTGAACGAATTATTATATTATGCACCGATTAATCGCTAGAGTTCGAATTATTTTTCAAAAACTTAGTTCTCTTCTGTAGGTACGCACTACATAGGTTTACTTTAAACTTTTCTCCGTTGACGGTTTTAGTTTTAACTGACTGTTACAGTGTTCGTATAATGTTTTTTGAAATATGTATAGTGTTATAATATTATATCGCTGACAGATATCCCACGAGATGTATCGATCATAATTTTTCAAGCATGCATACATTGGTATTTTGTTACGCAATGTTTAATGAATCGTTCAATTTTTAATATTTCTGCATTTGTTAATCAGATTTATTTTTATTTCAATCGAATTTAAATGTAACCATTTAAACCATTTAATATCGTTCAATTATCATGATTTCTTTTTGTTAATACTCATCCTCCGCGCTTTGTTAACACTGCTGTAGATAATTTATTATACAGTTCGAATTTATGTTGCTACTAAATTACATTTAATATTTAAACGTATATAATACGAATATAATATACGAGTATATATGTATATTTATTAACAATATAACACACAGCAGTGGGAGCCATTTGGTTGAAGGCTTAATGATCGATAAAATGTGATCGAATTATATTTTAATCGAAAAATATATGGTTAAATATTTAATTAATATAGTTTAAATGTTTTGTGGTCGATTAGGTTTCTAGGCCGATGTAAAATTGACAAACGTATCTTATTAAAAATTACAATAGTTAGGCAGTATATAAGATAATAGTACAATTCTAAAATACGTAGGTATATGCTTATAAAAAGTGAAACATGGTTATGATTTATTGGAGAACTCGAGAGAATAGTTAAAAATTTTAAAATAATTTTTTTTTTAATTACATAATAGTAGCTCGATTAATATTTTAAACATTAGACTTATATAAATATACTAATATATTTTGGTCACTAGAATTTCCGGTATTAGATTTTTGATCAGATCACTCCCACCCGTTACACAGGGTCATCTTTAGGGTTTGTGAGACCCAGAGTTAAAACTTACAAATCTTAACATAAATTTTTGTACACAATTGTTTTTAAATAATTTTTTTCTTACTGCTTATACTAATTAATTAAAAATAAATGGACTACAGAAGAATTATCCATCTTTTGACGGAAGCAGAAAAAAAATAGTTACATGTAAATTATTCGCACACAGAAGCATTAGAATATATTTTCTATACCGGTTTTATAATTTTAAATCACTCCGTCTTTCTATGCATATTATTATGTATCTGATATGCCTAATTATACCCTTTTTAATTTTGTATAATTTTAGAGATTAGAAATGAAGGAGCTTTTTAATACTTTAATTAAGTTATTTTAATTTTTCAATGCAGACCTAGAAGAATAAGAAGTTGTGGTGTAAAATTTTTCACATAATTTCAAATTATAATCAATGCTGTGTATACCATCTTGAATTTTGTTTTAACAATTTTTATTTATTTAGTTACAATAAAGTATATTTATTTATGAATAATAAAATACATATATTGTTAATCGTAGGTAAATATAATATTAAACCACGAAGAAAATTTCAAGGTACCGTTAATTGCCATAATGCCTGTATTTCTTTGTTTAGATTATCTACTGTCTAGATAATTATTACTGAAATCTGTATCGCATTATCTGTCCAAATCTCTTGGGATATCAAATAAGGTTTTGTATAACACGTGTTTAATTCTGTAAAACATCAGACGTGATGTTTTAAGTGTTATTTAATCGTATAGCCCGCACACAATAAATGTAAGGATAACAAACAACGTATTCTTTAATCATCCGACTGTGTACGTTATACCATTTAATCAATTCTGAGGTAATACTTTCCACTGTATATATATATAAATAATAGATATATTTTATCGTTCAGTTATGAATTATGTACAGTAATTACTTTCGACTTTCGAAAGTGCTGGCGGCTTTTGGCTGGGTAAAATTGATAGTGTAACAAATTTTCTGTGTCAAGAAAATGTGCTCGGCATGCTTAAACCAACACGCTTTTATAGTATTATTGTGCAGACGCCTACGGTAATACTGTGCAATTACGCCTTAAACACTTATCGTCAAAAGGACGTAAGTCAAATCCACTGGTGTAGTATATAAAAATTTTGTTTTTAGTTTCGAAAGGATAGAGATAAATATTTTAACAAATTCGTAATAAACAGACTCGGCTGTAGTAAAACTATAATAAAATTACATTATATATATAGCACTCGAACCCGGGTTTAATCCACTGTGTTCTAATGTACATTATTTTTTAAAACCCTCGGTTGTTCGTTACACTTGCTGTGCGTATTCTTAAATTAATAAAATCGAAACACGATTTTATGTTTTCTGAACATTTTATAAAATAAAATAGTTCATTAGAAATCATTGGAATTAAATTTAAAATAGGTTGGTTATAGGATAAGAATATAGATTTTTCGTAATTTTTTCAATTTATTGTATGTATAGATTTTTAAGTTCATATATATTTAATTGAGAAAAGTGCTTAGGTATAATGTATAATGTAACAAAGCACTTAGTCTAGTTTTAAGAGATTGTATATTTTTTAAAGCTTAAATTTCGAATAAGCAGATTTGTAAGCAAAAAACATTTATTATCCGTGTACGTGTTTTAATAAAGATTTTTCATGCTGTTACGTTTCCCCACAAAATGCAACCTTTTTAATCTCACACACCCTTTACACTATATAATAATGAATACATAAAAAAGGTTAAGAGTTTTTGTTGCTTTTTCATTATTTCCTGAACTCGGACATACAATAAGGATATTAAATTTTTGGCTTAATATTTTTAACGAATTAACTGATGTACATAATTTCGCCATTAATTAAAAAAAATAATATGATAATTGTATTAAGCTATACTTTTTTATTAATTTTTACCAAGCTGTGAATGGGTTTATATTTCAAACAAATAAGATAACGATTATTTTTATGTTACATAACAGATGCTAAACAATCTGTATAACATCATTAGGTTTGAGATTTTTAATTAAAGGAATTTTGTGTATGTATGTATACATACTTATTAGAATTTTTTCGATAAATGTGATGTGAAACGATATTCATTTCTAGAACTATTGATACTTATAACTATTTCTAGATTTATTGAAAATTATTTTTGTTTTAATTGAGACGTTGCACGAAATCGTTACTTGTTAAAAATGGCAATCGTTTGGTGAAGCGAGTAAAGAAACAAAAACAAATTATTATTTTTATTTCGAAATATTGTTATTCGTATGCAACGACTAACGCGTAAATGTTTTTTTTTTAGTTTTATCGTTTTCGTCTCAAGATTAATGATACTCGATTTCGGTTATTAAACTTCTAATTTTTACGAATACTATAAATGTATTTGTATATACAATCATATATTTAAAAATGATATTTATTTCGTTTGGATATAAGTTTTTAATTAACTGAGAAACTGATCGATGATAGTGTATTTCACTCTGTATATACAAATCTGCAGATTGTAAATCGAACACAATGTAATACATAAATAAAAAATTAAAGCCCCCCCCGCACATAAGTACACACGCGTTCACGCCCGTAATGTATTATTGTATATAATAATACTTTTCTCATCACTTCCATATATTTCGGTCACCGTTCCCTTTCCATCAGTTCAGTCATTACGACAATATATGATATTTTATTGTGTTATAAAAAATATAACACGAAACAGTGTTTCTCCCTCTCTCTTTCTCTCAGTCTCTCGTCGCATATATTATTGTTTCTTCCCGCAGTGAATCGGTCGGCTCCTGCAGGATGCTTCAATTAAAAAAAAACTTGAACACGTCAGGATTACAGCGGGCGACTCGGTTGGTAGGACGAGGGGGGTTTGGTGAGACGATGATGATGACAGCATCAGCATCACGCGTTTTAGCATTCAATTTTTGTACTCCCCTCAATATGACGTATATATTATTTTACACATAGGGTTTTGTTGTCGCTGCAGTCATTGATATGCGTTCGCCAATGTCAAGTGCTCAAGTGCGATCATCGAACATTTAATTATTACATTTCACCTTACTAAGAAATTACGGTAAAATACGTCAGTGCAGCATATAATAATTGACAACAGATAACTATCTTTGATCAATGATAAAATATCATAATAGATACAAACTGCTGTAGTAGTATATTATAATATCATGTATTACTTGACATTTACCTATTGTAGTCACCATACGGAGTGATTTTGTATAAGAAATTAATATTATAATGTTGAGATAGGTAAGATAAAATATGTTTTAGGTATTTAATTACCAGATTTTTAAAGGAGAGAGGGAAATCGTAAGTTTCTACACGAATTATGCAGATATAACAATAGGATAATTTTTTATAAAATATTAATATGAATATGATACAAGTTGAATTACCAAAAACAATTTTTTTCCTTTTTTACTTAAAGCTAAGTATTTATGTGTTATAGCTGATCTAATTGCGTGGTTAAGAATTAGTTTTAAATGTGAATTAGAAAGATAGCTCGTTAGTTATACCTAGATAAGTGTCGTATTAACTTTGAATAAAGATTTCCATGTGTGTTGTTAAAAATGTAAAATGTAAAAATATAGTAAAAAATAAAAAAAAACAATAAATTAACATTTCTGTGACTATTTTGAAAATTTAAATATTTTATTTAAACGTAGGTAGACATTTTTTTAAATGTAATATTTTTATTTATTAAGAGGTAGAAACTTATCCATAGCTTATTTATTAATTTTTATACAATGTGAAGAAACTTAGATATCACAATTTTCATTTGATTTTTGTGAAAAAAAATTGTATGGATTTGTATAAACTTACATTAACGATTAAGAAAATTCGTCGAAGAATGTATAGTGCATCTCGATATACTAAATTTATTACTTTAAATTAATTATTTTAATATATTTTTAGAAGTTTTATTACAAAAAAAAAAAAAAAACTTCACCGTATTTGTTTATGAGATGGTCGATTCTTCTTTTGTTATACAATAACACAATATTATTATTCACTGTCGTAAACAGTTCACGTCGTGATATAATAGTAATATTATTAGGTCAATCCAAATGATTCGTTTCTTTTTCTTCGCAAACCGAAAAAAACAATACCAATGCGAATATTTTGTTTTAAGTGGTTCCGCATGTACATCACACAATGGATCAGCCAATAATATTTGTGATTGCACTATTTGACGGTACATGTAAAAAATGAAGTAATTTAGTCATTTCATCACAGGGTCAATAAACGCTTCTCTGTTCCGGTTGTTCTGAATATTAACGTCAGATTTCTATAGCGATGAAAAAAAATTATCCGTTTGATTTTCGACGGCTGACATATTATTACATAGGTATATTATACATTATTATTATTGCACATCGTTCGTCGCAAGAATTGTTTTTTCAAACTCCGTTTATATGTCTACACCATCAACCTCGCTTAATTTTAATAAATAATCATATTTAATGACTTGGCGTATGGCGTGATAAATTATAAAAAAAAGTTCATTACTAGTTATTCAATAATCGCGTAAGTAAAATATTATAACACTATTGTTTTAAAACGGATATTTGATTCGGCTATAACACATTTTTTATGACACCCGTTTCTACGTGCCCTTTATCATATATTATTTTGATAATTTAGCAGTAATATTATTATATTTAGTAATAACTAATAAGTAATACGACCTATCTAATTTGCAGTAAACATATGTTATATTATTGATGATAGTTACCTACATCGTATATCGTGTCTTGAACGAACGAATGTTTCGAAAAACATTCAAGTTGGAAAACTCGTTAAATATTATTATACCATCATCCATACGTTTTATTTTAAAGACCACCTGGTACAATCATCATTGAATTGATGTATGGTTATGAAAAGACCATAATAATGTGTTAAAATACAAATATTATAGAAATATAACAAATAGTCTCATAAATGATAGATTTCGTTTAGATTAGCGATTTAGATTTAAAAATTATGTCAATAATGGCGTATTATACTTGTTATTTAATATTGCGATTTGTGTTTCACTAAATAATAATATATATTTTTTTTTTGATAACTACGTTTGATCCAATACCATCAAACCACTAAAAGTGCTTAACATGTTTGCTTATTTTTATTTCCATGCAATAATATTGCTGGAAATAAAATAAGTGTGTCATGTTAACTTTGATGAAATAATTTAATAATATGATATAATCTATATAATAGTTATGTATTATATGTACAATAATTCTGTAGAATACAATAATTAATTAATAATTGAACTACATGACCCAAATAAAATGTTTTTATTTACAAATAACTCAGTCAAATTTCGAATAAAAGAAATGTTTAATTTTTGTTTAAACATAATATAATATAGGTTTTACGTTAATAAATAATAATTACTTTGAATATGGTCCAAATGTAAAGTTTATCGGTGAAAAATAGTAACTTTAATATTGACCGCAAATTTATTTATGTAATATGTATTAATACTCTGATACTCATATAAGTACTAGAATTTTTGTGTTTGTTTTAATTTATGCTTATTATTATAATTAATACTTAATTTTACTTTTCGTAAGTACAATTAAAATCACCTATCAATTTTTATATGACTTAAAATCTTTGATGAAAGATAATATGCAATATTTATAGTGTACTAAGGAAGAGAGTTAAAATTACTTAGTTTATCGTAAATAAGGATACTTGTAATGGAAAATTGATGTATATGAAGTAGTAAAGGAATATTTGAGTAGCTAAAATGGAGTATATATTATAGTAAACCGTTACCAACGTGGATTTAAGATAATGTCGTACGATGTTTCTAAATAGATCGTGTAAACAAGATTTTATTTTTTACTTTATTTAAAGTGTTTGTTTAAATAGCTGAGATAAGTAATGCGACTATGATGTATAGAAAAAACTGTAATAATACAAACTAAAGATTGAAATACATAAAATAGAACAACTCTTTAAAATGTTTGTATTTGTAAATAACGGTAGGTACGTGTGTTAGTGCTTATATTTTGCACATTAAAAAAATATTTGATCGCGAGATTTATTTTTTATTTTTTAACGTTTGTATTGTTTACGCACTTGTGTGGAAAAAATGAATTAGATTATTGATCGTAAAAATAATAAATAAAATGATAAAGTAATCCGTCAAGGATGTTTTTTTTCGATTATTAAAAAAATGTATGCACATGCTTTATCTTTAATCTGACTATTTTTCACCACTTTTTTCATCAAGCCGAATTATACTCTTGACCAAAATTATAAATACATTTTCATGTAAGTACAAAACAGATTTCTATGAGTATACCCTTATCAATCTTTTATTGTTAATTAAACCGCAGTTTAGTGTGTAGGTATATATAATATATATACAAAATGATTCACAAGGCATTGCCACTTTCATTTGTTTCTTAAATATGATAAATAATTTTCAAATTCTGATTTTTGAATTCTTGAGTATACTTAATGATCATGTTTTTAAATACTTAGATTTTATTTAAGGAGTGTCCTGTGGGGATATTTTCCATATGAGAATCATTTAACTGTAAATTATTAAGTAGATGATATTTTTGTAAATGTCGATGTGTTCAAATCAAAATTTCGACGAGTACTTACTTATAGTGTTATTTAATTTTGTGCACTAAGGATAGTGGTCCATAATTATAAGTTAGGTAGATATGGGGGCTGTAATAATATGAAAATTATAGTGATTATTAATTTGTTGAAATTTTATTATTTGTAAAAATTCTAGATTAATATTAAATACAATACATACATTTCATTTTTTTAAACGGTTTTTAAAACCTTTTGTATATACATTTTATTGATTAAAAACTACTCGCGTTAGAGTTTTTATTTAGATAAAAATGTTTAAAAAAAATCATTTGCTTAACAGTTTACAGTAAATAAGATTGGATCTTATTTGAAAAATTGCGTTTGTATACCAAGAACTCATCAAATGTTATAAAAACTAAAAAATAGCTGAAAACAAAATCCTAAGTATATTTGAAAATTTCAAAAATAAGAATTTTGAACAAATTTATTATTATAAAGGGAAAAATGGGGTAAAGCATGCTATTAATGAATCATCTTGCTGTATATTGTATCTGTGAACATTTATTTGAAGTTGTATCCATTCACCATTCATTTATAATATTTTTCATACATGCCTTGAAGTGAAGGAGGATTTTGAGGACAAACATTTTTCTGATTCAGGAACTTACGAAAAATATAAACCATTTATAGATATTCGTGTTATTATTGTATTTTCGATTAAAAATAACCAATCAATATCAAAATTAATATCTCTTGTATATGTTTAATTACATAATGACATGTGATTTGGTTTGTTACTATACCTCATTTTATTCAATAGATACGTATCTATTAAGATATTGATTGGGGTTTTCGTTAACATTTTCTGAAATTGAAATTTACTTAAGAAATAATTTTTTTTTAAAGAATAACTAAACATTAAAAATTTGTTTTATAAATGATGATAATTGTTAATTTTTCAAAGTTCAATAACGAATCTTAATTATTTATTTTCATTCTGTATAAATTTAAATATTTTAGAGTCAGTATTAAAATATTTTATTAAGTTCGAGATAAAATACTATAATTTGAACTGAAATAATAATAGCGATAATTATTTATTTACAATTCAAATTGCATGTTATTTGTTTCGGCTTATAAAAAGTTGCTAGTTAAATAATTCATTCCAAGTATTTAGTCTTAAACATAGTATTATAATTATTCAGCATTTAGGTATATAAAATTTAATTATCTACTATTCTGATTAATTATTCTTTTTCTATTGAGTTACAATAAGATTAATAATACTGTATTAATCAGATGATTAGTATATTTTTAGTATATTTTTAACAAAAAAATAAAATAAAAATTATCAAAATAATGATTTATTTAAACTTAAGTATAATGTACACAAACTAAGTAGTAAGTAATAATAATAATAATAATATATTTAAATCTTAATTTTTAGTTAAGTAAATCAATTATTGACAGGTTGTAAATGATTGCTAAATTAATTACAACGTTATATAACTAATAGTTTCACTACAATATCTACTACAATAACTGTAGAGCTGTATAAAGCCGATCGTAAAATTTAACAACTTATGATGAGTTAGTTGAGATATTCAATTATAATTTGACGAATAGTGAGAAAATGATTAAAGTATTAAATATTATATTAACATAGATTATGGATGTTTAGATTGTTTTCAAATCATTAGAAATTAATTAAAGAAAGAATAAAATACGAAAAAACTAAAAAATCAAATTTAAGTCATAATATAGTTAGTAGGAGATGCATATATTTATAACTCATGGATGTGGTAGTAGAAATATTCGCCGTTATTTTTATTTTGCTTTCTGAAAAATGAGTAAATACTTGTAGAGAGATTGAGTTATAACTATATAAAAAAAAGAATATATGAGTGATGTAAAAAAGGTGAATTCTTTTTTCATTTTAGAGCTCTTAATATCTAAAAATCTGTATTATTTTTATACATATGTAAAAAAATATGCATTAATTTTTGTACTACAATAATTAGAAGAACGTTATAAAATATACATATATGCATACTATACATAATACATATTTAAAATATTGCACAATATGTTTTTAAATTTGCGATTCTATGCTTTGTCTTTGAAATAAGTTGGAGTTTTGTTTTTATTTTACTTAGAAATGCAGAGAAGTTACATACAAAATTATTGTCCAACCTACTCCAACCTAGTTAGAAAACATATAATAACATATATTATTAATAATTACAAAAACAAAAATAATAAACTATGAACTAACCAAAACATTTAAGTTTTTTTGATAACTATTCAACTTTATAATTTCTATAAATTATTAAGTTAACATTTTTTACGATTTTATATATTTTTTTTATTCTTCAGATCTAACGAATAATTTTTAATTTATTTTCTTGAAAATATTAGGAAATTTTGTAGATCGAAAATTTGTCAAGTCTGGATAATATATTACTGTGATAAATATATCTGATTTCTAATTGATTAATGAGCTATATAGACTCAAAGCATTTTTACAATAATAAAATTTGTCCCAAAAATATACTTTGATATCATCAAATATTAATGCAGCCATTTCAACAATTACCTCAGAATTTCGGAATTTAAATCATTAAAATATTAATTATTAAAAAAAAAGTATGGTAATAGTATTATTGAGTACATTTTGTGTAGAATATTAGAATAGAATAATTAATTTTAATAAATTAAAGTTCGTTTTTAAAAATCAAAATATTGAAAAAATTCATAATAAAATAAGAGATTTCGAGTATTATCTCAAAAATTTAAATTCATTCTAAGTATAATATAATATATTATGAATCATAATTACTTTTATGAATAAAATAATTTAGAGGCATCAAATTTCGATATTAAATTTCAGACAAAATATATAACAAGTTGTATCAAGTAGGGAGTAAACTCTAAGCATATGTTACCTTATGATGGATATCAAAATAAGTAATATATATTTTATCGATTTTGTATTTAGTGAGCTTATAGAATTACGTCAAAGTCTATGATCTTTTTTGATAGATATAGATTGGATTGAGAATATCCAATTATTATTATATCCATTATCCTTTTTTCTTGTGCGTATCTATCGTATTAAAATATGTATTTTTTTTTATGTATAAACTGACCGATGGTGTTTTTATTTTTATTCCATTTATAAATAAAATATAATACATCGTAAAAATTGGTTTTACAACGTCTTTTCCGCAGATATTTTTTTCGGGTAGACGGAGTAGGTAAGAACTCAAAAAGTTTTATGTAGCACCTTTATAGATCATAAATCGAGTTTTGAATTTTTGATAGTACTTTTAAAAGGACATTTTTCAATTTTCCTTGCTGTAGACTGTAGAGTATATATGTACTGCACATTTTTTCTAAACTATTATGTTAAACATTTTCGAAAAATTCCAACAACGAACTTTAATGTTTATTTATCGTTATTTTCAAATTTAATACTACAACAAAGTAAACACACCATTATATTGTGCCAAGGTGAGTGAAGTGATTTATGAGAACTAAATATCATATTATCTTTTTCTTAAATTTGTTTTAACTACTAACTGTTAGATGAATTCAGTGACATGTTAAAGTTACATTTTAAATGACGCAATTTTATATTTAAGAATTTTTTACCTCTACCATCATCATTCCTTCATAACAATATTACAAAACCGTGAAGCTATTCTCCTTTTTTCAGTTTCCAAATGCATTATGATGAAAATTATTACAATACTTTACTTTTTAGTTGTTACCTTAGTATGAACTTCGGTGACACTATTACCACTCACCATTTCTTTAAAAAGTTGATGCAGTTACATTGAATTTGATCTTTTCGGCCCGTCATTGTGTGCGTTTAATATTAAATGTCGGTCGTCAATATATACACATTATTTCTAGGGTTTCTTGGAGGTCACAACAAAATAAATTCCTGTAATGTATACATTATTTATACTATATCTACATTCTACATATATATGAGTGATTATTTACTTTTTTATATGTACTTTAACTAGAATACTTTTAAAACAAATTATGTATAAACATTGTTATTTGATACTTCTTATGAGTGACATCGTTGAGGTAATTTTTTTTTTGCGTGCTTCCACGACGTGAATCGATGGCCACTAGTGTAATATATTTTCTAGTTTATCTAACTTAAGGTATAACTAAATTATTCATACAATGAACTAGTCCAAGGATCGATTATGTGATATAGTCTCTTGTGCAGCTGTTTTTTATATATAAAATGATTTATTATATATTTATACGACATGACTATCACTGACACGTAGGTATACACTTTATATCATCCCTGTGGGAATGGAGAAGAATAAAAGCCAAAAAGTCTAACCTATCTAACCTCGAAAATATATATCTATATAATAATAATTTATTGTTACCCGTAGGCCGTAGTAAGAGCTATAATAAATAAAATTTCCAATTTCAAAATAATAGAATTTTCGTACACATTTAATTAAATAAATGTTGATAATTTGGTATAGTGCCTAATTAAAATTTAATAATCTTGGAAATTTGGTATGTTCAAAAATGTATTTATTTATTTTAACAATATTATAATATATACTTAGACACGAAAATTTAAAAACAATTTCATCGATTTTGTGCTTCATATAGTAATTGCATTATTTATGTTGTTTCTTTAAATTTTCATAGGCCTGCATGTACGTCAGTACTACAAAATATTGATTGTAAAAAAAAAAAAAAATACTTATATGTAACAACAATCTATTATATCATTTGATACGATACACGTTGCAACAGATAGTGCACCAGACAGTGCGTGATCTTGGATCAATGTTTTATACAGCTAATAATGTATACTAACAACATAATTCCATTTTAGACCTAACCTAACCTTTTCCCCCATATTCGGTCTACTACAGACAAGTTAAGACCTGTTTATTTTCTCTATCAATCTGTACTTGACTTATTGTCACAATCGTTTTTAGTTAAAAATATATATACAACGTGGTTATCCTTTCGCTGGAGATTTACAAGTGTTATACACATGAGTGGACTAGGTCAGGGGCGGCCAAACAGTTGATCGCAAACGATTTCAAAGTCGATTGTACTACAATTTATTTTTAGGCTACGCATACGAAAATTAATAATGTTGGTATAGTAACTTAATAATAATAAAAACTTATTTTATTGAAGTCGATCTTCAAAGGTGAAGTGTATTTTTAGTAGATTACGGCCGAAAAAAGTTAAGTTTGGTGGTCCTGGATTAGGTCATATTAATTGGCCCACGTTTTACGAGAATGATCAAGTAGATAGTATGTAGTAGCAGATTTAGGGGTTATTCAAGAGGAGAAGAGATTTAAAAAAATAAAATATTTTTTTCTTATCAAACCATTAACTTGTTTTATTTAGATTAATTGTTTTTTGTGTTATTTTTTTATTTCTTTTATAATTACTATTTGAATTTATAATTATGGAAAGGTCTATATTATATACATATATAATATTTATAATTGTAGTTTTTTTGTTACCAATATTATATTTCAATATTTATGACGAAATTTTAATATGTGAAATTTTATTGCAGAAATTATGTTAAGATTTTGATAGTATTGCAGCTATATAAACAATTATAAAATATAATAATTCAAGACATAAAAACATAGTCCAATAGAGAGGTGATTACCTTATAAACCTCCCGCCACCACTGGTTTTCAAGACCATTCGTCCTAGAATTTAGTACTGTACCATGAAAAAATTGATATAGAGATGTTCATAAGGCCTACAAAAGTTTAATTACATCGCTCCCACACTCAACCTATATCAAAGTTCTCTATTTTGTTTGGTCGATAATTTTCTCTGTGCTATAGTTTAATACACAGTGACTAATGATAAATATTGTTTGTAATGAAAACCAATTAGAAATTAAAATCTACTATAAAGGCGAAGTGTTGAACTACTTGAGCGGAATATGTGTATCAAACAATAAGTCTTCAAAATTCATTAGCATAACTTAACCCAGGAGTCTTCAAACTACGGCCCACGGGCCGCATCCGACCCTCGAACAAGTTTTCACCGGCCCACCAAATGACGGCAAATAATCTAAAAATATACTTAGTTTCCAAAATCGTTATTGTGCATACGTGTAATTATCAGCTGTTTCGGCTGTACCATAGATTACGATCTGTAGTTTATAAATTATATGTATTCATACATTCTGGCGTGCTAAGAGCTTTTTTTATTTTATGTGGCCCTCGGATAAAAAAAGTTTGGAGACCCCTGACTTAACCTATTTATTTTGTCATGTGTGTATAGTGTCTGTATTATCTTTTTCTTTATACCTGACGTGAGCTACTCGCTAGTGTGGCTTACTGTACTGTAAATCATTGGGTTTTCGAGAGAAAACGGATTGAACTAATTCGGAGTCTGTAAATTGCGTTCTCTAAAAAAAGGTTATTGTCATATACTATGTAAATTGCGGCCCATGTACTTTTAAAACATACGTAAATGAAATTACGGGCCGAGTATATTTATGACATACGTAAAGTGCGGCCCGGAATATTCCGATTTCCGGTCGGCTGTACAATTTAAAGATTAGTAATTACTAATAATGTATGATGTAGATATCAGTTTGAGTAGTTAGGGAACAAAAAGAAAAAAAATGACTGTAAAAGAAACATTTATACATAAAAAAATGTATGAATTGCAAGCATAAAAAAAAAAATACTCGGTTAGACTATGTGTGGAAACTATCTTACAAATTTTTACCAGTTTCTTAATTACAATTTTTTTTTAATAATATACATTTTTATCTAATACTTTGTTACTAATTTTTGATAATACATTTTTTAATTATAAATAAAAAAAACAGAAAAACTAATATTTTTAACTATACCAATACTAAAACAATTATATTGCCAGCCCTAAGTCTGAAAAATTGGAAGGAAAAAATTTATTTTAATAAATAAATTGATTCTATACAAATTATACTTTAGCCGTAGCTTATATGTATACAAAATTTATTTAAAATGGGGAATAGTAAGTTTCTACACGAGAGTAGCAGGTAAACAATTACATACGTAAGTTCTTACAAATGTGATGTGTTAATTCTTACACAAATATAAAAATAAGATGTGTAAGTTCCTATACGGTGAAAAAAAGGGGAATCGGACATTTCGGCACGGCTGTTTCGGCACGGCAGTTTCGGCACGGCTGTTTCGGCGCGAAGATATATCGGCGCTGGAAATTTCGGCGCGAGGAAATTTCGGCGCGTCGTTTTTTTTTTAAATTAACTATTACTATCACTATTATGAAAAATAATCTTAATAAAATTGTCAATAGTATAATCCTACCAAATATAGCTGTTATCGTATAACGTAAAAACCGATTATATAGGTAAGATAAAGGTGTAGATTATTAACCCACATAAAATCTAAAAATACAAAACAAATAATAATATATCATTATTTGAATATTACAATACATTTTAAAAATACAAAATAAATAAATAGTATATTAATAATTCATCATTATTCCAATATTATAATACATTTTAAAAATACAAAATAAATAATATAATAATAAAGTTTTATATGTTTAATAATACATGATTACATGGTTAAAATATAAATTATGATAGCGATTCCCTTTAAACAGTCGAAAAAAAAAAAAGGAATTCATAATACTTTAAAAATGTTAATAATATATACAATTGAAATTTATTTTAAAGAAATATTAAAATAAATAAATAGCATATTAATAATTCATCATTATTCCAATATTATAATACATTTTAAAAATACAAAATAAATAATATAATAATAAAGTTTTATATGTTTAGTAATACATGATTACATGGTTAAAATATAAATTATGATAGCAATTCCCTTTAAATAGTCAAAAAAAAAAAAGAATTAATAATACTTTAAAAATGTTAATAATATACAATTTAAATTTATTTTAAAGAAATATTATGAGCGATTCCCTTTAAATAATCCATACAATTTCTTATATTATATTCACTAACTATTTTATGTAATCGATGATTTAGGTCGGTATATTTTTTTAATTTTTTAGGGGGACTCCCTCCAGCAGTTAGTTGCGTCATAAAAACATCGTGGCCTGTTTGAACCCTTCTTAGGCAATTTATAAATGTCCAAATTGTTGGGCCACACACTCCCATTTCAATATTCAACCTCCTATTTGCTGCCTCGGCATGATTATTTGTCCTATTTTCTGAATTTAAGACTCTATCATATAAATTCCAAATTTCTGGAGGGAAACGCGCATTTCTTCTTCCCCGACCATTACGGTTAATTCGACCTATATAATTATCTTCAAACCATTCTAATAAATTATTTAATTCCTCATCAAGATGTTGAGCTAATAAATCAACTGCAAAATCAAGATCTTCTATTTTTACAAATGCTAATGAAATTATCATTTTAACTGATATAGAAAAATCAGCGTCATTGTTATATCGAGTTGTGAGATTTAATGCACCAACTTGCTTTTTAAAATTTTTCGACAAATGAAATAAACAACCATATATTTTAACATTGGGAAATGCTTTTTTTATTGATTTTATGGCCGCTTGTTCAAAATCGCATGAAATTGATTTAGGATTTATAGCCGGTCTTAAATTTTTCAACATTAAAAACATATGATCATATGTTACTGATTGTTTATCGGGGAGTAAAATATAAACCATAGGCAGTATACCATGTAAATATTCAGCTAATATTACATATACTTGACTAAATAATGGAGGTGCAACTTTAAATGTACCATCCATGTACCAAACGCTCGAATTTTCCAAAATATCAAGGCTCTTAGATCGAGAAAAAATTAATATTCTATTAGAACCTGGACCACTATCACTTTGTAAAAATATTTCCTCATTACCGTTTGATGGAGAATACATAGTATACGCGGGTGGGATGTCTAGTGTAGTTAGGTCGACTGGATTATGTGGTGCCATTTGGATTTCTTGACGTTTTCGCCGAATCGTTTTTTTTAAAGTTGAATTATTTGGCAAAGTGGCCTGAATTCAAACAACAAAGAATATCTTTTTAAATAATTTATTAAAAATATATATATGTATAATATAATATTTTTTTTTTAATTAGCTTTTATATGCTAAACTACATTATCGTTCCTAAAATTAAATTAACGGGCCTAGTAAAAACAAAAAGCTGTCTGAAATTTGTACTTACTTTAGCTGCTTCGGATAAAGGTCCAACACATTCGTTTATTACAACTGATGTAGGCTCCATTGTTTGAAGTGCACGTGTCTTAATTTTTGTAATTGCAGCCTCTACTTCTATTTTAGCCGCTTCAGAATCATGAGTGTGGTCGTTAATTTTTTTTTGTATAATATAATCATCGATTCCTGTATGAATTCGACAATTACACATATCTTTATTGCGACACCTCCAAAATCGCTTTGTACGGTTAAAATTAAATTTGTCGAAAATATACATGAAACCGTCTTGTACAAAAATTTCACGTCCGCGGTTCGATAATAAATTAGACATTTTAACAAGTATAAATTTTTGTGCAGCAATGATGACAGGTCCAGAACTGATTGCTTTACAGTTCATACACTACGCGTATACATAATCGTCACTTTATATCTTAACTGCTGTGGGTTAATAACCTATACTTTTATCTTACCTATATAGACATATAGTTGGTTCTTACGTTACACGATAACAGCTATATTTGGTAGGATTGCACTATTGACGATTTTATTAAGATAATTTTTCATAATAGTAATAGTTAATTTAAAAAATGCCGCGCCGAAATTTCCTCGCGCCGAAATTTTCAGTGCCGATATATCTTAGCGCCGAAACAGCCGTGCCGAAACGGCCAAGCCGAAATGGCCGAGCCGAAATGTCCTAGACCCGAAAAAAAGGTACGTGTGTTTGTGTGTTTGTTCTTACACGACAGAAACAAGTACATATGTAAGTTCCTACATGGTGGAAATTACTAATTAGTAAAAAAAAGTTCAAATATATATTAAATATAAATTTCATAAATAGATAGGCAATGATAATACAAAATAATAAAAATATATACGATGGAAAAACCTGGCATTTAATAGAGTATAACGATAGCTTACCGATAAAACTGACATTTAAATTCGATTTTTTGACACACAAAATTTTTACGATTCTTTTTAATGCTGATAAAAATAATACAAAAAACTTGATTTTGGTTTGAAAATCTTATAATTATACACAAAATATTGTACGTCGAGTAATTTCTTTTAACAGTTAGGTTTGTATTGTTCGAGTAATTCGTGTGTTCACACATATCCGTTTATATTCGGCATAATATACAAAGTCACAATGAGCGAAAATGTATTATTTATGTTCAGTGAAAAGGCAAACAACTACTAGTTTTAAATGATTTAAAATTTTTTAAGCACCATAAATCTAAAAAAATAAATTAAAATATGTGGCGTTGTGTTGTAAATAAGTGTAGTGCAAAAGTTTATATTGTGGGTCAAAATGCCCAATTAATAAATACAGATAAATCATTTTTTGACCATAGTCATGCAAATTATGACACTTTAAAACGGCAAAAAATCAGTAACTCTCGCAAAAGAAAAGTTGTAGACTATAGTTGAAAAACTGTCAAAAATATTAAATATTATGAAAAGAAGTATCTAAATATTCTAATGAAGGAGATTTGATATCACTCGATTTAAAACTCAAAACAAGAAATAATTACAATACAAGGATGCATTGTTATCTCAAACTGTCAACATCAAGGAAAGAAGTTCATGAAAAATTTAATTTATTAGACATAAAGACAAATAGAGGTGAGTTATTTCTTTATGATAACGATGCGCTAAATGAAATAGTTATTTTTTCATGAAAACAAACATTGATTTTTTAAAAGATTTAGATATTTTGTACATGGATAGTACTTTTAACTAATGTGATAAATATTACATGCAATTATACACAATTTATGGCATTCTAAATGGAGTATAAATTCCATCAATGTTTTGTTTATTACCAAATAAAGAAAAAAATAAATACATTAAATTACTGAACAAAATTAAAATAGCTGGAATAATACCTAAAACATCTTTTAAATTTTGAAATAGCAATACATCAAGCAGTTTTTGAAATTTTTCCGGAAACAGAGGTGTTTAGTTATTGTTTTCATTTGGGCCAAGTTTGGTTTCGTAAAATTCTAAATATAGGTTATGCATGATAATTTTATTCAGAAAATGACTATGTAGGAAAATGGTTAGTACATAGTTTTGGATTTTCTTTCTTAGTCCAAAGGAAGTGGAAGAATGTTTTATAGACTATTTTATGGCAGACAAACCTAAAATTTTAGCTATAACAGAATTTTGTGATTATTTAATAGAAAATTATGTATCAAATGATAGTAATCTTCTTCCGAAAATGTGGGCTCAGCAATCTTCTGATAGAATCGATAAATTACGATTGAGAATGTTATTTTTGGGGTAACACAATTGAGAATGTTCGAATTTTTTTATTTTTTCTAACATTGTCAAATGTAATCAATCGATAATATGAGCACAATAATCTGTTGATATTTATTGGACTTTTATCGGATTAGCCGGTTATCAATAGTAACTTAGATATCAGATACTAGAGAATGATATAATAGTCAATTTTACAGCTCTTATCTAGCAATATATATAATTATTAAAGTTCTAATTGAAACTCAAGCAGAAACAATATTGAAAATAGTTACGATACAGAGTAAAAAAAAAAGAAATGCCAAAAAAACAAAAGAATAAAATAATTAATATTCATAGTAAATACATATATGTGGTATGTGGGAAATAAAAGTTTTAATAATTCATTAAAATATTTAGAGTATGTTGGCTTACGCTATTTCGCTATAACTGATATATAGGTAATTAAGTTGTAATTACAAAATATTATATTTATTTCATTTTTATACATTTCATGATTTTATAAGTTCTGCATATTTTACATTTTTTATACATATATACACTACACAGATGTTAGATATTTTTATAAGTTCTACATTTTTAAAATTTTTTATCCATATTATATATTACATATTATTAGGCGCTTATTTGAATACGATTATAATTATTAATTTATGATTTTTTCAAAAATTTAAAAGGTGAAAATAAAATAATTAAATAACTTATGTAACTATTTTCTTATAATTACACTAATAACCATTACACATATGACATAGTATGTTATGTAGAATAGCTGAAAATGTTGCATTACCAAAAAAACTATTGCCGACTAAATAAATTCACTATTGTAAAATATTATGGTTATTTATATCATTATGACTGTTAATTGTATCATTTTATTATGTAAAGAATTCTAGAATTCAATATATTTTTAATATTACGATGATAGATTAGTTTTTTGTGTACGCATTAATGTACGTCGACCGCATGTTTATTATACATCTGGATTTCCGGTTACTCATTAGCCATTTATTTTATATAAATTTTAATACGTTATATGTGAACTGTGCAAAATATTTAAATTAAATTTGAGGCCTCTGTAATGATAACATTTTTGCACGGAATTGTTGTAACAGATTGTTCTCTCTCTTTAATACATATTTATATACTTACTATATTATATCTACTGTTGAGAGGCGTTCAAAGTTTATACGATAATAGACACTTTGCGTGAAAAGCTCTTAGGTCAGACTTTTATACTTATTAAAATTTAAAAAAAATAAATGCTTTTATACTTTTAAGTTTGATAACTTAAAAAAAAAGGCTAGTTTTAGTTCTCTTCCATTTAATTTTTAAATTAAAGTCATTAAACCCTAAATATTTGTTATTTGCATACTATAAACATGAATAGTTGTTTTTGATAACATTGTGTCCAGACTTTATTTTATTTGTATTTCATATTCCATTAAAATAAATTGTAGTGGTTAATGGAAAAAATAATTTCATATAGTCATGCAAGCTGTCAAAGTAACTGCCTCATTTACGGATGTTGGTTTTGTGGTTGTGATGTTGTTATCTGCCCGTAATATAAAACTTAGTACTTGCTAAATACTAATAGTAGTGTGTATTTATAATTGTATACTTTTACCTGTATATATTCTATAAAGAAATATATTGCACGCAAATGATATAAGTAATAATTATCATATTATTGTATTTAAAAAATCCTTTTTTAATAAACTCATTTTATTTTTTCAGCTGAAATATTATAGTTCGAAAATTATCCAAAATTAAAAAATAGAAATAAATAATAGCATAATAGACTACCTGCTTGTAATATATATAATAAATTAAAAGATAAATTTTATTGTTTATGAAGATAATTATATGTATGTATATTATTTACATGAACTGATTGTGCATATTTTTATATGAAAACATTATTATCAATGCTCATTTAAGACTCGTGCTAATTAAATGTTAATTTTGTAAATTTATGGATGGTTTGGTAAACCGCAGAAAGCAAAGCATAAATAATAATTTATAATCAGATATTCATATTGTTAGTCAGTTAACCACTAACTATATAATGTTTAGTCGGCATTTAATTTTGACTCGATAATTTTGCTTGAAACTTTTAGATTATCGTTATGCTTTTGTCTTTCATAAGCTGTGCAAACTTTTACTGGTGGCGAATTTATAGAATCCCGATGAGGAGTTTGTTTAATAAATTGTATAATTTAATTTGCGAACTATAATATTGATAATATATTATTATTTCACATCGTGTTACTCTCGCACGTATAAATCATTATTTTACCGGATTTATATCAATAATTAATATATATAAATATTGATTGCGAATTATTTAGTGAATAACCCTCTCAGTATACGTATTTATTCATTTCTCGTACATATTATTTGACCTTAACATATAATAATATAATATTATTATATACCTACTTGCATAGATGTCGGGTACTGATACGATATATACAATTACTAATCCCTATAATAAGGAGCTATAACAGGATTTAATTTAACCTCGATACCTACGGTTGTTTAAATCCAATTGTCGGTGTTTAGGCCTGTAAATACTACTTTTTAGACGAAACTGTGACTGAAAGTAAATTTGATTGCAAAACACCTATATGCATCGAACTGCAGTGACAGTTTGTGGTTTGATCATAGCTGAAAACATAAAAAACAATAGTAACGTTGACGTCAACAATAAAAAATTAGCTCCGTGACGTGATAATATCGAATGATTTATACGGGGTGATCCATTTAACGTAAGATAGTGTAATTTTATTATTTATACTAAAGTTTTTAAAAATATTTGTTTTACATGATTTTGATTCATTACAATACAACATCGTATGAAGTTACAATTTTTATTATATTTTAAAGTGTGAACTTTTTTTAATGACAACATACATTTTAAATTTTATAGAAGCAGAATATTCAGAGTATCTATTTTGATCTAAAAAAATTAAATTTTAATCAAGTAGCTTATTAGTTATAAATTATAATTGATAAATATTTAATGTTTTGATGAGCTGAATAGTGAACCAACATTACGCAAAATATACCTGTATTACTATACACTGTTCATATAAACTTAAAATAAATATAACTCCCTGAGTACTTGGCAATAATTTAATTTTTATACATCGATAAGTACTTTAAAAATATTTTGTTTTTGAATAAGACATGAAAATACATATCGTTGTTTTAAAAGTAAAATATTTATAAAAATAATAAAAATATATTTTTTTAGAAAAATGTTATTTTTTTAATGGTTTTAAATTATATAAAATAAAATTCATCTGGTTTAGAGCTATACACTGACGTACGGGTATAAATGTATAATTCTATGATGTATGCTTTTAAAATTCTATTGGTGCTTATGAATTATGACATTTTTGGGGTCAATAATATTTCAATGAATGTTATTGTTTCATTGACGTTGTCATTGGTTTTTTAATTCCAGATTCTAAAAAAAAAGTTAAAAAATAAAATCGCACATTTTAAAAAACTGCAACAGTTAACGTGTAGATACAGTCCAACGATATCATAACATAATACACAATTAGTTAGTAGTCAGCAGTCAAACTTGGTCACTATATTGCAGAGTACTGTGGAAAACACTGTCTGATTTTGACCGTTGAAACTGGGAATTTGACACTTTAATATATACGGTCGTCCGAATAATATTTTATGTCCAGCGGCCAAATTCATGACGGGCATTATAAATACAACGAAGTATGAAATAATGTAACAATACAGAATTATTTATTAGTATATAGGGAATGCTGATATTTTGCTTATTTTATCATTTTTTCTGCACATTTCACAATTTAATTTTAATACATTTGCGAATAAAAAAATAAATAATTTTATGTTTTATACACTATAAGTATTTTTGACCTTTTTTTTTTATGGTTGACCTTTGTGAATATTTCATCGTTAGTGGATACATAAATGGCTGATAGGAGTTTTTTTTTCATAACGAATTAATTTTGTAGACAGTTAACATATTTTTTTATTGTTAACTGTCATTTATTAGAGATAATTTTGATAAAAATATCGATGTACTTACTATATGCCTGTCTACGTGTTGTATGTTAATTTATTCTTCAAAATGGAAGGTATGTGTAATGGCTTTAATAATTACATTCAAAAATAACTTGAGAAAACATTGTGTTGTGTTAGTGGTACTAAGAATAAAACAAATTTTGTTTATGTACATATTGTATATGAAAAAATATTTTGTCCTAATAATTTGGTTTGTTGATTATTTTTGATACGCCTTAAGTGTTGAGTTGGACTATTTCCAAAATGCGTATCGAGGATTAAATTGTAAGCAAATTTTATTTTATTTAAGTTAATCAATTTAAGTGGTGAAGATTACTTACCACTTAATATTATTTATTCTGTTGTCCATTAATTTTGTATGTACGATGTCAATGAATCCATGTTAATAAATAATAGATATAGTGACAATAGATCGCGCGACAACTGATAATGTACGACAATTGATGTAATGTCTTAAGATACTATCTGTATATTATAATTTATAATTTAGATTTTATAAATTATGTGCATTAAATAAAATACATTTAGGCGTATTTAATCTGTATTTATAAATTTAATTAAGATTCTTCACTATTAAACTTTAGCAGTTGTTAATAATTAAAATAATAATAATAGGTTTTCATAAATTAACTTTAACTAAGTAAAATAATATAAATAAAAAAAATCAAATTTATAGTTGAAAATTATGTGCAACTTTTCATAAATAACTTTTTTACTTCTATCAGTACAATCACTACATATTTTTTTAAGTTTTTTTGCTCGATCATTTTAAATTTTTTTGATGGTTGTTGATGTACTGCGACTAACTGTTCAGATTTTAACGGTTTAACACGTTATTCTTTTTGTAACACAGTAATAATATGATATTGTAAAGCCATGACTAATAAAAAATAAATAATTTGAAAATGTTGAAAAGTTCGGTACAAAATTAGTTGTCGCGCAATAAATTCATCCTACATTTTTTTTTTTTTATTATTTTTAAAATAATATCTTAATTGTAGTATACCTAGTACCTACTGGTATTCATATTTACCATATATTAAAAAAAAAAAAAAAAAATATATTTGACAAGCATTTTATACTGTAACAGTTTTTAGAACATATTTGGCTGATGAAGCTGAATAATTCTAGTAATCAAAAATTGTTTTTGGTTATACTAAACGTAATTAAATAATATGTGAGCTTTTAAAATAATTAATCAACACAAATAATTTCTATTGTATTATCAAATTAATTTTTTTTAAAAACCAAACTCATCATAAGAATCTAATATCTCATGTATTTTACAGACATTTAGAGTGGAACGCAAACATACTTTTTCATTTTTATATCATACATTTGTAGAATAGTTTTATAAAAATAAATTTCGTGAAAGTAATAAATATAGTCTATATGGGTAGGTAGTAGGTACACCTTAATTCATAATATATCACCCATCACTGAAAAAAAGTATTAAAATGTATTAGTTACGATATCTGAGAAATATAATGCCTCAAATACATTTTAGACACGTATTATATTCCTCGTTAAAACTTTTCGAAGCTTAACACATATGTTTATTATGAAACAGTAAACATTTAAAAATTGACAGTTTCGTGCGCACGACGTATTTTGATTGAACTAAAACTTTAAATTTGGATTGGATTAAAAAGAATAAAGATACGTAATGTATATAGATATATGTATGTTTGTGTATTTTAGTATACGAGAGTGTGTATTGTAAATTTTGCGTGTGCATTGCGTGTCTTTCGTGACGTTTCAATTTTTCAACCTATAAACAATGTGAATAATGTGATATTTATCGATATTGATAAATTCTTCTAACGAGAATTTCAAAACTTTTGGACGGGGTCTTAAATTAAATTAAAATAATAATATATCGATTTATAAAGCGAAAAAATAATTTCATCTATTATTTTTTGTGAATAAATACCTTAATGACAAATTGTCATTGACAATGTACTTACTCACGTGCATTTGATGGATACAACAAAGCGGTTGATAAACAACAATGAAGAATCGGTTTATAGGTACGTAAAACCTAATGCCTGAAAAATTATATCACTTTTATATACACATAAATTTTCGTTTCGTGTATCTTGTACCTATATACATAATTATTTTAACAATAATTTTTTTATTGCACAATCAATAAAAAATATTTTTACATTAATTGTAGGTGTTCCGAGTATTTAGTGGCTTTAGTATATACTTGAACGAAGAAATCTTCCAATGAAGGTACTTCGGTGTGAGTGTGATACATCATTTATGTGTAAAAAAAATTCTTTTAAGTTAAACGATACATACTGGCTGCTGCAATTATTTTTATACATGGCTTCCAGTGCCATAAATTTTTATTGCATAAAGTGCATTATTGTACATCGCTTCAATAAGGTTTTAGAGGGCTTAGATTCTGTTAATATCCAAAATGTATTGATAATATTATATACAATAGAAATCCTTTATAATGATGTCAATCGTCGTGACATATCGGGTTTAATGACTTTAAATTAAATAGCCTGGTTAAAATTATGTTTTATATGATAATTTTGATAGATTGTAATGATGTTATCTGGGTAACAAGGTTTTAATGATTTTGACGTTTATTTTTGGTAAATTTAGATGAATATTTTATCTAAAATTATCACGTAATATATGATGTGTAATATTATCGAAACAACGTTTTTGGTTATATTTAATTTTAAGATAAGGCAAAATATTAAAAATTTAATGTCGAATTATATGGTTATCAATAATTTAAGTTCAAAAATAATCTGAAAAGTAATAGTGAAAATACGAAAGGATTAAAATATGTTAAATAATAAAAAATAATAGTTTTATTTTCAAGCATAAGATGAAAATAAATTTAAATTTTTAATAATTTACTCAACTAGAGTAATTATTTTGTAATTTAAATATACTTTAATATCTATACTGCTTTGTAATACATTTTTTTTTATTATTAGCTATTATACTTCGAAAATTTATTGAAAACATTAAAAAAATTATCTCTTAAAATCTTTAGGTTCGATTCTAATTTATAGTATGGATCCAATAAATAATTATATGTAATATAATACTTAATACATCGAAACTTCATATGCGTAGAGACATAATTATAAAAACAATACATCGCTCAGTTTGCGCCGAATCTAAAATTGTTACACCCTTAGAGAGCATTTAAAATATTGTTCTTAAGTACCAACTATTAATTCATACACGACCATCGTACACCCAAATATAATTATATGAATTTCTTTTGCACAGAATTTTATATGACAGTGTCGTAACCAGGATTTTGCTTTGGGGAGAAAGGATGCTGTTAATTTATTATTTAGGGGAGACATAACGAGCATACCTCATAAATTTGGTACATAGCTGATGCCACGGGTATATATCATTTTAGACTTTAGAAATAATATACATTTAAACAAATTACAATTTTAATACGTTTTAAATAATATAATATACGTTCGCAAGACACTGAAAACGTTTTAAATTTTGGTGAAATTTTGAGGTGGGATTTAGTCCATGACTGTTGTAGAAGGATAATTACACTTAACACATGAGTTAAGTTAGTGACCACCACTGACTACGAATAACCAAAATATAATAAATATAGTTTATACATGTGTAACTTTTTTTTTTATTTTCACCATTGCACTAAAATATTATTTTACACGTAATATCATCGAATATATAATAATATATATGTAATTATTCGCATGTATATAATATTCCCATCCGTTATCACAACTTATTACAGGAAGTTTATTACCTTCGTATAATATATACATTAGATTTCGATTCGTATTCAAAACGTCCGTTTAACATGTATATGAGTTTAATATAATATTATCTACACGTATGAATAACAATATATTAATTTCGGTTACTATATTCATGTTTGCTGGCAAGCACGTATGATTCACGCATATGTTTTATAATATACGTGTACCTATGTACTATGTTTACTTTTATACTATAACGGATTTTGGCGTTCTATGGATTTATATCTACTCCCCCTCCCACCGTACCACACACCTCAATAAATCTCGAGATATATCCTGCAAAGCGATGATATTATCGTTAAACAGTAGTGGTTTTATGTGAATGTAAATATAAGTTATGAAAACTTTTTTTTTACCGGAACAGTTAAAGTTTTGTCTCAGCAAAATTTTTGAAAAAAATAATAAAAATATTTTTTGTATAATTTTAGATTTTTTTAATTTTTTTCTTTTTCAAATGACAATATACGTTTTTATACGACGTTTATGCACGAAAATGGAATTACGAACCAGTAATTAATTAATAAAGTTTAGATGTCAAAACGTTGTGTTGTTATGACTTAAAATGATGAAAAAATACATTTTTAAAACATACAAATTGAACCTATTCGAGGATTTGATCGTTAAGTGATAAATGAATCACTCTGTACAGTGTACATATTAATATATTATAATATTTATATTACATAATGACGCGCGGCGCTGCGTGTTTCCTTCCGTGCCTTTAACGACCGTCAAAATCGCTGTTGACGGATGTAAGCACGCCGAATCGTTAACGCGGTAATAATAATAATAATAATAATGATGATATTTATTATTATTATTATTGTATAATATCTTTCATAAAACGCGATGATGGTTTATTATAGACTTTTCGGCGGGTGTAAAAGGCTTGATGGGAAAATATGTATCTATATATCGTTATAATAAAATATGCACATAAAAATTATATTATACAAACTATATTATTCAGCACAGACATAATATAATATGGCTGTCAACCAGATTTATAATTGACACGTATAGATAAAGAAAACTAGTGCTTTTGCATTTATGTACCACGAGAACTGCCGGCGCATAAACTACGCGTTTTGATTATAATATTGTGCGTTTAACGATCACGGTGACGACGGGTGACAAATTAATGAGACGCCCGCGTGTTTCTAAGTCTCTGTATCTTAAATTATATAGAATCTTACTAAAAATTTTCACAGTATAAAGATTCTAGGTGTTATTGTCGATTTATTGGTTCCGGCCCAATAAAATATTAATATATTATTAAATTGTATTTAATTAAACGCAATTATTGGCATAGGTACTCGTACATTAGTTCTGTTACATCTGTATGTGTAGCATGAGTCAATTCGGTCCATATTTTCTAATTTTTTTTTTTTGTTTTTTAATTTAAAAATTTAAATCGAACACCGTTGTTTTACTTGACAACATTTTTTTATGTGCCATAAAATATTCTATTTCTTTTACCTGTTGATGAATTATAATTTATAATTATTGTTTTTTTTTTAAAATTACAACTTCATGCAATTTGCTTTAGAAATAAATGTTAAGATGTGTGATTTGTTGCAGAAGTTGTTCCCGTATGTATATGCTCACTTTGATGTATTTTTAAAAATGTATAATACATTAGAAACCGTTTAAAATGACACTGGTTTTAGAAACAATTGGATTTAATAACTTTAAATTAAAGGTCTTAGAAAAACTCCAATGTTTTATGAACTATTTTTTATCGGTTGTAATGTTTTTATAATGACTATACACTGATGCAGTAATGCTTATTTTTGGAGAATTAAATAAATATTTTATCTATAATGACTATTACGGGTAATATCATACAAGCGTCAGTTTATGCTATCAATAATTTTAAATATAAGGCAAAATATTAAAAAAAATCATTGTTAAATTATATAAATATATAGTATGTAATATATTATATACAATTATGTATATTATATGACCATTAATAAAATAAGTTTAAAAATAAATTTTGTAAAAGAAACAAAAATACATGATTTTATTTAAAAATGTGTTAAAAACTAAAAATTACAAATTTCTTTTTAATATTTACTAAATTAATATAAATATGATGTATTAAAACTTTACTTAAATTTTTAATAATCTACATATAATTAAAGTTATTAGTACCTATGTATGTGATTGAAATATCATATAACTCTTTCTGTTTGCTTATAATTTTTTTTTTTTGAGCTTAGGTTGTTATGATAGAATATTTATTGCATTATTATTCAATATACTGATACATAGTAGGTCAGCAAAAATATAAATTATATTAAGTTCAGAACATAACCGGACCCCAAAACTACAATTGTTTTAATTGTCAATCATGCCAAGTTACACAATCAAGCTATTGTTATGTTTATGGATAATTGAAATAATAACAATAAAAAAATTAAAAAGACATTATTATAATATCAGTTAGGTACTTTAATGTTAGATAATGATTTTTGCTACGAGCATAATTATTAGCATAAACATGGTTTACTACCACGTTTTCGTTGTTATCGTGTCATTATGTTAGTGTGAAACGAGATGTGGTACAACTGGTACATATTATTTATTTGTCCGCAAAAGGAAAAAATACAATGTACGTTGTTATATAGCTTAATACATATTAACTGGTTATCATTACAAAATTATTTACATTCAATTTACCATATTCATTTTCAGTTTAGAAGCTGAATCTTGAATTGAAAATTATTATTCTTCAGTTCGCTATAATTCACAGGCAAGCGACATAAATTTGATTGCGATTCTTGAAAGTGAATAGGACGTGAAAAAAAATATTAATTATTTCTTCAGTTAAAATACAGGTATGTGAAACCTAATTAGAGATAAAAAAGTTGTATTTTGGATATATATATATATATATATATATATATATATATATGTTCTAAATGTCATAGTGCATTCT
Organism: Melanaphis sacchari; assembly: GCF_002803265.2. Lineage (NCBI taxonomy): Eukaryota > Metazoa > Arthropoda > Insecta > Hemiptera > Aphididae > Melanaphis > Melanaphis sacchari. The sequence goes on along the minus strand of NW_020271560.1, from coordinate 7,336,425 downwards.
TTGTTAGGAATATTCTAATCAATATTTGGGTGTTATTCGCGTGCATAATATGATATAACTATTGATTGCGACCATTTTGATTGTGGATGTTATTGAATAGTATTTTATCTTATTGTATAGTCAGAGGTATTCATATTGTATTAAGAAAACAAGAAAACACCACTTTCGGCTGGTAATTTTTTTTTATTATTGGTGCTGAACGTTTAGGTACTACGTAGTATACAAATTGGTGGACCCATGTAATACAACACGGTGCTTTACTGAAAATAATATTTTACCTACCTTTCGGATATCATATATTTTTGCTCATAGCTATCTAAACTGATATTCTACTAAATCGGTTAAAACATTTTTTACGTTTTGTTCGCGAAGAAAACGTGTAGGAAGTTAATATATTTTTTTTTTTTGAAGCACTCGCGTTCAACAATAACAACAACAAAAAAAAAAAACAATACCGTTTTCGAATTGTGTCGAATTTATATTATAATCGTGGGTGTCAGTAAAGTTAAATCAGTCTTCGGTATAATTTCTGTACAGATAATATTGGTATTATGTCGCAACCCTCACATTTTTTAAATTTAAGTGGGTTTTTGATAATGTGTATTTAATGATATTACAGTATTAATATAATCGCTATTATGAACAATAATTTTTGATTGATGTATAAGATGTATAATAATATAAATATATGTACACATAGTCTATAAATATTTATATTATGTTGATATTTAGTGATTTGGTGAGAGACATTAGGGAGAGATGATTTTATTTTTTTCAAATAAGTGGGTGCTTACGCGATGGGAAAAATCCAAAGATTTCAAATTTATAATATTTAAGATTTTTTTTTTTTTATGTATTAACAGATCGTAATGTTTATGGATTTAATATTACTAATATCTTATTAATCTAGACTGTTGAGAAATAAATGCAATACCATATTATTGATTGCATTTTTTATTACGTCTATTTTATATAATATAATATGTGTAGGCTTTTTAAGGCCAACCTCGCACTAAATATAGTTAGTTACTGACGGCTTAAACAAATGAAAACTTCAATTTCGGTATTTTACACGTAAGTTATAATGGAACATCTAAAGTAATAAATAAAATTAAAAAGTTTTGCTTATGTAAATAATATAATTTTAAGTGGTTAAATGTTTATGTGCAATCAAATGAAAATCATTAACTTAATGTTTATTTGAAAACATTACTTTTTAAATTTATTATTCCGTTCAAATATTTAAAGAACTTTTATAAATTATTTTCAACATCGACGATATTCATTACATTAATCAAAATTATTAAAAATGTATTTGATTTTCAAACCATTTATCGATCTGTAACAAAATAATTAATATATGTTACAAAAATGCATTATCATTGTCATGCTGTATAATAAATCGTTCTAAAACCCAGTGTGGCTGTGGTGGTCCTCAATTTATTATTGTACACATCACTCAAAACAGTTCTTATGATCCTTTCTGAATGTACTTTTGGGTATTAAACAATAATTTGAAATATTATTTTGATTTTATTATAAAAGTATTCATAATATAGTTGTAATTTTTAAGCCTCCGTTTGAATCGTATAATTTTTTTGCAATCAATGTGCTTGCAATGTATTACATATTTATAATTTAAGTATTTTTGTTGCTTTTTACTCAATTTTTATCAAGCTAGGTAATTATTAACACTAAATAAATTCTATAAACCTTAATTTTAATTAATAAAACAATAGTTTAACTAAAAAACAGCACTAAAAAGTTATTCGATTTCAAAACTTTTTTTTTTTATTTATTTATATATTTTTTAATATTGACATTTACCTATATATGTTTATAAAACATTAAAAAATATATAATAATTTTTTTTGAATGGTAAAACTTCTATTATTAAATTGATTTAAGCAAGTTTACATTTATTTCAAAGTCATATTTTTTTTTTTTTTTATGATTTAAATAAATAAATAATTACAAATCAAAAGGTTGTATATAATAGTAAATTTTCTGTTTTATTTACATTTATATCAATAACTGCAGTATGATAAAAAAGAAAAAATAATAATAAACATGTTAATTTTGCAATGCCATTTTAAGTCTCATCTTGATTTTATATATTTTTTTGTCATATTTAATAATTATACACACATTTAAAATGTGTAGTTATAAATTACACCTTTTTATTAATTTATTCTTAGACTAAATGAGTTTTAATGAAATTGTGTACGTTAGAATTATTATTTTTTAACATGATAAATAATATTTTTTCTTTTAAATAAAATGTATATATTTTTGTTTATGAAATATTTAATTTAATTGTCGTTTTAGTATAAAAAAATATTCTAAAAATATATTAACATTAAAATTAACTGTGAAATAAAACAATTGACAATTTTTATAATAATTATATATTTATTTATGATACTATGAAAGCAGTATTTAATACTATATATTATTGTAGTAATTAATACACATATTTAATTTATCATTATGATGTTATATTTAAAATATAATTATTTTAGTTACTAAGTGGATTTAGAGATGCATTATGGTCTAAAAATGTTATGTGTCCTTTATTTTGTATTTTTGTTTCTATATTAACATTTAGGAGCAAAAAACTAGCTTCTATCTTCAAAATTGAGTATTCAATTTCTATAGTAGTAAATTATAATTAGGTAGTAAAATTTTGTTTTAATTTAGAAAAGAATAATTAAAGATATAATTTAGCATTTTTACAAAAAATCAAAATTGGATTTTTAGACATGATCACATTTTTGTGTTTTTGATAAAAAAGATTGAAAATTTAGTTTAAGGTTCTTTATCATAAATTATTTTTTCGATTAAGATGTCTTAAAAATACTGAAAATACATATGTATAATATTTGTATAATCGCTTCAAATTCAAAGTTTGATAAAATTGGATATTCGACCATAAAATAACGATTTTAAATTAATGAATTTTCTTGTAACTCTAAGAGAGTTAATTCGTCTATTTGTTAATGAATACACATTTTTTATAATTTATATTTTATTTTCAAGAAAAGTAAAACGATATTTCTAAATATTATGAATTGAATAATATTTAATAATAGGTATTATAGGAGTATTTGTTAAATATTTGTAACCTCACGATGAGTATTTGGTATGGTTGATTTGTTTGATTTTTGTTTAAATTTTTAGTTATTATTTGTGTAATTTGCGGAGTGAAATCACAACACATAACTAATATTGTTTTGGCTTAACTCGTCAAATGTCGAATTGTCATTTTTTTCACTCAGTAAAAAAAAAAAAGTTTTGCATTTTTGATCTATCTGTAATTGACAAAAATGTTAGACTACTTATCTAACCGTAAATAATATGATCAACAAACAAACGTATTATCGTATTTCATGTGGAATAATCCACTCTGGTTCAAAAAACTGTTTGACTGAGCTGTTTAACATTTCGTGTGATGTACATTAACAGTGTGATCGTTTATACTTGGAACGAATCCAATCGCGGGGCCTAATATATTATATTATATGCTCGTCGTAGACGTTTACTATATATAATAATATGTAATGCATTAATTCAATATTCCGTCGCTTGGAGACTAAGATGATTTGATTCCGGTACAACGTCTGTGACTTGTTTCCGGTTCATCATCCGTTTGACATATTATTATTATATTAACGCATTAATTTCTTGGAAATTTTCATTCAGGTACTTCATAATATTTTATGTATATAATAAATATTTATTATTTATGTGTACATACACTGTTGCTTGTAAAATTATCGTATGTAAGTTAGGGGTAGGTAGATCTGCCCCAGTAGCCTTTTAATTGGTAGGTCTTTCGCTGCAGGACGTAATATGAATAATTCAAACGAATTTCCAAAAAAAAATCAATTGGTTTATTTTCGATTTCGTTACAAAAAATGCGCTTGCGGCGAGCTGACTGCTTGTCTGCTACCACAGCGTGTGTGTACTTTGGTATTACAGAAGTTACGTACATTACTAATGAATTACGATTATGAGGTGCAGTAGATTTACGCTTATATTTTATCTACTAATGGTTTTCTTTCGAAAAAATATGAAATTTATAAAATATCAAAATTTACAAGCATACACGAACTCGAGCTAAGTTCCATCCGAAAGTTTATTTCGTGACCAACGCGGTGTAACCTAGCTCCGATCGGGATCGCTTAGATCATAACTATAATTCAAGTCACGACTGTGTCCTTTTCTCCGCACAGCATTTGTCTCGAGTTTTTCTCAGATCGTCTACATGTCTACATCAGTGTCGAGCATAATATTATGACGTACCATATAACATGACTTAACTACTATCGAACACGACGAATTGTTGGCCACCTCCGCAGCGTAAAAGAATTTGCGGCGCGCACACGTTGGACGGATGGGAATGAAGAAGACCGCGCGCGGCCATGCCAAATCCGAATCTAATTTTAAAAGCGACGCGTAGTATGGTGCGGTGTACTATAGCTACTATAGCAGGAGGTTGCCGACCGCTAGGCAATTAGGCCAGGTACGCGCGTGCGGACTACCCGACTACTGTTTTAAAATGTAAAAAAAAAAAAAAAAAATAAAACTGTTGAACACTTACAATATACAAAACATGTGTGTAGGTATATAAATATACTGCAACGGAGAACGAAAAAATCAAAAAAAATCTATGTCATCTTGCGTATAGTTTTTTGACGCGAAATATGACGTACTCGTTTGCACACCCGCACCACACTAATTACCCGTTAGTGCTAAATCATATTACTTATATTATTGAGAAAATATAGACGCGGTTTAAATTGTTTTTCTACCGTTGACTTTTAACTGCATTCATATAGTTGTTCTTGTTCATCGAAGTATAATAGCATGGTTTTGTTATAATGTTACCACGCGAAACATGGCAGGTATAAATAGTTACACGGTATTATGTAAATTCAGGGATCCGTCGATTTAGCCAATAATATGAGCGTAGACCGTTTGAGCAAATTGACGTGAATTTCGGTCTGTCCGAGCGAATAGATATAAAATTATAAAATATCATTTGAACGAATGATTATTCCACCAAAAATACCGTTTGGATGAATAGGCTTATATGCAAATTGACTAATATGCTGTATAGTAATGTACTATTCAATTGAAAAAATAAAAATAAAATTACATATATTAATCATGATTATAAATTTATAATAATGGAATCAAACTTAAAAAAAATACTGGTATAGTAATTTACTTGTTCAAAATTAATAACGTAAAATCACATGAAGAATAAAGTCCGTACGTATTTCTCATATCAGTAAAAATAATTTCATTCGCTCAATCGGTATACATTTCTTATTTTTATCTTAAATTTATTTCCGCGAATATGACATTAATTCCTTCAATACAGAAGTTTTAAAACAACCCATCGATTGCGGCAAAAACCACTATTTACTTGTGACCATCATGGTTACTCATTGACTTTATTAATTAACTAAAGTTAAATTTATATTTGAGAAAATATTTATTTTCATATAATATGCTAAATTTCTAACGGAATAATAAAATCAATTATTAATAACTATGCACATTGCATGTAACTAATGATGTAACGTAGATTTAAATTTTTGAATAGTTTTTCACGTTTAATTTTATACAAAATAGACATATAGTATATAAAATCAAAATTTGAAAGTATGTTATTGTTTAAAAATAATTTATTAATAGTCTACAAAATAATAAATTAATCATCAATAATCTTAATAAGTAATAATATTGGGCATATATTAACTCCGCCAAATATTTTTACATATTGATTCCGCTGACTATCGACTGAACTGAAATTTTTTATTTATTAATTTTAATGTGAAATTAAAAAAAAATCTATGATTATCTATATTGATAAAACATCAAAATTTAATCTAAATATGTGGGCATCGTCTTCAATTTCTTTAGAACGAACAACTAACAGTGGTGAATCGTTCTATTCAAAACTTAACTCACAATAATTCACCAAAGCACATCCAAATATATTTTTGTTAATAAATATCATACGGAATCGATAGATGGCGGAATTAATAAAACCTCGTAATATTTGTATAGTATTATAAAAATAAATAACTTTTTTTTGTTATTAAATTACTAAATGTTTTATGTGATAATTTTTTTTTTTTTTAAATTTATTTATAATTTATAAATTATAAGTAATATCCAAACTTATAAAAAAATAAAACTGTTTAAATAGTATGAACAACGCGTGGTATCTATTTCAATTTAAAAACTGTTGATAACATTACAAATAGTAATTTTTGTTTGGTAAGTTTATATTTTTTCATATATTCTTAGTTACGTTAAAATTATAATTTATAATTAAAAGAATCGATATCTATAGGCTGTTTTATAACTACCTATATTGGCGGGATCAATATATCCTTTCTTACACTAAAAGAAAGGGGAGTTTCCTGAGTGCGTCCTGAAATAATGTTTTTTTAATGTTCCGGGTGCGTCTCAAGAAAAAAAAGGTCATATTTTTGATATAGCCTATTAGTGCGTCCCAGTTCATTTAGAGTTCCCCAGGGTGCACCACAAGGAGGTAAACTGGCTTACACCCCAAAAATATTTTTTGATTCTTATTTATAATTATTCATTTTATTTTAGTTTACATCCTTAAATTAGAGAAAGTGTACTGATTGTTTTTAAACTTTTTTTTTTTATTTAAAATAAATTTTATTTATTTATTTTGATAAATTATTGTAGAAGTTGAAATGGAATTTTCCCATCGTTTTCAGTATTCCGCAATTATAGCTTTAAGAATAAAGTATTATAGTTGTTTATTTAAACCAACATATTCGATCATCGTCAAATCACTCAAACCTATATCTTGAAAGGTTTATTTGATAATTTTATCTTAAAATAGGACGGACTTATAGCTGTGGACCGATGACGCACTCCAGCTATCAATATAATTTATCGATATGATTGCGGACGCATTCGGGCTATTCTATATATTTTTTCGATAAGACTGCGAACGAATTCGGGCTATGGAAAAGGTAAAAAATAAAAGCGGGACGTACTCGAGATATCCCCAAAAAAAGGTTTGGCGGAGTCCATGAAATCCCGTAAATTTCTTTAGAAAAAACCTACATTGACTTGAAAATTTTAACTTCTGTACTGAATAAATTTTTTTTAACTATTAACATTTATCTATTTATTAACTATACTGCATTGGCTATTTGATACGAAATATAATGGACAATCCATTTTATTATATTCAATACTCATTGATTATTAAAAATGTAATTTAAAATTTTTTTCATTCCGACGAAAAAAAACTAATGTTAAATCTTACTTACTAGTGGTGTATTTTATTTTGCTGTAAGCGTTGTCAACATTTTTTACAAAATACTCAACACCTTTTAAATATATATAAACAAAAATGTTTTATTCGATTTTGTTGCATTACATAATGACATTCATAAATTCATAGTAAAAGTATTAGTTTTTATCATAGTAATAAAAAAATTCACCAGTCAATTTATTTGTCACCCAGCCATTCGCCACCCATTTTTATTGCAATATTCGTGTGTGACATTCTGTCTTCAACTACATTCAAGATGTTAGCTATAATTCTGAATATACTGGGAAGAAAATTTTTTTAGTATCGAAATGGTATCATTTTCGTGTAAGAATATATTATTGAACCTATAGGAAAATATAGTGTAATTTAATTTTTTATTCGTGTAGGAAGAAACTTACGCACGGGTGCACTTTTTTCGTGTCGGGTCTCACATAATGTGTCTGTACATTTTACCTGCTAAGTTTTGCGTGTGCTTAGGTAGAATGTAAGGGTCGAAAAACGTAAAATATATTTTATAAGTATGTAAATATGTATATACCTATGTGTGTTTCTACGTTTTCGCAATAATTATATATTCGAACTCTTTTCTTTCATTGGTACACGATGCCATCGGTTGTTCATCGTCAATATTACTCTGAACAATAGTATTGTATTTTATTATATTCAATGTGCATACATCTATATGTATGGCGTCTTTGTCGAATCGATTCATGTGGCATGTTTTATGGCATGACATTATACTATCGTATAGCTGTGGGTTAAGCCACTCAAATTTTAGCCGACGTTTCCATGCACCTCGTACGCAACGTAAATACATAATACGAGTTACGTACAATATAATATAATAGGTATTATTATTATTATTACATACATTTATAATATAGCCATCGGGTATATCGAAATGAAATGTTATATATTATTTTATATATTTATCATTTTCTGCGCTTTGGTTGCTGTTTTATTTTCTGTAAGATTTATTTTTGTTGTTCACAGAAAAATAGATAGTGCTAGAGAGAGAAAGAGAGAGGGAGAAAACAAACTCATAAAATAAAGATTTTTAGTGTATTATGTAATATTATATATAGTCATAAATAGTTATTGACGAAGACGAATTTTCCCTCTCAATAAATAAGTTGATATACGGATGCATCTAAACTCTAAATTGAATTTATGTATATACACATGGTCAAGTACACACGCGAATTATGGTTTTCAACAGATTTATCGGCTACGAATGCTAGAGATATAATATTTTGAGTATATTGCCAATTATGTGTGTGTAATATGGTGTGGATTACGAGTGAAATGAAATTTGAGATTGGATTGCGCAATCGAATTCATACAGTAGTAAAATGTTATTAAACAAATGGTTGATTGAAGACGGTTATTACTTATAAGTTATAACATATTAATAACATAATGCAGCTGCACCAGTGCAATGTATAATTTTTCGCTTTAAGTGTAGATAGATGATATTTTAATAATTGATATTAACATATAGCTTCGTATCGTACAATACATTATGCATCATTTAATATTTCAGTGGGAGGTCCCCTAGTGTTTCAAACGACCTGCCGTTATAACAACCGTAGCCAGGCTTGACCTCAACTCTTATCCAGCTACACTACAGACGGATTCAATTTGCGTCACTGTTTTATATTATACTGTGTTTATTGTACACAACCATACGTCGACAAGTCGACAAATCTCTTAAATGCAGTTCAGCATAAATTGTCATATTATGTCGTTCAAAAAAAAAAAAAAAAAAATGTATCATAGCTAAGAACTATTTGTCATGCTACAAAATTTTTTTCACTCACGCCCATTTTGATTTATCGATTTTCAGTCGAAACAACACTCGCTGCCACTGCAACCTCGAAACCTTTTGCATTTTTATTCCTTCCCTTCGATATATATTAATACGTCTTATACATAGCTACATAGGTATTATATAGATAAATTTGACATAATAGAAAAACAACATACACGGCAGCTGTATAACGTGTATCGTAATCCTTCATACATCCATTTAATGATGCACAAAGTCCATTTTTATTTGAAGAATATTAACGGTTTTGAATGTATTTAATTTTGCATTATTCAAGGTCATATCTGTAAATTTTTGAAAAATTATTTTAACATATATTTTTATTGTAGTTTATATTTATAGGTTTTTAGTTTTTTGAACCACAATATGCATTTTTTAACTCCATATTCCAAAACAAAATATGTTTCTGGTGGATTTTGATTTGTAAATATTAAACTTTGAGCTAGTGGTTAATTACCTATACAAATATTCAAAGTTATGATGAGTATATTCTGATTTGGACCTACAATACGATATTGGTTCACTATTTTGCTTATACCTTTACTTTACCTCTTTTAAAACTTGATTTTTATTTATTGAAACTCTCAGAAAAAATATTCTATTTCAGAGTATAAAATTTATAAAATATAGTTAGATGTTTAACTGGTTAATTTGCTGAATTTAAATTCATTAATAAACCATTACAACTGAACAATGACTCCGAGAAAAGACTGTGTGAAAGTTAATGTGTCAGCACCATACACTAAAATAGGAATAGTAAAAATCTATATTTAAAAACAAATTGTCTTGAAATGACACAAAATTACGTAAAAATATATTTTCAAAAAATCAATAATTTTCGAAATCATATTAGTCTTTACTGTTAAAGTATCGCTTTGTATATACGTATATTTTATATTTTCTGATTGATTTAACCAAATTGTATGTTGAATTTATCAGTATATTAATGAAATGATTGCAAGAGATGAAAAAGTATTGCTGTATGTACAAAACTAATTAGGATATATTTTACTAAAGAGTAATGTTTGGACAATAAAACATTCTGTTAAAATCTACGATCAATTATTGTTGTAGTTATAGAATGTTTGGTAATTTTTATCAGACTTGATTATTTATCAATCATCAAAGGTTTTGGTTGCCAGCATTAAAATAAGTTCACTTAAAGTATATTGTAAATTTGTAAAGGTTACAGAATGTTTTATATCCACAGACATAACCAAATATTCTGGTTATGGTAGCGATATTCTTATAATGGCAGCAATATTCTGGCCTTATACACAAGTTATTTTTTTCCAAGTAGGTTCATTCCTTAGATCATATACAATGGATGGAGTCATAGCATACTACGCGTATAAAATGAGTTGATGCCAACATTACTATAGGACCTGTGACATCTGCGCATGCGTTACTGCTTATTATAATATATCAATCTGTTTTCCCGCTTAAAATTGACTTTAGGTAATTTGAATTTTCAAACCATTTGAACAAACAAATATTAAAAATTATAAAACTTATTTAATATTATTATGTTCATTTCACTTTGCAGAAACTGATTTTCGTAAATGTGTTAAGAAATAACAATTAAAGAAACTTAAAAAACATATTTTATAGTTGTTAGTGTTGTTACTTGTTTATCTTAACTGCGCCCCTGCTCTGCGCCAAACATTAATGATAAGAGACCACACGCATACGCATATCACCGAGGTCCTACAATGATGTTGGCTTCACAAATAGTTAGTATGGCTCTATCCATTGTATATGATCTAAGGTTCATTCGGTACTTGCAATAATCAGTTTTCAATTATTCCCCCTCACTAATTTATACTATATTAATACCTATATAATACGCGTAATAATTTCGTATTGCATGCAAAAATAACCTCTCATTAGTCGTTTTCCTAAAAGGTTTTATACATAGGTATTGTGCTATATTGGTTAATATATATATATATATATATATATATAAATATAAATATAATTTATCAATTTCTTTTTTACTCGCTTTTGTGTTCAATCATGTCTAATAATGAGTGTGCTTTTGATGAGTTGGACGTTTGAAACTTATTGGAGTACATAAAATATTACTGATATAATTTATTATAATATTTTGTTATTTTTTTACTGTTTCATCGGATCGAATACTACACAGGTCGACTTTAACATGCGCGTATATAGACCGTAAGGAATATGAAAGGACATATAAAATGAATATACGCGACATTACTGTTTTAATTTACTTTTTTTTCAAAGAAGTTCATTTTATTTCTGCATTGTGCTCATGTACTCGTGTATAATTTAATACCCGAGAAATAATAAGAGAAACGTAAAAAAAGTATATTCGGATTATAACTTCATCATTCCTTTTTACCTATCCACTGTTCGTTTTTTGCGCATTATTTTACTGATTAAATCTGAACTACGATTTAAAACGTCTTAACCATCTGTTTTCGGATACAATGCACATACTCGTATACCATGTAAAACAAATTTCATCTATTTGTCGTTTGATACAATATATCGTATCAACGTGTAGTTTACTTAATGCGTTACACCGTGTAAAAAACTAAATCAACACCTATTATTAAACTTGTCTTGTATGATATTATATTGTCTTCATTAGCCGTCGTTTAAAATAACGTCTTACATAACTATTATTTAAAGTCGACTTATTATATTTATACTATTTACATTTTGTATTATGCAGTATTATTATTATAGTGTGATCGATGATAAAAGTGTTTGCTTATTTTCGAAATGTCAAGCAATAAGAGAGTGTAACGTTTATTATTTTACGTATATTAATAGAAAAATGATTGTACATGGAATATATGGTTTTTGGTGTTTGTTAACATACAAGGTCAGAGAATTAATGTCGCCTCGTATAGACATAACACAAGTTCGTGATGTATTTACGTAAAAATATTCGGTAGCATATAGTATTAAATTATAAGCACAGTTGTTGGTGTATTTTCGATAGTATACCTATCGCCGTAATTCGTTAAACTGATAAAAATCGACGAGATAATAATAATTAATAAATAATAAGAGTGAAAATAATATTTTTCTTTCATCCCAGTGTTTAATTATAATATATGGTAATGGATGCGCGTATCTATTGTAGTGTTTTACACGCATAGGTGTAACTACATACAATGTACATATATATCATATATAAACTAAGTTAATTATAGTAATAGTGCGTTAAATGGATCATTTTAATTTAAAAATGCATGCAATTTTTCGAAAACAAAAATACATTGATATACTATATAAGTAGGTATATTATTATTTTTAATTAAAATTAAAAACATATACATAATACCTATGATTTATCGATATTATAATGTAATATGTATAATATTATGTATAGAATATTGTTAAGAATTTTCCACGTTTTTTGTTTTCATTTTTCGAGTTTAGTTTACCTACAGTTCTTTTTCCATGCGAATTCCTTTGAATAATATTACATTATTTTAGTTTAATCAACATTAATCTACGCATCTATATATTCCACAAAACGTCACGGAAAATAGGTACCTAATACACATTCGCTTTGTCAAAACATTTGGAGTAAACACAGTGGAATAAATTATCGATACGCCTACGCTCCGCGAAAACTGTACATCGACTTACCCGTAAACAACATACCAACCTCGATACTTGACCTCTATTACTCTAGATATATGTAGATACCTACACTACTGTATAGAGTAATTTTACATAATTGTTTATGATTCATTGTCCATGCGTACACGAAAGAACAGATTTGTGTGAAAATCCGATTTCAAGCACCAGAACATACTGCATCATACCTTGTTAAAAACAGAAATCCGTTAATAGGACAAAATTAATATTCCCCATGTATCGCCTCTCAAGTATACACACAAATATTTATTCATAATATATTCATATTTTTGTTATTATTAACATAATATTATAATATTTATAATAATGAACTGTCGTCTTGCTGTGGCGCCGTTCACATTAGTTAGACCGAATTATTGCAATAATGAACGTAATGTTTTTGTATTTCGAATTGGACATTTTCCAAGTATATTATTTATTATTAAATTGTGCGTTTAAAATATATTATTATATACTTAGTGTAGTATTGAAAAAAAATTTAATTTTGTGTTTTGTTTGCTTTTTCCAGATCAAACCCGTTCATATTGTGTCTAGAGTGATGAAAATGTATAAGTAACATTAATTGCACATCAAGGAAATATAAATCAACAAGGTATTTTACGCTTAACAATGTATTATTGTAAATATTATGTTTTAAAATTTTAATTTATCATCAAACGATGATTTCGTAGAAACGCCGATTCGTAATCATTTATCGTGCAGACGACCAATTCTAAAATATATATATTTTATATAAATATAATATATTATACTTATGATATTATTCAGAATGAGTCCTAACGCTACAGACTCAAGTACCATACTCAGGGAGGAGAGAAAAATGCCCAACGGTTGTGCTAACGGATGGTCGACTGTGTCAGATTCGGCCGAGAAGCAGTGTTGGAAAGGTCAAGCATTTCTCAAAATTAACGAAATCGTCGGCCTGGTCAAGTATTATTGTTTGCGAGCATACATTATATTTTGGCGTGAGTATCAAAAATATGGCAATGTTATAATAAAATTGAGGCTTTACTGTTTGTGTTCATGGGCATACGATAAAATTATGTTTTTATAGATGAGCTGTCTATGAACCCGAGGGTGAGGAGTAGTCCGTTTAGTCCACCGCCGGTCGACGAATTAGTATTGTCAGCTGACGATGTATTCTCTACGAGGCGTCGACGTTTATTTTTCACAAGTATTCATTTGCTGGCTCTGGCTGGTCTCTACTTCTGTGTCACGGGTCAGGTGAAGCTGTATACCGTACTATTCGGTAAGTTTTTAGTTTCTTATATTATACATTTTTTAAATATTATTACACATCACCACTACAACATTCGAAAGGAGGCAAAATTTGTCATTCGGTGCAGTATGTAACTTAGGGTTCTAGTAAGGAATTATTTTTCTTAGTTTTTGTACAAAGATCAAGTTCTTCAAAGAGTTCAACAAATACCCTTATATGTTTTATATAGTACAATAAATGAGATTGTTAAAAATGTAAATCGATTTGTAATACACAAGTACATACATATATTATAATACCATGAAAATATAATATTATAGCTGTTTAAAATAAAACTGTTTATAAAATATTAAATTTTACATAATGCAGGCTTGGTGTATTGAATTTGATAGTTATTAAAACATATTTGAAACGAAATTTTATGTATATTGTTAAAAGTGAATTAAAAATATAATTATATATGAACCACGATAGCAAATTTTCATGTTCATTTTAAACGAACTGATTAAATATAAAAATTAAAAACTGTTTGAAAATAATTAAGTTGGTAGCTCATTACTAGTACAGTGGTCTTCTATCTACTATCTAGTTAAAAAATAACTTTTTTAAATGATCACTCTTTATACGATTTTTACTGAAAACTATAACCAATTATTTTTGTAGTATACTTTGAATCACGATAGTTAATCACAATACACAGTTAATTGTTATAATTGCTGTTATCAAGAATAGCCAAAACGAGTTAAATGGATGAATGTTGTGAAAATATTACTTAAAAAACTCTTTTAGACAATATTTTAAATCATAGATAATATTTTTTTTCCATTTTATAATGTGACACAATAATTTATATTATACGCTAAATTACTTCGAAATCGTAAAGAGTTGACAATTCTGTCAGAATAAAAATATAATGTGTAATTATATTTAATTATGCATAAATGATGTATAATGTAATAAATAATAAAGGTAAATTAAATATGTAAAAATTGATTTAAAAAATTAAAGCATTGTGTAAAGTGAAAATAAATATTAAAGTTTTATTTTAAATTCTTTGATTTTGGACAAAAGGAATTACGTTATTTATTTATTTAATTTTAATAAAAGTATATTTAGAGAGGGAAACAAGGCAAAATACAGATATTAAAATATGAATATTGTATTAAATATTTTAATAAATTAGGTAAATAAAATAAATCTCTACATTATCAAATACGTTTAAAGTATTTATTGGTGGTCGATATCACGTGGACTGTTATACTTATACAATATAATTATGTTCGTATCGCAATTAAATTAATTTATAGCCACAGTGGTTCCCAGTATTTTTGGATACACGCCCTTTTTTAAGAGTCTTCAGGAATTATGGCGCCTTCATAAATTTTACTGTAACAAATGTACATAAATTATATGATTTTAACCGTATAAATAATAATAACTCATTTTCATCCCTAAGTATGTGCACTTGTTTATACATTGATACTTGAGATATTTTTACTGCGTTAACAACATTACGATTATATATTATATAGACTGCAAAGCATTATTTTTTTTTTAGTACAAAATCAAAAAGAAACATTTAATCTCAAGTCTTTCGTCCCTCTGTGAACATTCAGAACAACGCCCCCATTGCGAACCAGGCAACTCTGTGTAGCTCTATACTCCCGATGTCACATAATCGTATCATCTTTCTCTTGTCCCAATACAATAATACTAATAATAAATAATTCAGTGTTAGGTGAGTTACTGTTTGCATGTAATAGAATCACTTTATTCGTTACTATTGAAGATCGAATCGTAATGAAAAAAACACTTAACATTTTACAAAAAAAGAAACTTTATTACTTTTGGGTTACATAAACCCGAGATTTATTACGCGTTTTATTTTAGAAATATATTACTTGTCAAAGATAGGTATTTAGTTATAAATTATTAAACATTATCATTACTTGGAAAATAATTCAAACGGAATCTGTTGTTTTTGTTTAAATATTTTTTTTTTTATATATAAAAATTGTGATGTGTTTTCATTTCTACTATTTCAAACCGTGTTCTAGAACTCATATTAATCATACAACTATTTAATATTTGCCTTATCTAGAAAATTATTTTAGTCATGACTCGTGAACTATGTTTGATAATAATGTAATCCAAGATATCATAATATATGAAATATTTGTCTAAATTAAAAAAAAAAAACAAACGTTATTAAGAGTCCACTACGTATTACCACATTCGTTACGAGAACGTCATAATAACAGCCGATAAAAATGATGATATTTTATATAGAACAGAAGAGTTTTGGGCATTAATTAATTCCATCATAACCTAATTTCTACTATATTCATCGTTTAAATAACTTCTATACAATCAAGTTTTCATACTATTGATTTTTTGGTTGCTGCAGTTTCAACTGTTTATGGTCAACCGCGTGTCGTGGCTAATATTCAATCCTTAAGCTATAACAAACTGAATGCTCTGCACGTTTTTAATTATACAAAAGAATTTGTGCAAATTTTCGGGAATTTAACGAATTTTATCAAAACCCGATTCGATTTGATTGACATATCGATCCGTTTTTTATTGCAGCGCTCGCGGTCGGCACCATGTCGTCGATCGGCGTGACGGCCGGTTCGCACAGGCTA
The DNA here is from genome assembly GCF_002803265.2 of Melanaphis sacchari. Lineage (NCBI taxonomy): Eukaryota > Metazoa > Arthropoda > Insecta > Hemiptera > Aphididae > Melanaphis > Melanaphis sacchari. The sequence goes on along the minus strand of NW_020271560.1, from coordinate 7,319,752 downwards.
TGGTCGCACCACGCGTACAAGGCCAAGCTGCCGCTGCGCATCATCCTAGCCCTGTTCCAGACGGTGGGTGTGCAGTACAGCATTTACAACTGGGTGCGCGACCACCGACTGCACCACAAGTACACGGACACGGACGCGGACCCGCACAACTCGAACCGCGGGTTCTTCTACTCGCACATCGGCTGGGCGCTCATGATGCCGCACCCGGCATTTGAGTCCAAGGTGTCGTCGGTGGATATGACCGACATGGAGTCGGACTGGGTGGTGATGTGGCAGTACAGGCTGTACGCGCCGCTGGCCGCCGTCCTGTCGTACGTCCTGCCCACCGTCGTGCCGTGGTGGCTGTGGGGCGAGGACCTGCTGGTCGCGCACCTGGTGGCCGCTCAGCTCCGGCAAGTGCTCACGCTGCACTCCACGTTCCTCATCAACAGCGCCGCTCACATGTGGGGACTCAAGCCTTACGATAAGTGAGTGTGATTCCGGCTGAAATTTAAATAAATATTTAATCAAAAGCCTTAATAGTTTATTAATGCAGTACAAAATGCATTATAATTCACAAAAAGTACACTATATTAATATGAAAAACGCAATTATAAAAGTAAAAAAAAAAAACAATACTTTATAATAAACTATAGAAATAATGTTCATTATTATCGACAAAAATTACACAGTCCTAGTGATACCTAATAAGTAACAATAACGAGTGTTCCGTTCCGATCGCAATATTGAAACTTGAGTATTCAGTGTGATTTTCTTATCCCACAAGTCCAGTCCATGGGTTTCCAAACTTTTTTTTATTCGAGGGCCACATGAAATAAAAAAAGCTCCTAGCGGGCCAAAATGTATGTACACATATAATTTATAAGCTACAGCTCGTAAATTATAATACAGCTGATAATTGGACGTGCGCGCGATAATGACCTTGGAAACTAACCATATTTTTAGATTATTTGCCGTCATTTGGCGGGCTGATGAAAACTTGTTCGCGGGCCGGATGCGGCCCACGGGCCGTAGTCAGGAGACCCCTGGTCTAGTCGATTAGCCGTTAAAGTATCTATGTTTAGGTAACTTGCCTATCTATGGTAATAATAATATAATATGGTAAATGGTCATTAATCCAAAATATCGACGCCTTTAAAACTACGCTATTTCTGCAGATTTATACATCGATCGGATGAAATGTCTTATTTAAGTTATGATTATAAATAATCGTGTACGCTTTAGAAAAAAATTCGCTTAGACTTTAATTGAACGATTTTGTCAATACATTACATCAATTACTGTCAGTAATTTACATGCGTACCTACAGTATAAAGTGTATTTTTTCTACTGTTTTTCGTGCCAACTTTACCACCGCCGCGTAAAAGTAATGATTTTCAGGTGTGTTCGTCTAACAATACAAAATCGTTGATTGTGGTGAGGTAACAACTATGCTCATCATTAAGTCGTACACCTAAATACTTTTATGTACGGGATAAATTCAGCATAAATCATTTTTATTTGAAAAATTTCCTATCAACGGTTCGTGATAAGAGATTTGTCCAACAAAGACCTCTACTAGACACCTTAATGACAAACATTTCATTACGCTTTATAAACGCCTTCTATTGCGGTGTACCGGTGTTGTTACCATATTAGTGACCGATAAAAATGAAAGGATTCCTACCCATCATAAATATACCTACCAATAATCATCTACCGGCACCTAAGAGAAACCTTTCCTAACAATCTAATATAACTAGCTATAATTTTACAAAACTCTCTTCATCTTCTGTAATTAATCTGTGTTTGTGTATAAATAATGTGGCCAATGCAAAACATTTGTATAATTTATATAATATACGTTTTGAACGTCTAACGAAAAGTCTCAATCACTTATCCTGTTTATTATATATTCAATGGTAGCACTTATATGTACATATAATCCCTACGAAAGTGCCAAAATCTAGCGAAATAATCTATCTAGCTCTATTGGAGATGGCGAACCGCGGCATCACCTTTTTTTTTTTTACTATTCTTTCCCTTAGAAATGAGATTCTTCCGAAAATCGGATTTATCGGGTAACACCATAGGATTTTTACTATGGATGAGATGACTACTGGGTTCATGATTTCCCTCCCTCCGCTTATTTACTCACACTATATAGGCCGTAGCTCTCACGATTAGTGGTCTGTGGTGGGTAAAAGAAAAACCGCTTACACTGCTCTTTTATAGTACCTACATATAACGGGTATAACATGATTCCACTAAAAACGTACCTTTTTACTGTTACAAGTTTACAACACTCAACAACACCTATTTCCACCAAATTAAATATTGTCTGATTTCGCTTTTCCCCTAAAAAATGTCTGTGCTTTAAACTTAAAACTTGTTAAACAGAAAGTTTATATAAAATAGGAACTAAAAATATTGAAAAACCGTATTATTATACATTTTAATATAATAATAAATATTGTAATACTCGTTATGTAGTTATTATTATTATTATATTAAAAAAAATGTATATATATATAAAGCATGTAGCAATTAAAAAAATAAAAACTAATTATATTGTTACTTGTAACTATTTCATTATATTTCTCATTTATTGGTATAGTACCTATTGTTACACTAAAATAAATTGAAAACTTGACAACGAATAATACAGAATACAACTGATTTATTATTGCTTCTAGACATAAGAGTACGTATGTGTACAATAATAAAGTACATTTATTAAAACATATACAATTATATGTCTAAACCATGCTGCTTATTATTTTTCAATATTTTATAATATTTTAAATAAACTTATTGCATATCAGTTTTTGCTCCAAAGGGGTAACACCCTTTAAAACGGTTTAAAATCCACATTTCACGGGTTAGGGACGACTGATTTATTACGGTAGGTTTCGTGTTTGTGTATAAATCATATTAGACGATTTTGGTGTTAATGCACTATTCTATTGTAAATGATTAAAGCGTTTTTCAAACGGTTAAACCAGCTGCGTAACTCGGTCGTCGAGATTAATAATTGTATCGCGAATCGATTGCCATTTTTCTTTTACGCACCTTCGATAGCATATTATACACCTCTGTCTACAGTCGAGTGATCAAAAGATCACCGCTATCCGAGAATCGATAGAACTATTTAATTATTAGACTTTTAACCGTCATTCGTTGGAGATCACGAATTCACGTGTCTCAGATCAGACCTTGAAATTTAAAGTAAACTGCGGGGTTAAATGCCGTGAGTGGTGTGACTGCTTAGTGCTTATAGGTAAAACGTAAAACAGACGGTCACATTCGAAAATCCTTATCAATATAAACGATGCGAATACACGCGACAGTTCTCTGGGTTAGGAGCACAGCTGTGCTCGCCCGTAGGTATACAGCGTGACGAGATGACACTGTTCGTTCGCGACTTGAATATTATTTCACTTCGCGTCGGCTCCGCTCATAATATTTTGCGGCCCACACCTAATACCCAATACCCATACTTTTTACATTAAACTTACATTAAACAAACGTCATCAGACGGCGACAACAATTGTTTGGCGGACCCACTCGTTAGTCTATTAACAAAATATATTTACTTATATATAATATTCGATCGTTTCGGCAGGCGCACGGAACGAATAATAATACTAACGTCGTTTTTCCCGTTTCGTTTTCCCTCCAGGAACATCAATCCTACCGAGAACATGTTCGTGTCGGTGGCCACGTGCGGCGACGGCTGGCACAACTATCACCACACGTTCCCCTGGGACTACAAGAACGCCGAGCTGCTCGACTACAAGCTGAACCTGTCCACGCTGTTCATCGACGCGTTTTCGCTGATCGGATGGGCGTACGACCTGAAGACCGTGCCCACCGAACTGGTGTCCAAGCGGGCCCTGCGCACCGGCGACGGTACGCGCAAGGTGCCGACCACCGACGCCGCGGCTGCCGACGGCGCACGGACGGCGGCGGCGACGTGTACGAACGTGTACGGCTGGTCGGACAACGATCTGCCCGACGAGGACCGCCAAATGGCTCAAATATACAAGAAAAGTGATTAGTGCGATGCGTCGTCGAGTTTCGCTGCCGAGTGGGCGGTGAGATGGGTGGGACGGGTGGTTGGGGTGGGAGAGGGAGGGGGTTTGGAGGTTTTACCAATATTTTCATTATTCTCAGGTTTTTTTTTTTTTTGTTTTTATTTTTCATTTCCATAATATGTTTTATCAACACTTTTATTATATTATCGGGGGACGAGTGGGGTTTATTTTATTTTATTTTTTTTGTTTTTCTCTTTCTTTAAATCATTTCTCAGCTGAAAATAAATACGATTAGGTATTATAATAAATAATAATATAACGGTTGTAATATTTACGACGATAAGCGCATCCGCGATAGTCCCGGCAGCTTTGCAACGAACGCGAGCAATAATTGAGAATCGTTATCATCATCGTCAACGTCGTTGTCCGTCGTGTATAATAATAATATTTATTATATTGGGCGGCCGAGGGTGTTTGGGCGCAAAGTGTCCGGGACGGTCTCGTGCGCTTAACTATCAAAAAGACTGCAGGGCCTATATAGGATGACTCGTCGAAAATTCGAGTGATTAAACGTTTGATGTAATAATATATTATATATTTTTATGGTGACTTCGAAAATAATATTATCCACACACACACACACATTGTATGTTTATTTATATCGTGTAGTTATAATATATAGCAATACTTATGTGTAATACGCCTATATTATAGTATAAGAAGTTAGAATTTCTAATTTATATATATATATATATACATACATAATATATATTAGACGACAGCGTATTTTATATACTAAAAAACAGGAGTGTGATTGATTGACCGATCGATTTGTTTTTTTAACAGGCACTTCTTTTTTTTCACGCACACACACACGTAAGTAAATGTCTTGTTTACATCGTTAATCTCTCTGGACTTGATCTTTGAATTTAGAAAAACCACAACGTTTTTCTCTCGTACAATTTTTTTTCAGCGGCTATATAGACGCATGACGTGTATAGTATTATATATATATCATGGCGATTTTATTATCTTTAATATCATAATATTTTATGGATCGCACCATAACGCGATCATCCGACTCTTACAGTTATGCACGACAAGCTCGTGTATTATTGTGAATTAAACATATTAAAATGATATAGGTACGCGGTCGCGTCATATAATGATAATAATATGTTTCATAGCAGTCGATTCCGCGATAATATAACTATTGATATTTTGCGCAGAAGACATCATTTGTCGTCACTTGCGATGACGGACTTAACTGTAGAAGTGCAAATTCACCAGATTCACATTGTATCTAATCGGAATCGTCTTGCGCGGTGACGGCCGTCGTAATGTCATCAATCGATTCATCTATCGTACGCCGTCATTTCACTATCAATAGGCACTTGATACGATTTATTATCCGTGTAATACGCGTTCGTATCTTGTATTATGCGCCATCGTTTTTTAACTCGGAAAAAAGAAACTCAGTATTCTCAAGTCACTTCGTATGAACAATTCCCAAGCGGCCGACTAAAACGGACATTTCTTTCGTTAACATAATTTGTTATAATAACAATGTACAGCGGCCTCCGCGCGGGGGACGTAACAAAACAAAAAAAAGACATCACAAAGCCCGTGACACACATTCGACGTAGTATAATATTCCACCATTGAGCCAATTTTAGTGTTTAAGAAATGTAATGTTAGTTTGAAATATTATTTCACTACGTCTGTCTTCTATCAACCAGCGAGTGATTTCTTTCGTTTGATAATTTATAGAATTTAATAGGAATAAAAAATAAACATGTAGATGTCGGTTAATATTAATATTATTACAATTATCATTACTATTATTATTATGTCTGTCAAACATTTTTACTGGCTGTGCTCAATAGTAAATCTATTTATCGAGTAAACATAATTTGTAATTTATGATTGGTAATTTTATTTTATTTTTATTTACATCAATAGGTAATATCATACTTTGGTTGTTATCTTGAGTAGTGAAATACTATTTATTTTTGTTATTCGATAAAAATAATGCATAACTATATTTATTCTGAAATAATATTATAATATGTAATGATACATTTTTTCTGGCGTCCTTAATAAAATGCAACACCGTCAATTTAAACGTAACTCGTTGCGCCTCTTAGTTAATATTTAATCTCGGTTTTTAAACATTTTATTGATACTATTTAAAATAGAAGTAACTATACGTTTTTAAATTGTCATCAACAATTATTTATATATCTATTCATTGTTCAGTAAAATTATTTCTTTCAACGGTAAGCCACTATTGCATCACGCCTTTTACACAATTTATACATAAACACGTATTACATAAAAATAGACCAATACCTATTAATCAAAATATCGCGATAAAATTATTTCTCATCAATTGATGGTATGAACATGATTTTATTATTATCTCTAATATTTAATAATTCACATTTTTAAATTTCTACAAAAATATTTATTTTCAATCTATATTAAAAAAAAAAAAAAAATAATAATAATAATAATAATAAAAACTATTTATAAGATATCTTGAATTGTTAGATCACATAAAACAATTATTAAATTGTATTTTTTTTATGAACTATCTAAATAATTAATTATAATTGGAATTTGTACCTTATAACTTAATGTATTATTACACGAAACGAAACTTATAATTTATAATTATAGATATTTGGAATAATTAAAAATATTCGATACACGTGTTTAACTAGTACCTATGTTCATTTACAAATATAATATACTTATAAATTGAGCTGTACAATAATTTGTTTTCAACTTAATATTATGACTAGTTTAAGTTAATGTTAAATGTAATTGTTTATTTTTATTCACACGATCAATGTACTATACTATAAAAAATATCACTGATTGTCTAATCTAGACCGTTTACATGGGTAGTATTAAATATACAACGCTTTGTACTCAAATTACTAGTATTTTTCGAGTTCAGTTTGAAATATATGGTCGTCAAAACTGTCATTGTTCGGGTTTGTACGTACATGAAAGAAAATCATAACGTTCAGTAAACAGTACAATAGTAATAACATTTCGTAGTATATGAAAAATATCCCGATTTGATATATAATTATACCTTGACATTGTCATTTTTTTACCTGTCAGTAATTTGGATGCAATGCGTTGGTTATATTTTTTAGCATTGATCATCATGTTATTTTTAGACATAAATTATTGAAAATCTAGGGTAAAAGTTATTACTGATTAAAATTAAAATGTATTTTAGATTACGTTTAAGTTGATAAAATAATAATATTTATAATTGTCATATATACCTACTCTTAAAATACATATATTAATGTACAATTTAATATTTATATAGTTTGGGCAACAGGACCAAGTGGATTGTAGATAAATGTTTATCAAAAATCAAGAAATATAATGTATTATAGATTACATATTTTATTTTTTTGTAGTTTACTTGTTTACTGCGTCGCATTACAAAATTATTACTAAAATAAGTGATCAGCAGGTTTGCCGTGATTGATCTTCGAAACGATTTGATCGAAGACATATCCGGTTTACTGATAACTACAAAGTCAACCGATCACAAGTGTGATTTATAACATACATGCACACACACATATATATATGTATATGTATATACTCGTACGCTCAACGTGGGGTGAAGTCAGTAATACATAATTGTGGTTGTTTTAAATGGTATTATATCTCTGACGAAGAAAATTACTTTTTTTGTAGTACATCGAGTGTAGTATTACATTATCAGAGGCGTTAATTAACGGCTGTGTTTGTGGTGATATCGCAATTTCTATATTGTCGCTCATTTATATACTAGAATTTCTTCGTTTACCCTTTTTCCGGTATTTAAAAATCAAGAGCGATTGTGAAATGTGCAACCATTACAGTCGAACGTCAACAAACGAAATGCGTCGTTCATATTTTAGTCATTTAGAACAACGGTTCTCAACCTAGGGTACTCAAGGGGTACATGAAAAAAAAAATTGGCTAATGGAGGAAAATGTTGAATATGTTTATTTAAAACAATTCATTTCGAAAATATTCATGATATGTTATTAAAAATGAAAATTTGTGTCACAAATTAAAACTTAACTGTCAACTTATTTAATAGATAAAGATTATAGAATGTAACATAGAATTTTTTTGTTATTTTTTATTTAAATATTTTAAAAGTAGTTATGTGAAAAAGTTTAAAAATTATAATGAGGGGTACAATCTAGCAAAATATAAAACTTAGAGGTACGGAACGAAAAAAAGGTTGAGAACCGCTGATTTAGAACGACAGTAACGCGTATGGTAATCATGAATTTCAGTAAAGAGAGCATTTAACGGTTATTAACCTCTTGTTAATTACAATAACGATTATGTTATCAAACATATGTTATGTAGGACAAAACGTTTAGGGTGTATTGTACATTTTAAATCTGAACAGTGTATAATTGGTGTTTTATGAGCAGTTATAAATTGTGTTACGCATTTCATTTTGTTTTTAACCACTGTGTAGCAGAAATTATAATATTTAACATGGCAAGAATTAAATAAAATAATAATATTGTTTAATATATTATTTTGACGCGTATAACGGCGTATAGTATAGGCAATTTAACTACAGTACTACTGCAATAATATGATGGTGTGTATTCGATTTTTGGCTGAAAATTGTTTTTCTATTACTTGTACATAGCGTATGATTCATGTTATTAACGATAATGAAAATAATATTAATTAAGTTTTAATTTTTAAATATTAATATTATTATAGTATAAATCTATAAATATCCTAAAATTATAAAAACAAATGAATCAGTATTATTTATATCCATACATATACACTATATTCTGTGAGGAGAATCCAACTGGATTTCAGTAAGCAACTAATCAACGTGTTCCTAGGCGAAAGCTGTCTTTTGTATGGTGTGTGTACCCGTTACGGTAATAATATTAGTGAGAAATATTAACAAATTATTAATTTATTACTATGAATCATATGAAAATATAAACTAGTTTTATTATTTTGGAATAAATTAGTACTTTTTTTTCTATAACAAGTGTTTATTATGAAAACATAACAAATAATATAATTTTAGTAATTTACTATTAATCATCGTCACACGAATATATAAATTACGTCATTTTAATAACAAATTATTGAAGCTCGAAACTTTTTGGTTTGCAAAAACGTGTGGTCAACAACTACTGAGAGTTACATATAATGTGATTCATTGGTACAATGGCTTTAGCCTTACAAAGGAATAATTTTTTACTGGAATTTTTTTTTGATACTGCTCAGGTATTTAATTGGAGGTGACGTGATAACTTGCTTATCAAATTAAAAATAAGTAGGTATGGTGTTCACTAGGTGTCGCGTAGGACACTGTGATAAGTGTGCATTAAATTCGAATTCAGTGGTATATATTGTACACAAAAAATGATTCTGAGAAAAGTCAGTCTATCAGCTTATATCATTATTTTATGTTATTTTTTTTTTTTTTTTTTTTTTTTTTATTGCTATAAGATTAAGTGATTCATTTTAGTATTAGTTATACAGTAGATTTCATCCAAAATTTTGCGTTTTAAAATTTGATCACGTGTAAAAAATATAATAATATAGTTGAAAGTTTTACGTACATACAAAGAATAATGTTTTTGAATTTTAATAAAATAACATATATTTTTTTGTTTTTAGTCATAAATTGAATAGGAAATTTCATTTGAATTTAAACAAATTTAAATCTTAAAATGGCTACAAAAAAAAAAAAAAATTATATTTTTTAGATTTACTGATTTTAGTATGAACTATTAATGAGGAACTTTGTATCAAGTATTCAATTCTTATCTATAAAAGTGGCACATATTAAATGTATAAAAATAACTCAAAAAGAGTTGAAATATTTTTAAAATTGTATTAGGCATAGAAAATGTTTATCAATAAATCAGTTTGATTGAGTATTGGTTTTGCGCAAACATTTCTGTTTTTTCTCAATTGTTTTTATTTTTCTTGGTTTTTTTTTTTAAATTTAAGAACTTTCAAGTACAAGCTAGATCTAATTTTTTACCATAAACCTTCTTAGAAATAAAACTGAAAACATTTTTTTTTTTTTTTTTTTAATATTTATCGTTTATTTATTTACCAAAAAAACACATCATTTTAAAATAAATTGTCATCTATCCATTCAAAATCTAAAATTCTTGCTAATCTAATTATTCATAATTTTATTCTAAAATGATTTTTAGTTAAAAAAATATTTACTGTTATGTTTTATGGTTGTGAAAGAAATATATAGTAATAATTTGTCTTTAAATATTTTTTTATTTTAGGTATTTTTCATATTTAATTATTACACAAGAAAAAGAGTATGGTGTCTAATCATAAGAAAAGTGAGACGCGATATTTTATGATTATTAGATACACTTACCAACAATTAAAGTGGATTAATTGAATATCGACAGTATTAACCTCAAATTTCTAAGCTCTAATTATAATTATTACTCTAACGTACTTAACCATAGTCCACAACTAAATAGTATACATTATAGGTACAACCTACTTACCTACCTATGCACTCATTAAAAAAAAGTGACTGCCGTCATTATAAGCGTACTTATTTAGCGCTACAGTACGATAATTATAAATATAATATTTTATTTATATAATGTCATACACATCATTGTAACTTGTAAGACAATAGATTTTTTGTTTCAAAATTTAAAGTGAAGTAATTAAGTGTTTAATGAGACATTCCTATTTTAGTATTAATTACGTATACTATTAACAATGTAATATGCTGTTTTAAGTTATGCAAAATACTTAACATACATTTTATTTAAGTGTATGAGAACCTATGGGCACCCACACGAACGTTTTCTTGAGTTATTAGTTAAAATTAAAAGAAGACTATCATCAGTTATACATTTACAGTAAACCGTGTTTATAGAGGATAATAGGAAAACAGTTTACAATGAAAATTAAAGACTATATAAATGTTTTGAATATTTTGTACAAATCTAAGACTATATTATATAACATACAAAACTATCTACGTCATACTATGAAAGATTTACTTATCAAGTTTATTCTGTAGGATATTCTGTTTATATAATTTATTTTAGTTATATTAATCAGTTTGGTAGTATTATAAAATATAGTCACTGTATAGTCAATAAATTAGTAGGTAATATCATCTGGACATTTATATAGATATAATATTATTGTTTATGAAAATTAAAAACTAAAGAACCTCTTACCTACCTACCTGTCTGTATTTTTTTTTTTTTTTACATAAAGAAAACCATTTTTTTACATTTTATTATATTTATTTTGTACTTTTAATATTTATCGCAAATCATTTATCCATTTTAGACTTGAAAAAACTTCTTCGGCATGCTATTATTGGACTATACGGAAATATATAATTAATATGATATGATATAGATAGAAGATAATAAGTGTAATTAATTTTAACATAATAAAAAACTAGTAAAGTTAACCAGTTACCGCCACTTTTATTTTGATAAATCATAATATTTTTAAACTTATTTGGCATAACGTTATTATGATATTGTAGAATATATTCACTACGCACTCTAGCGGTTTATCTTGATGAAAGTTTAATACGTTATTTATCCAAGCGTTGCGCTCTGCCATGAATTAATGATAATAATTGATTAAATAAAAATAATAATTCAATAATATTTTAATTATTTTTATAATATTATTATTTACGCTATCTGATGTAAATCTCATAACACAAATAAAATTATAATAATAAAATACATAATTTGTTTAATATTGTAGTAAATTCAAAATTTAACGAAAACAAATAATACGAGTACCTACATATTATATTTCTATATACATTTATATGTATTAATAAAATAAAATAAAATTTAATTTGTTGTACAATTTTCAAACAGATATAAATTTCACTTTGGTCATATATTATTCGATAATTTGGTAAGAATACGTCGTAAGCAATCTACTTGAAAATCATCGATATTGTAAGCGACTTACCTATTTTTTTGATAATCATTTTTATTGTAGTCAGTAATTATTATAGTTATGTAGATGATTCCATACGACCACACTAATTCAGATTTGTAAATACATTTTATATATCACTTTGAAATAGACTTTATTTCTACTTCTCTTGTAGCCATTGACCAAAAAGTCTATGCATAATTTTTTTAATAAAAATTGTCTGTCTGAAATTGCAATGTGACCTTAACCTGAGCCAAAACTCAAAGTCTCTGTACTTGCAGTGTCCCAAAATATTACTATTATATTTGAATCCTCATTTTCATAATTTTTTATCGTTTTCTTCGTTTTTATATCTAATATTATCGTCTACAGAATTTTTTCCAATTTTTCGGCATGCATGCATTAAATGTCTAAGTACACAATACCTCTATAATGAATTTACGTTTACCACAAAAAAGCAATTCGTCTATCTCGATAACACAATTGAAACCACGTAATTTTTGTCGTTTTAAAAAGTGATTGACAACAAAATCCCGGTACAAGATGAATCAGCATTCAACTACTAATGTACATTTGTTTCATCCAATCAACTGTACAGTTAACACGTCAAATGCACAGAACTTAAACTCTTGTAGTGCTACACACGACTTAAATAATTTCTGTTGAACCCAAATCACTACGACATCGACATCTTGCACTCATTCGAATCTATGTAAGTAAAAAAAGTATTACTTATTTGTTTTACATTATAATGTATGTCAACCGATACCTTTAATATTCTTTTCAGTGTACTTGGGACCTTATTTTTTTATGAAATTTGTATGTTAGAATTGTCCGTACCACAAAATACCTATCCAACTTATGATTTTTTTTAAATTGGTACCTTGTAATATTATACAAGCTAAGAACGTACACAGAGGAATGTATTGGGTGTTCAAAAACCTCCCGAAATATTTGGTTTTCTGTTTTTTTACTATATTTACTTATTCAATTTTAATGTTGATTGTTAAATTGTACTTTTAGAGAGGTATAATATTAAATTGTGTTTGAGAAAAATCGGCTAAAGCAAAATAACAATTTAATGCTCACAAATTAAAATTTTAATATCATTTAAAAATAAATAAAAATACTTAAACAGGATTAATAAATAAAATAAAAATATTTTACCTATTGTGTATTGATGACGTAAGTACAAAAGAATTCTAAAATGTACACCGACACGAGAATTACCAAAGCACAATGTTTTTTAATATTTTTACCCAACATATGAAACACATTTACACGATAATTACAATTTTAACGTACTAACGCAATGATATATATTAATAAAATGTGTCCAATATATATTATCTAATCTAAATTTACAAAATTATTTATTCTAACAACTTATGTCATGGTGCTTGAAAATTTAATACGAGATTTCCCATAAGTTGATTTGTTTATTTAAAAAAATTTCAGTTTAGTTAAGTACATTTTTGTCAGCGATAAAATTTCAAAATTTTATGGCATTATGGATATTCATTTTTATTATGTTCTAATAGTAAAAACTTGAACCATTCCACCATCGTTGAAATTATAATGTTCTATACATAATAATACAATTTTTGTAATATTTAAATTATTTTCAAGCTATTTGTAGGAATTTAAAATTGTTGTAGGTTTTTTTTTTTATAAATGTTGATAAAAATATTAAAAATGTTAATGATAGGCCAATGACTTTAATATCTTAAAACAATAAGGTTCGAAATAATTTATAAGATGTTTATTTTTTCAATAACTATGTTTCAATAGTTTACCTTTAAACTGGTTAAAAACACGTTCTTTATACCTATTTTAAATAACGAATAGGAGTAAAAATATGTCGCAATAATATGACGTGACAACTATATTTTACTTTGTTCAGCATTATTGTTTTTCTCTCCATCGTGTGTGCATCGAAATTGTATTTTACTACTTAGAAAATGGTAAGAATTAAAATACTAACTATATTAAAATAAAGCTATTAATAAGTAGTTTAATTGTGATATTTTATGTATGCTTTCCTAAAATCAATGGTAATACTGAAATTAATTTCTATTATTAGGATAAAAATATTGTTGAGAATAAATGAAAAGATTCTTAACATTTTATTAATTTTTTTTTTTAAATATTTCAAATTTTAGAATAATTTCAGAGAATTAGATCTAATTAATACTTGTATAGGGGAATGAGTCAAAAAGCTTGAAAATATATACAAAATTTCTAATATTATGTTTTTATAAATTGTGATTAAAAAAAATCAAAAATGCATTATCATAAATTTTCAATTAACATTAGAAATTAAAATGTAGATGACATTGGATATATTTTAATCACACTTTCGTAATAATATTATTCCCATACTATTTTTTTATGATGTTTTTTTAATTTTTTTAGTTACTATTTATACTTGTTTATAAAAAATTTTATGTATAGTAAAAATAATTTAAATGTAATACCTATAAGATTTTATACATTAAGTTATACTTAATAACAGTAATATAATAGTATTAATTTATTCTTTAGAGCTTTTATTTTAGCCAATACTTTTCCGCCAAATAAGATTTTTTTGTACTTCCTTGTAAAATATTTAGATTTAATAAAACTATTATATTAGTATTAATTATGATAAAATAATTTTATATACTTACCAAAAATATTACAATACCTAGCTGTTATAATTTTATAAAAATAGAATTTGTTCGTAAATATAAAATTTATGAATAAATATATTTATTTTCAAAATTGTTTTGAATTAAACATACCTAGATAATTTATAATGTATATAGATAAAATAAATTAAAGTAACTATCAAAATAGAGTCTAATCTTTGAGAATTTTGTAATATAATATACTTGTAGCAATATTTAAAAATATAAACAATTTTCAATTATTGTGTTAGTAAAAAAATGTTTAAGTTTTAACTTATATTTTAATTGCTAAGCTTGAAAATGTAACACAGTTAATTTATTTTTTTTGGTATTGCAGTATTCTAAAAATACTAAAAATAAAGAGATACAATAATTACTATTGATTTTTTTTTCTTATAGATAGGTTATTTCAAGTTTTAATTTTGAAGAAATTTAATAATATTAATTAAACAGTTATCATGCTTTAATTTAAAAACGTAATTACTTGAGTACCATTAGATACACGTATTTACTCATTATTTTTTATACTTAAATAATTTTTAAAAATAATTTTTTTGTTTGTGTTAATAGATAATGAATGAATAGATTGTAAGATATAATATAAGGCTGAATAGACATTATTATATTGTAGGCCAATTTGGCAAATGTGCTGAGGCAACATAAATATAAATGAAACGGCTAAAATAGGGCGATTCGTCAGTATCCCCAGATCGAAATACGGATTTACATCGATCCGGAAAACATTCAAATTTAATTGCATTTTAGTTGTGTGTTAATAAAAAAAGGCTTTCGTCTCATCCATTGTTTTTAAAATTTGTTTTTTTATATTTTCCAATTTTATTCAATTGTTTTTATCAGAATAGATTATGACGTGGACTGTTATTAATATATATATATACATAATAATATACATAATATATATATATATATATATATATACACACTTATTTTTATTTATATACATATATTGGTTGTAAAATATTATTTATACATATTTAATAATTTAAGAATAGTTTCTTGTAAAAATAAAATAAGCATATTTATACCAAATATTATTAAATATTAGTCGTAGTAGTAACTTATAACTTATAAGTTATTAATAATAATAGTAATAATATAATTGACTATTGACATAACAGCTTTTCAGTGTTTGAATTGTGAGTTGTGACTGTGTACAACCAAGCGATAAGCTGTTTTAAGGTCGTTTAAACAAATTGTTATCAATTTATACATATTTTACGTATTATGACACTAAAAAGTCAGCATGTAATGACTAAAATGGTGAAGTTAAATGTAATATGTTTGATAAATAATACGTAAGTATTAATTATTATTGTTTCAATTCATTTGGTAATTTTTAAAACTAAAATATTAAACTTACCTATGTTTCTTTAATTCATTATATACCTACCTATTTTTTGTAATAAAAAATATTGGTACATCTAAAATACTGCCAATTACCGGAACTTATTTATTCTATAGTATTATGGACCGAATAAACTGAATTAAATATTTTTTATTTTAAAAACCCAAATTAGAACCAAAATCAAAAAATTCATGAAGGTTCCAAGCTCTGATTTTTATTGTTATGTATGACTATATCGCTCACAGAAAAATACTACTATGCATAACGTACACAGCTGATAAGTCCATAAGACATCAGTTTTGTTATGGGTTCTTTTAAAATGTATTGGAAATAATTAATTTAGTAGTTGACGTCTTATGTATTTAAAATACGTATTCGAATATTTTTTTCAAATATATTTTAATATCAATACAAATAGTTATTATGAATATGTTTTTATTTAAAATATTTTATATATTTTACTGAATTACTTTAGTTTAATACATTTTATTTTGAACAATTTTTAAATTAATCATAAATTGATACATTTATATTCATTAATATATTAATATTTAAATGTAATTTAACCTAACTTCAAAATTTGACAAAATTGATGAATATATAAAAAGGATATTAGGTATTATTTATTTTGTTGTAATTCTCAACATATTGTACTTAGGGTTTGAAATTTTTCGCTATGCCATACCATTATTTACTATAAAGTATAAATATTGACATTTTAAAAATTATAAACAATTTTTTAAGATACATTGTATTATTTATATGCGTATAAATATAAAATATCTAATTTATTATCGTGGTAATTCATAGCAATGTAAACAGCATAATAGTATCATGAATATAGAGACACTTTTTCTTGCTAGAATCAATTCATTTAAAAACGGATTAACAAATAATAGAAAGCATAATTGAGTCAATTATTTTCTTGAAATAATTTATTTTTATGATAAATAAAAATAAATCATTAATTAAAAAAAACAAATATATTTTTTTGAATATACAGTTAAATTGTATTAGAGCTTTTAAATATTTTTAAAAGGATGTTTATTGTTTGAAATAACGATAAAAAAGTAGAAGTTATTTTATACATCCAGATAAAATAATTTAAATATAATTATATCATCTTATAAAGTTAAAACTTATAATATCATACCATGTTTTATTATGTAATTTAAATCTAAAATAAAAAATGTTTGATGTAGTATATTTATTACGTAGTATTTGATATGTTTGGAAACTTCGTCGATTAAAACAGAAAAAAAAGTATTTGTTATTTTTTATTTTAAAAATGGATATGTTTAAATGTTTTATGTACAACCAATTTGTATTTTAGAGAGAGGTTTGGCAGTCTTTGATTTATATAACATACATAGCCAAGTGTACGGTAAAATATGTTTTTAAAACCCATATTATTTAACCGTTTTAATAACTAAGAATATTAATTATTCTAGTCATAATTGTTTAAGTTTTTTCTCGTCACCCGCTCCATATGAATCAAAATTTTGTACAGGGGAAGGGATATTTATCATCGCTCGATACTCCTAAACTTTGGATAGACACGTAGTATTTTTATTATTTTTTAATCTCATTTTGATTATTTGTTATCAAAATAATTACTAAACACGTACTATTATGATAATATATCACAAATTCACAATACTACTCATTTATCATTAAATTAATTGTTCTAAATATTTTAATAACAAATAAGATACAGTAGTCAATAGTCATACGTATTGTCTGTATTGATCGGATAATTCCAATTTTCAATATCTATTTATTGTTTATTAAAATTTAGATTACAATCGATATTCGATAATAATCATCTGTCAGTGCACTTTTATGGAATATACATACCAAATAATCTAAATATTTAGTACCGATTTGAAATTACAACGGGCGCCGAGTTAAAAATAATTTTTGACAAACCGTCAGTAATATTTAGTCCCTGCCAAATAATTTTTGCAGGTCGATTTTAATTTTTATTAAAAAACTTGTGAATATTAAAGGTAAATTATCCATGATCTATTAGAATATAGTAAATTACATAATTATCATTATTATATGTCATTATAGCTGTAAAAAATAGGATTCCTAGAAAATCGTAAGATGTCGTAGAAAAATTGGAACGCACAATACATAGTAACAAAGACTTATTTAAGAAATAATATTACTCTGGTTTGTGATGGAGGTACAGAAAAAATTGTTGTTTTATTATTTTTTATTTCATATTTATTAATACTTAAATACTTGAATAATTTAGTATTTGCGTACTTCACCAGTTCATTAACGATGAAGCAATTTCGTATAGGTTAAGCTAAGCGTTTCTATCTAATATTTTTATTTTTAAGAATAATCACACTTAGAACTCTGTAAATATGTTATATTATCCGTTTAATTTTTTTTTTTTTTATCACGTAATATACTATAATTATTTACTTGCAAAGTAAATGAATAAATGTATAGCAATAATCAAAATTTGTTTATTTTTGAGATTAGATAAAAAAAGAAAAAGTGCTGTTTAAAGTTCTTTATCCTGTAAATCTAAATAATGAACCATCATTAGTTATAATATAAGTCTAGAATTATTTTTTTTAGATTATAATTAATTTATTTTGAAATAAAGAAAATGTACCATTTCTTATTTCTAGGGCTCAATTTCAACGCTTAACACATTATTTATAACTTTTATATTTGTATTATTATTATTATTATTATTATTTTTTTAGTATTATTTATTTTATATTTATTATTTATTTATTTTTAATTTAAAAAAATGATAGGTTTCATAATCTATAAATATTTTTATTACACTGAAACATGACGTTTAGAACATATTCATACTACATCTTATACTTATAAGTAAAATTGTTAATGAAGTGTTGATACTATTTATATGAATATATACAAATTATAGTGTAAATCTCATCTTATCAGACTGATAATATTATTTCTTATTTTTAAATTAATTTTATTTATTATATTTGGCATAATATAACCTTGAATTTTTAAGAGTATTTTTGCAAGGTTTGTATATTAACGTTTATCGTTTCAATTTTTAGAAGCTCCAAAAATTAATGAAAAAAAAGTTTTACCATAAATCTGAGTCTATAACATGGCCACCTTATATTCATTACAGTGATTTTATACCCGGACAAACTATACAAATTACAATTGAATTGGATAGCAACAGAAATGTGGATATAGATTATATTAAAATAAAATTAGAAAAGGTAATATTTTTTTTTTCATATTTTAAGTAAGGTAAAAATGAGTGATCTTAAGGATTTGTTGTATTTTATAGATATGGAAAATTAAATCATATACGTCTTCCAAGTCTAAAAAATCAGATATTGTTAAAAAAGTAATCATTTTAAATCATGTTGAAAAACACACTTCAATAACATTTATGATACAAATTCAAATCTTAAAATGTTTGACGATGCTTAATTTTAAATATTGTGGTGTTATAAGTGATACATTTACTTTATATGTAATAATGCAACATAATATTACTTTTTAAGGAAATAGTTGAATAATATTTTATTTATTTATTTTTTTTTTTTAGATTGAGGCTTGTTCCAAGGTATAGTATATGTAAATAAAAAAGTTTCTAATAATATAATTTTGGATAAAGTAATATTAATAACAGTTAGCGTTGCTCATATAAATAATTTTTTTATTCAATTATAAAATTAATATAATTTAAACGAACTAATTCTAATAAATTTCTTTTTGTTTGAAGGTTTAGCTGATTCCAATTTCCAGTACCTGCTTATGCTCAACAAACAGTTTAAAGTAACCGACAATTTTATTATTTCTGTTTGTGGTTAAATTGCATGCACAGAATCTTAAACAGTCTTTTCGAAGTTGGTGCGGTTACACTTTTGAGCGATGAATTGACGAACATTTATTAACAATTTATTTTTATGGATTCTTATACCTTTATGTTTTTATCTGATAATAAACAAAAAACCGATGGAATATTATGACCATTTTTGATACTTTAAACTGTGAACATCCGTATAAAAAGCATAGTAGCATATTAAAAAATTTCATTCATATAGCAGTATATCAGTATAACAATTGTAACAATTGCATGTATGATTTACATGTAAAAATGATAATACGTGATTCTCAATCATTTATTAGTAAAAATAATTCACTTTGTTTTGTGTTTATATTTAAATTGACTAAATAATTTTCATGTAACTCTGAAATATTTTTTAGGTTTCTAGTAGCACTTACTATGAGCGTCATAAATATTTGTCGTTATTACTAGTGAATTTGGATGTCTCTTCCATTTGAGATGTTTTTTTTAAACTAATATTTTATAGCTTTTTTGACCTAATACAAGGATCTTTAACAACTGCTTCTCTTTTATAATTTGAACTTAAATTTGTCTTTTAAAAATGATTGTTAAGTATGGTTCAATATTGTGAATATCAGTTGATCGAAGTGTACATTTTTATTGTCAGTGAAGTGTGTACATTTATTCAAAACAATTTTTTTAATAAATTTCCAATGAATATTTTCATTAGATGTGTTAGTTGATTCAATACAAAATTTAAAGTTGTTTGGTAATTGTATTTTGTTTTTACAATTACTTTCAATAATTTAAGGTATCGCGAAATCGTTTATTTTAAAATTCATACACGCATAAATAACGATTATTTTATCACATACAAATATAATACACTTAAAACTGCACAAAGTTTTCCCTTGTTTATAGGATATTGTCGTGAATATCATTTTATCACGGTTAATCGATTTAAAATATAAAAACGATAACGCGTGAAGTTGTGCAAGTATATATTATAATATTATACAAATAATGAAATAATAACATATGTATTGGCATAGTTATATTATTATTGTATTGAAATGTATAATACTTATACTGTCTTTCACAGAACACAGTTAACATATTTTATCGTGTTATTCATAAATAAACTTACTGTAATACATTTCATAAATATTATAAACGGAGTAGGTTTAGATATTGTTTTCGTGGAAACGTCCACTGTGATTCAAAACATTGGACTTTGCAAGTTTACAGCTTCTCCGTAGCTTGATAATGTTATGTGAAAAATTTAAATTTGTTTGTTTTTGGTGAAAGTATTACAGTATTTTAAGATAAACTAAAAAAATAAATTATGATACTGCATTTTGAATTTGTGTAAAAATAGTATTTAACTCACCATGTTTAATCTAACCCTAGAGGTTAATCCAGACTTGGTCCAACTACAGTAATTAAAATTAAACTACTCAATGAAAACAACTCGTCATAGGCCTGCTACGAGATAATAAAATTAGACGCTGCCGCTGATCGCAGCAGTAAATATTATGATAAATATTTATAGTATGAGTAAAATAAAGCAAATTTAGTCGATACTTAATTTTGAACACTAAAATAAACAGTATTTTCATTATTCTTAAAGATATTTTGGAGATAATATGAAACCCCGAATTCCACCAGCCATGAAAAAATTCAGTATCGATATTGATACTCAATAATTTATATCGTCATAGTAGGGTACGTGGAAATTCATTCATCATATTATAATCCGGCATAATTTATTCATATAATTTAATAATATTATAATTGTGTGGTCTAACCTAATCTAAGCACGAGTATACTATCAGTAAGTATACACTTCTTGTGTTATATGTTAACAAAAATTGTTTTTATTTTATATGCTATCGTTTCTGGATTTCTAATATTGTATTTTACATTTATTTTGAAATGTTTTATTTTGGAAATAAATCTGTTTATACTCAGTTATAGTAGAGAACCATAAAATATTTAAATAGATTTTGCGAGATTTAAGTCAATACATTATTTATAGACTAAATGAGAATGTAAAAACAAAGAATGGTTATATTTTGTAATCATAATTTGTACGATTAAATTAAAATGTTATTGATAGTTTGAATTATAAATTAATGTAAGATGGTTTATTTTTAATTTTTACGAGGTGATTAATATGTCAATAATGGTACAATGTTAACAAGATTTTATAACTATAATATAATATGTGTTGTATATATTATTGAGTAATGATTAAAACACTAAAAACAGACTTCCGGATCCTGTTTATTAAAACGCAATATGTGTCAATACATTTAATAAATAATAAATAATGCAATTATTTCGAAGTGATGTATATAAAAATAAATTATTACATTTTCGACTGTTTAGCTTCTCACGATGAATTGCGTGGCACTGCATATTTGAACTTGACTTGTTGATGAAGATGATGATGTTGACCCATGTTAGAGTTTGTACTTTTTAAGATATTTTTTTCTTTTAATAATAGTAACTTGGAGCTGAAAAATAAACAGAAAACAACAACATTTTATTATAGATATGTTTCACTGCCAATATTAGAATAAATTGTACTGCGCATTCGGCGTATAAATAGGTGTATTTAAATGTTAATAATAATAAGGCTGGGAAAATAATTGAAATATTGATTAGTTTCGTGAGTCATAAATTAACTTTAGTCTATTAAGAATAATAATAATAATAATAATAATAATAATAATAATAATTGTACAAATATATAATATATTCAATACTCACTGAACGGCCTGATGGGATGGTGTCCCCACAAGTAGGTCCTCTTGACCGGCGACAAGTAGCTGTTCCTCAGATAAGATTTTGCGGGTGGCCTGTACGATGAACTACTCGGTATAAATGGTTTCAAGTGTGGGTATTCCCACCACCATGGGTCTCTAACGTATCTGGACCTGGGTGTGTATACGCTCGGCTCAAACAACTCGGACAGCGGTCGTCTCTTAACGCCACCGGTTGAATAAATAGGTAATCCTGTTGTAGAATAACGACAACAACAACAAGAACATTAAAAACCACACGTTATTTAATATTATACGGATTATAGGATCAAAGTTTTGCGGGCTAAATGTTATAAACTTTGTTTGCGACTTAGTAATTTTCAGCGATTGGCTGTGCCGTGTAAAACTCAATATTATGCCGTAAGATGACAACCAAATTGGAGTGTGACTCGAATATTATACCTACGCTTAATTTTAGGTATTATGTGTAGGTGATTACTTTATTCAAGAACATTTATTGTTTCAAAAACAATTGACATTAGTAAACATATTTTTTACACGATTATTTTAAACAAAACCGTTACTTAATACCATTTATGAAAAAAATATTATATACGTTTCGTGTAATTATTGTTTTCTTAAGTTTTTAATTTTTTTTAATAAAATCTTACATTTTTAATTCCTTGATCTGAAGAAGAATGTTTTTCAGAGTAATTCGTTGTATAAAATTCGAATTTTGAACAAATAGTTTATAGGTTATAAGCATTTATAGTTTACATTATCGGAATTGCGAGGAATAGGGGTAAATACTCCGTCGATAGTTAATCCACTATTCTATTCACTTAAACTTTAAATAATAAAAACTGTTAAAATAAAATGTTTTTCCAAAACTTAAAAAGTTTTTGAAATAATTAATGAGTGTTTTACGTTAAATGAATCACTTGGTTACGATTATTTG
Organism: Melanaphis sacchari; assembly: GCF_002803265.2. Taxonomy (NCBI): domain Eukaryota; kingdom Metazoa; phylum Arthropoda; class Insecta; order Hemiptera; family Aphididae; genus Melanaphis; species Melanaphis sacchari. Next base: position 7,296,175 of record NW_020271560.1, on the reverse strand, counting down.
AACAATGAACGATGAATGCATAACCGGTCGTAAATCGTAATGACGTAGTTTTTATTTTTTTTTTCAACAGACATTAGCAATGTTTTTTTTTTCATACAAAAATGCTCATTATGTTCAAAATGCGTTTCCTTGTCTAATTGACTAAACGCTTTTAATAGACGAACAATATGCGACAAAGACTATTTGATAAACTGCGTGTCTTATTGCAATGAATATCTCATTAAGTCTTTTTACTGCTGTTTTTATATTTTCTCCAACACTATACAAGTGTAATACCTATGTAGGAACTTTTATTTTACGTGCAGCTATGATCTTTATGCGGACAAAATTATATGTTATTTTACTCAAAGATTTAACGTGATAATATATTTTTTTTAAATTTTAAATTATGCTAGATTCTATTATAGGTTTCAAATGTACATTATTTTTTTTATTCTCAAAAATGCTTTAGGAAATTTTAGCAATCGCAGTTTTTATCCAGATCGTGGTTCGGAAATGTTTTCCTAATGTGACGATTTATATTAGCTCCGAGTCGTATCTGACTTTTTTTTCTTTTAAACACGATACGATATCATCAATACTTTGCTATTTAATAGTATTATGTATATTCAATATGCCTATATAATTGTTTCGGATAATGTTACCTGAGAAATTGTAACCTTTGATGGGTGGTAGGGATTTTGCTCGTCTCTCTGGTAGCGGTAAGGGTTTCTTTGGTTCGTAGTACGCTGGATGGTCTCCGGGGAATATTTTGTTCAGTTCAGCCATCCGATCCAAATGATCCGTCCAGTCTTGTAGTGCTTTGAACGGTTCAGTGTGATAGGGATCTGAACACGGATAATAAACTCACGTTATCATCATTTATCACTCGCTGGCACGTAGATAGGTTATTCATGATATTGTGTTACTAGATGGGTAAAAAGGTCATTGGCAGAGCGTAAGACATTACGTATTATCGATTGAAACAGTGTCGGATATTATCATGTTAAATATATGGCATATATTTAGTGGCGTAACTGGGAAATTACTAAGGGCTGCAGCCTTCCTCAAAATTTCAAGAAAATGTTAAAATAATACAATTGTTCTTTGAATGTGTAACGTAAGACTAACTATCTATTAAAATGTTAATTTACATATAGCATGAAGAATGCTGCAAAATGTTGAAATGTTATATGATATGCCCACGAGATCAACTTGGAAACTAATTTTTGAGGAATCCTCGTTAAGCCATTTCTTACTGCTGATCCTGGGTAACAAATTAATAATTATCAGCAACACTTCGAAGCGAAATTCTAGCTACACCACTGTGCTGTGTTATAAAATATTCATCACGAGTACGAATAGTTTGTGATATTGTTGCACATATATATATACTATTATAATATTTTACATACTTACCGACGATTTCTGCATTGAGTTTTCGTCCCTTCACAATATTGATTTGTTATATTATGTATTTACTCACTCGCATCGATTAAGCTTAAAATGGTTCGTAGTTAATAAACACGGTTTGAAAGCTTCTGTGTGTTTAGATTGCGTGTTTAGATGACAAAAATAAATTATTACCATTCAATCAATTATTAAGTTAGATCACGTTATATTACTTTCGGTGAACCCAAGCGGTAGCGGGCTACAAGAAGCTTTAGTAAAATCATTGTTTGAACATAACAATAATATATTAATATAATAATAATAACTGTCAATTATTATTATATTGATACATAATGATCGTCGTGTTTTTTCTTTGTGATTTTATTTTATTTACATCATTGAATGATGTTTTATTTGATGTACACGTTTGGTACTTGAAGTCATTTTTTTTAAATTCAGGCGTGATGGGTTTTTAAAAATATAGCGAAACAAAATATTTAAATAGTAAGTAATTATATTTCAAAAAATAATAATTAAATCATATAAACAAAAAATTATAATAAAGGCAACAACAACAACAATATTGTATACATAATACAAAACAGAATTCGGTAACAGTATTATACTTTTGGAGTATAAAATAATATATAGTTTATCAATACGCTACAATATTTATTTTTGATAACACCTATACGTCTGTCTAAGCGATATCTAATAATTATAATAAATTTATAAATTTATCGTAATTTTAATGAAAAAAAAAAAAAAACAAAAACAAAAGATTGCCTTTTTATATAAAGATGTATAATATATGATATAATATAATGATTGTCTCGGTGCCAAGCATTCAACGGACGTTTGAAATAGAATTCGTAACGAGTACGGAATTTTTTATAATTATTGAATGGCGATCTCGGTTGTTCGTATTACAGTTGTTATTACATCGATCGATCGGTCGGTCGATGTGAAATGGACGAAGAGAGTGTGAAAAATGGTCGAATGTGACGTGTGCCAAAGTGGGGTGTACAAATATAGAAATTCCGCGATAACAAAAATAACAATAAACAAATAAATACAATATTATAATATCAGTAGGTATTCTCGCTTTGGCGGCACGTGACATTTGCAAAGTTTTTCCGAAATCGTTTGTGGAAATAAATAAATAAAATGTGGTGGATGTACTTGTAATTACTATTATGATTATTATTATTATTGCTGTTGATTAGATTGGTTGGTTGTGTACAGAGTTTATAATAATATTATAAATAGCGTCTGTTGAAATATAGTATTATTATTATTATTATTATTATTATTATAGCAGTACATATTATATTATTATATTATTTAGCGGTGGTTTGCGTGGTCGTCGACGTCGTCATCAGTACGTACCGTATGTCGGGTAGCGGTCGGAGTGATAGTTGTGCGGGTAAATGTTCCTGGGCGATATGCCGTACGTGTCTCTGGAGATTGGCAGGTAACGGTATCCGGGTGTGTTGATTCTGTCGGTCGGATGTACCGGGTCGTCGTAGATGGACTTGTAGCTGGGCCATGTCGGGTAGTCAGCGCTCAAGATGGGCCTGAATACTCCCCTGCTGCCGGGTGTGTGGTAGTGTGTGATTTCCGGTGCCCTCATGTCGTCCGAGCCTGTTTGCGAACACGGGAAAAACAAAAAACGATATCGTTAGCACGCCGAAATATGGGTGACATTAGCACACCCCCACCCCACTCCTCAAATACCAAGAGATTTAAATATAATGTAAATAAATAGTAATACAATTAGTATTTCAACATTATTGAAACCCTTTGGATGAGTAATAAATATTCATTGCTGTATATTTAGTTGCGGTTATAAGAACAACGAAGGAACAGTGTTATTTAAATTAAAATTAAATTGAAAATCAAAATTGTGGTATTTTAATTCGTCTCAGGATGCATTGTTTATAAAATAGTTTCTCGTCGAACATTATTATCATTACTTCACAATAAATTGCGAGTTATAAATAGATTATATTTATCGTTTAGATTTTATCAACTTGATTCGTGTATTATAATTAAAAATATTTCGGATAAAAATTGAATTATTACTAAATGTACCGTGACAAATATTTGGCTCATCGTTATACCTACACACAGCTATAATTTGAGTGCAATACATTTTGATTAATATTATTATTAATAATAATAATAAAAAAATAAAAATAAATAAGATGGTAAAAAGTATTTATTAGTCTAGTTTTATTTGAATGAACGTGGTACAGTGTTTAACGATCTCGAGAATATATTTTAAAATAGAAAATGTTCCAATTAAAAGACGCCTACGAGTTGTGACAACGTGAAAACGGTTTTACAACAAAACGGTCTTTTCATAATCGTTGTGATAAAAGAGAACATTGCAATGTGCTCAATATAGGTACCACTTAAGTCTAGTCATCCTAGTTTCTACGACGATAATAATAAATTTAATTGTCTATCGTCGTTTGTTTGCAATTTTATAGTCGTCTGTAACGACCAACAAAAATAACTCGTATTAAAACGTCATATCTCATAATACGCGTATGATTGGACTTTTGAAATTACGAGTATAAGGTTATGTTGTTTTTTCTTATTACTATTTTGAATGGGTCAAAAAATTAGGCAAAATATTAATTTAAAAAAAAAAAAATAGAAAAGTATGACTATTTGATTTTATATACCTTTTAATGCTCTGACGTAGGATTGCCAAAATTTGGCTTTTCTCTGGATGGGTTCGTTCCTGCCAATCATGTCAAGGTGCTGTTTCAACATTTTCGTGTTCTTGTGATTGACTTGCGGCTTTGGTGTAATGAATTAAAAACAAGAGACTTCCTGTAAATAGAAAAAAAGACATGCCGTTACATTTAGTTATATGTAGGTGTTGTGACCCTCTTCAATCTGGAGGATGTGACAAGGGTTAGCCATAGTGTGACCGACACACAATTAAAGCGAAATGGGAGTATGGTGAACAGTCGATTTACAGTTGAAAACGAATTACACGGGGTTTGAATGGTCAATTGTAAAAACACTTTGTACTTTTTTAGATGACATTTAGAAAACAAATTGTTTAAGAATTCAATTTAAGTGTAGTACACTTGTACCGTGTTTTTGGTTTTTATTGACGTTTTGAATTCGAACTATTATTAAAACAGATTGTTTACATAAAATAAAAGACACTTTTTTATTGTTAGCACTTGAAGTAAATGATTATAGTTTTGATTTTAAATGTATTTATTGCTCAATGATTGAAAACAAATGAATTAATTAAAGAGAATAAATGACTCTGATAAAAATACTAGGACGTCTCTCTACATTTTATTGATTTGATTGAAAAACGTTTTAATGGTTCATTTGGTCATGATGTAATAATATTTTGTACAAAACATTAAGTTTAATTTCAAATAAATTGAAAATTAAAAGTCCTTAAAATTATTCATAATTATCAAAGTTTTTATTAGCATTTAAAAAATAAAAAATATTATTGAAGTGAAAAACTATTGCAAAATTATTATTTGATTAAATTTGTCGGATGAATAAATTATATTTAATTCCGTACATTTTTAAAGCATTTGATATTAAAACCAATTAAAAAGAAAACTATTATAAACCAACACAAATTCGTTTGAACATTGATAAATAGTAATATTAAATTATGTATAAGAAAAATAATTTCGTTTCAAATGTTAATTCGGTTACCTGTTGTAATTGAGCCAGACAGTATACCACACCAATCGACCTCGCAAGTTCTAAGTATACTAAAGAATCCTATTCTAACGATACCATCAGCATTTCCCGAACTACGCACGTATTGTTGTTTTGGTCGAATAGTATTTATAAATTAATGTTCATTATGATAAATATTGCAAGAAATTGGGTGGGAGAAGCGAAACTCAAGTGCAGAATTGGCATCTGGAAACTATTGAGGGCTACGAACACGACAGTCAGTTTCCCGTGGGCTTTTTTTGGCATACTCCGCCCCAGCCTGCTCTATTATTATACCGTAATTTGCACGCATCTTTAAAAATGACGCCTGTTTATTAGCCATTTGACCTTGATGTAGGTATTTTGCTCTATTATTATTATGATTTTTTTTTCTGGTTGTTATTCGTTTTTTCGTATAAAATCCAAGATCGTCGGGTGTTGGTGAATGATTTTTATTTTTATTTAAGGATGAAAGTATACAAATACACCTTTGACAGCTATATAATATTATAGTTATTAACCGAAATTATAATATCCGTGAAAGTATTCGAATTGTAATAATAGATCCATTGGTAATTTTGATATTAATAAATAAAAAAAACACCTCTTATTTTAACATATTAATATTTTATAGGTTAATATTGAACGCAAATCTAACGATATTATGTCGATAACGAATATTTCTGTCTGGAAAAGCAAATAAATTAAAACATATTTTGAGATTATGCGATTAATAATCAACAGATTATTGACTGACGCATGCGTACATTCGAAGCCAAATGATGGTTTCTTGGACTTGTGTACAAATAGATGTTGTGGATTGGCATCGGGTCAAGTATTTTCCTTGAGAAAGGTTAGGCTAACAGCCCCGTGTTCAGCCGAGACCCATTTATAATATTTTGTTTAAGGACGGCTGACTAATGAGTTGTTTTTTTTTAGGGTGCTCGAGTACATTTTTACAAAATCTGAAAGCGAAATCATTTGTATCTGATCATGAATTTATATGACTGTGCCTTCACGATGCACATGTACAAGCGAGAAATTTGCAAGCCTTATATTTTATTTTCTGCAATAAAATAACTAGTATTTGTACTCGATATAAATTTATTTAAAATTTTCTTGGCCAAGTCGTAAGACCCTTTCATTAAAAATAACGATAGGTAACTAATACACACAAGAAATATATATTCCCAAATCAATTGAATCGTATTTATGATCAATTATTATGGGTAAAATGTTATTAATGGTTATGGTGTTTTTCAGATAGAGATTACATGGTTTTATATTAGTATATCATATTATATTGTTATTCTTGTGTTTGGCAGATTATAAAATTAAAAAAGTTTAATCGATTTAGTGAATATTGTTCATAGTTATATCCTGAACTTAAAAACGAATAATTATTTAAATTATCATTTTATTTAATTACACATCATTGTTATACACGATAATAATTCTCGTCGTGGCCTATCATTTCGCGATTTTTAATATTATGCAAACTGATAGACTTTAAAGATAGACATCACGCAGACCACTAATCTGCCGCCGTCATACCGACTATGGATGGTGGCCAAAACTTATAATAAACCCGAGGAATCCGGGCCAACCATCGTTCGTTTGCACTTCGCTTATTTCGGACACACAATCGGACAGACCGAAAGCCCACTGACCGAAAAAGGGAAAACCTGAATTGAATTGTGCCGTAAGTTCGCCACCAAGACTACGTGCGTATAGTTAATGGAAGAAAAATATTATTAAAAAAAAAAAAAAAAAAAATCACCGCAACGTGTTTATAGTTATAAGAAGAATTCGAGAAATGAAACTTTAAACATATTTCAAGCGAATCGATCATAAAAGCGATCATCACATTATATTGAACCGTTGATTTTTATTATGTTTTCATATGTATTGTTTTAAATTATTATTCCTATTGATTTTTTTTTCATGTTATCCTATTGTCGACTAATTATATTGCTTGATATTATAGCATTTAAGTTGTATTTAGTCTTAGTGAGATTAAATTATAAGCTGTCTATAGGCTGAGGTACCAAATATATTTCCAATATAATATTTTTTTTTTTTATTTTTTATTCCAAGTAATTGTAAGTTTAAATTATTTTTAACTAGATTTAAAAACTTTTTTTCCGTTAATTTAAAGTTGTAAAAATATTTTATTGAATTTTCATCTTTATATTCGATTTAATTTCATCATATTATTATAATGATGTTTAATTACTTATTACAATTTTAAGAAAATAATTCCGTCCTACTATATATTAGTTAAATGAAAAAAATCTTATTTAGCTACCTAAATTTAATAGAAAATAATAACTTTAATCAAAAAGATAACATTTAAATTTACACATATTTATCTGAATGACAAAATTATTAAATGTAGTAAAAAAATTATTCAAAACTGTTATAAATAAAATAAAATCTTTAATGAATAATAATTAATAATAATAAGTTGTTATGGGATGGGTAAAAAAATTATAGTTTTATTATAAATTGTGTTATTTACCTGATAAGTGTCTTGTTGCTTGAGCCGGTCCCTTCGCGCCACTGAATTATAACGAACGATACGTTTTTTCGGTCGCCGTCATGAAGTCCCGCTCGAAATAGATAAAGCTCGGATCTGACGAAACGCGCCTCCCACTCGGCCCCCAAACAATACTCAGGCGTAATATGTATTAATATTGTTTAAAAAAAAAAACTAAATGGTCACTTTTTTTTTTGGCTTATCATTAGATATTCATTTATGAAGTATCTGTTTGACCCTGGGTCGACGATTAAAATTGCACGCACATACGGCCACTTGCAAAAGCATAGATCCGGACATTAAGAAAAAAAAGCATAAATAAATGTGTGCCCGGTGAAACAGTGCATACGATCAGGCCAAATGTGGAGATCAAGTATAAGACTGCAGAGTTCTAAAAACATTTTGGTATCTTTGTAAATCTGAAAAATACCCTGAACATTGTCTACTGTTTTGTTAAACTTAATATTACTATATTAATATTTATTTAGTGTTATACCATGTATTAAAATATTAAATATATAAAAATTTACTAAAAAGTAAAAGTATAACTTGGACGTAATTGTATAAAATCTCTATTTTTAAATTTAAGAATTCAAATAATATAATAAATATGTGTGATTAATCTTGAAATAAAAATAGTAATTTTTTAAAAGATGACTAATGAGGTATGAAATGTTTAAGCCCCAATCATTCTAAGCAATTAATTTTACCTCTTAATTGATGTTAATTTGTTAATTTATTAGTTTAATATATAAGTATAGTGTATACACAACGGTCCATCTAAATATAATATCTTTGTATAAGTACCTACATCTATCTTTTTTTGTTTTATTTTATAATGTGATATTAAACTAAGATAAAATGTTTATTTTTACTATTATTATTCCCACATTGTATATAGTTAGACATCTAGGACTTGGATAAGCGCCTTACTCGGAATAGCTATAACCGTATTAAGAGACTTGCCTTAAACGCCTGTGTTCGTAGACTACAAACACTACTCATAAGTAATAAATACTCAAGATTAAAAATTAAAGCTCTGTTGTATATAATATTACTCAAACCTCTATAGACAAAATATGGTCTTCAATTATGGGGTACAGCAAAAGTTTTCAATACCAATTAAATTCAACAATTTCAGAATATTACCATTAGGAAAATAACTAATATTTCACCCTTTGTTTCTATTTACACTCTGCATAAAAACCTATCAATTAAAACTGTGACAGAAGAAGCTACACTCTTCTACAAAAACTTTCATACCCGTCTCTAAATACACCAAAACCTAATCATTAAAAATCTGTCCACCCAAACATTATCTGGCAACCCCAGGCATCATCTAAAAAGGAACTGGTGCCGTAACTTGTTAAGGAACTAAACTGGAGAAAAAAAAATATATATAATTAGGTATTCATTCAACACCCAGTCGAGTGCCACTAGTGGGTGGGTTCTTATCAAATACTCATGTGTTACAGCCTTTATCAAATATGCTTATTGTGCATCAATTGTATAGATTGTATAAATTTTGTATAAAATATAAAAAAAATCTTTACTATTATAATTTTGTATACATTTTGTTAACATAAATATTTTTTTAATTAATTGAATTAATAAATTTTAAAATAATAATACTATTATGATTTTATTATACTTTAAGTAGGTAAATTTTAGATATTTTACATACTGCTAGTCATGTGAGTGTATTTTTATACTTTTATCACGTATATACTATTTCAGTATTTTATAATAGGCTTCGATTTCATGATTTGTGATTATGAAATCAAATTATTCAAATTCAAAATTATTTAACACAGTAATCTTTAATATCTTACTTTTTAGTTTTAAACTGACTGTATCCTTTAAGTTCAGATTTTCTGAGATAATTAAAGTTTAAAGTAATAAAGTTATTCTTAACGTACGTTTTTCTTAATTTACAAAACGATGTCAAATCAGATGAATCAATATCGACAGCGTACTCTAACCGGTGTTGGGGAAATACTTTTTGTTTTTACCATTCAATAAAAACGAAATTTTTGATTCCTAATAAAATGTCCATTGCCCTGTGATAGCTCGGTGGTTGCCTAAAGTGAAAATTAGAAAAGTGAATCACCGGTCAGCCATTACGCCAAAATGATCTATTTCGGCATTAAAAATAAAAGCTGTGGGTTCGCGTGTATAAACATGTGCGCATTGGGTATGGAGTGGTGGACTCAACGAACGGATGAGTAGACACATTATTATTACACAATTTATAATATTATTATAATAATAATAAAATCGCTGCAGTGTACAGTTCATCGTTTGAAAATAGCACAAAGACGACGTTGGCGTATCGTACGGTTTTAAGGGTTTGTGGGTCATTGGTGTCGGCATAGATTTCACACGTCCCAAGGACTTTTGTATTCCATCATATTGGTCTAGTGATAATATTATTATATTGTGAACTACTGTAGTAGCAACTAGCAAGGATTTTTTATGACCTACTCCTCTCGTTTAGGTACGTTTTATCGTCAAATGACTTTAAAATTAATATTATTATTTAGAATCAACTCCCATAGAGCAGATTTATTTGACCTATACAACTATTATCAAAAAAATAAGCGATTAGCTGTTACATCAATACAAATTTAAAAAAAAAATCTAGACACAGTATTAAAGCTATATTTCACAATACTTTTATTTATACAACAACAATCTTTTAAAATTTGGAAAAAAATTAAACCCTCATATTTTGTTTTTTTTTATTTTTCAAAAATATTTTAATTTAATTTTAGATTTTATAGCTTATTGTATTTACCAATGATCTAGTCATTCGCTATTTCTTAGATTTTTTTTATTTTCACTATTTTGTTCAAATTACTTAATTGATATTATTTATTCTCGACAATCCGGCAGTCAAACAGTTAACACTTGTTGATTAGTCACCAGTTAATCATTTTTAGTGCATTTTAAAATATATTACAATTTTCATTATACACTTTTTAGCATATTATTCACAATAGTATATAATAAATATTAAAAAATATATTCATACGTTTTTAAGCGTTATAAGAAAATGAAAATTCTATTCTAATATTATATTTTCTAACAATTCATTAGTAAGAACCATTTATTGTTTCTTAAAATACTATTTTTGAAGGAAAAGTGTATCTATTGCTTTATAATTGACTACTTCATTTGTCAATCGGGTTAGAAAAAAAGACTGATATGGAGCATGTTTTATTGGTACTTATATTATTTTAAATAATCACTTCACAGCCATAGAAAATTGTTATAATTAAAACACAAGTATGTTATTGTTGTTTTTATTTTTTAACTGTTTGAATAAGAACGCTTAAAGGCCAATAGTGCGATTAAACACCTTATTTGGTTGTCACCATCGATCAGCTAATGCGTTTTTCGAATATGAAAATTCAAATAGAAACTATGAATTAAACTTAAACAGCATAAATGAACCGTTAATATCAAAGTTATAAAACTGAAAAAAAAAATATAAGAAAAATATGTGAAAAATTAGAAGATTCAATAAATAAATAGAAAAATAATGATACATAATTAAATAAATTTTATGTATCTACAAATAACTTAAAATGTATTTATTTTTTTTAAAATTTTAAACTTAAATGAAAATTATATAATGATAGTTGTATTATTATTTAAAACAATAGTGCTCTGCGATAATTAACAAATATGTAGGTACCTATTTTTTATATTTTATTAACATTTATGATATGATTTATTGATTTTTATATTTTATTTATTTTAGAAGTTTAACATGGTGTTAATGAACCAACTGCAGATAATTTAATTATACATAACATTTTCATTCTGGATAAAATCAGTTGTCAAGTACTTGTGCTATTTTGTTTTTATCTATACTTGAGGATATATCATACAATCGCCAGAATTCTTGTTTACTTATAGACATTTTTTTTTCAGTCTCGTACTACTCTATTCCAGATCGATTATTGATCGTAAAATTATTTTCGCTTTTATAAAAACTACCATAAATGGTTTTGTAGTCAAGACACTTGCAATAGTCGAGACCAAGCTGGGAGTATGAGACGACGAGCCAATATATAGGTTTCAGAAACATAAATAACGATGTCTAAATACGAATTTGTTGCCAAACAAAATATTGTTCACGTTACCTCGTCTTAGGCTGATAAAAATACACTTTCAAATAATCTTATAGTACGTATAATGGGTATTATTTCACTAGTCGCGAATTAGGTTTTAAAAACGTTAACAACTATAATATTGTGTATGAGCACATTCGATTTACCTCATCCCTTCTTTCACAAATAAGAAAATATTTAATAATAATTAATAAAGCATTTTAAACTAAGTATACGATAATATATTGTAATAATTTATGAAATCGATAAATATAAAATTTAACGTTATTTCAATAACAATATTGAAATACTTTTAAGTGACTAAAATTGTATAAAATTCGAACGGCGGTAAATATAACCCCTTCCAAGCGCAGTGTTACAAATTTAAAACGATTTTGTATTCTGGCAAACACCCAAGACATTTAAAATACTTCCTTTTTTATTTGACCTTTTTTTTCATTAAATTCTTATTCGAGATTAATTTTAAAACGAATCTATTGAATATTAATTCCATAACGATTCGACCATATTTAGAGCTGTAATGTTATATTTCTAAATATTAACTTGATATAATACTCCTATACATAAGAAATGACTATTGTAACATAAATAATTCTTTAAATCTTGGGGTATAATACATGGTAAATGATAATAAATAAAACTTTATCCAATTATTATTTATTTCAATAGCCTTATGTTACAAAACTTAATTTTAAATATGTTTCTTATTGATTATTTTATTAAAATATATCGTTAAAATTCAATAACGTTACTAACTATACATACATTTTTAAGAGTTATTCTTGTTTTTTTAATGGTATATTGTCATGCTTGTAAGGTAAATTTCGATGATTCATTAATTTATATTATTAATTTGATAAATGGTTCTTGAAAGGTTCGCTGATTATGTTCATCACAATTCACAGTGTTAAGTAACATTTTAGGTGTAGTTAATATATACTTTGTCATAAATAGTTCTGCAAATATAAACTTTATATATATTTCTTAGCTCGTAATTTAGAGACTTGGGCTATATTTAAAGTTTTGAGGAGACCGGTAAATATATGATATATGTAATAAATGTATGCAGAGATAAAATTAACTTTTAACCACACTGTTCTATTAGGCGTTTAGGCGTTTTTAAAAGGTTATTAATTAGCATGATGAAGTACAAATTATGATTGTAAATTAATTGTATCGAATATGTAATTGATAATTATTATAAAGTCTTTGAACTTATTGTCAAATAATTATTAATTATTATAATTAATAATAATATAATAATAATTATTATATAATATATAATAATATATTGTGTATATTATAAATAGAATTTATATATATATATATTACTGTGATCCTCCCACCAAGTATGAAAGTAAAAAATAAAATATATAGTAAAGCACGTATTTAATCATCAGCAAGTCGTAGATCCATTATATAGTACCTGGCATAGAATTTTATGAGGATATTTTAATTATAAAGTTATATATAGCAATAATTATAGAAATCGTTTTAATTTAGATGTCCTGTAGTAATGTAGTGGTTATATATTTTTCTACCCACGAGTAGTTAAAAGAGTAGTGCGACTTGGTAAATCTTTTACGAAAATAAACAAACAACATGAACGGTACCTAAATAATTCTATTTTTCGTCTATGCCCGTGTAACGCGATAACGACGTGCACAGACCGGTGTATAGGCAGTGGGAGTGGCGTGTGAGATTTCTACCGGAAAATGGGTTAAAGCCAAGTCGAGTGCGTAGTCGCTTCTCGGGAGAGAGGTCGATTTTGTATACAACTGTTGTCATTAGCGTAATAATTAAAGAAATAATAACGATGATGATGATAATTCAATACTATAACCATTGCTGCGACCGATGTGACCTAAACACTAAAGCGACGGTTTTTTTAAATATTTTTCTATTTGTTTTGCTTTTCATTCAGCCGCAAACCTGCATATCGCACCGACCTTTGTGCGAGGATGGTGTGCATCGATGGGGGTTAATCTGTGCAATCGACTCCGTCTGGGAATTCGATGGTCCGTCACTGCAGTAACGGTGACAGAGGACGGCCGTTTCAAATCGGTGCCGAACGATTGACGAGCGTTCAGCCCGTCGGCATGCGATTCGATACGTAATTCGGGTAAAAAACGAGCGTATGTGGAGGAATATTATGCAGAAACGATTTGCATCGGTCTATACAATACCGCAGAGAATTCCCACGCGGAAAGACGGATAGTGTTATAGTCGTCACCCCGTTGCATTACGCCATGGAACACATTATTATGTACGACGTATTCGGTTATGTTTCATTCTTTCTTCAAACATTTTTTTTACGTGTCACCTCCGCCGCGACGAACACGTCATCAACAAGTGCGCGCTGTAATAATCGTAATTTGGTAGCCGTCGTTTGAGTATTTCGTTTCGTTTTTTTTTTTCTTATTATTTTTTTTTTTATGAATGAATGAAAACCATTACGTGCGCACGCACACACACACACACACACACACACACATGAGATGCACGCAGAGTCAAACAGGTGGACCCGCGGCGGGTTTTCACAAAAGATGTATATATTCCTGTACCTTAATAGCCGTAGGTGTGCGAGTGTGAGCATGCTTGTATACCGTTGCCGCTGTGTATGGGGGTAGAAGTGCTAGTCGTCGTCTCTGTCGGGTGGATGTTCGGCCCGATGAACACGGTCAATGGGGACCGGGCGCGCACTTGTTTCCGGACGAGCATTATAATATAATATCATATTGTAAGTCGTCGTCGTATCAATGACGTAATAAATTACATATATATTATTATTATTATTATTATTAAACGTACAAGAGATTGCCACCGCCGAATACTATACAGTGGTTTGTGAGACGTATATTATAAATTACACTATCGTATAACGGGCTTAACCACCTATATTATTATTATAACACCGCGTCTGCTGTAGGTATGTACATATTGTATAATAACATATTATTATTTGTCAAATGGGTGTGGAGTAAAGTACACACGCGTTTAAATGTGTGCAAAAAAACAAAATTTTCCCATGGGGGTTGACCGTAGACCGAAGTGAAAAAAAAATGTTATGTTGTGTTATACTATGCGGATTCAAATCACGGTCGGTTTCTCGTATATAATAATAATAATAATTTATTTATTCATTTGAACAAAACGAGCGGAAACCGTATGAAACAGATAAATATTATATTTAAATTATTTATAAACATATAACTGGTTAAATAAAACTAAAATATATTTAGATGAAATAGAGTATAGTAAATGATAAGTAAAATGACATAAATACAATTAGTATTAATTTATAAATTTATATAGTGATATAAGCCAATTTAATGGCACCTACATATTTTAGAATAAAATAAAATGTATCAAAACTTTAAGTGATGCTTAGTCATCATATTTAATAAGTCTAAGTAAAATTCAAATCTGGATGATTTATTATTGCATAGGGATTCTAGATAGGGGTGAATTTTTTGCAAAATTAGAATAATAAGATGAGGTATGAAGAAGTGTGAGAAATTTTTGATAATGAAGGACTTGAACTTTTTTTCAACATTTGTATGTTTTTATAAAATTACATGCAAATATCAACATCTCAATAATTAAATAAGTCCCTAACTTTATATAGTATTAATACACTATTAATTATATAATTGACCACATGGAAGTTTAAGCATTCAACTTAAAAAATATAAAGTTATTGTATTCAATATTTTTTTAATTGACTCATATTAAAAGTAATAATTAATTTACAATTAAATATAAGTGTAATACACACATTACACACACACACGTAACTTTAGGCAAAGTAATGAAAATCTATTTTCTGTGGTGGATGAGATCATTATTTTAAAAACTGAGGTCAATAATAAGTTTAATAAAGTTGACCTAATAATTAATCTAAAGAGTTAATATGGTAATTTATAAGATAGTAAATGAATGATTTATAATTTATAACTCGTATACGTATTATTAAACTTTAGGTACTTATTACAGTAGGTAGGTACTTACTAAATCGGGTCGACTATAAACGTTTATGTCCATTTTTCGTAATGACCACGAGGTCATATATATATTTTACATTATTCACTCAGAAATATTATATCTTATTCCGACGATTAAAAAATTGAGTTATTTTATTCTTTTAGAGATTCTGAACGAATGCATTAGTCTTAAAAAGTTATTTTTCGTTTACTATTTTATCGAATTATATTATATTTTTAGTACGTCATGCTCAATACCCATTTACGAGACGATACATGTGCAGCGTGGATTTTAATATTTACTGTAAATCGCACAATTAATTAATTAGTTAGTTACAAATAAC
This sequence comes from Melanaphis sacchari, assembly GCF_002803265.2. Lineage (NCBI taxonomy): Eukaryota > Metazoa > Arthropoda > Insecta > Hemiptera > Aphididae > Melanaphis > Melanaphis sacchari. The sequence goes on along the minus strand of NW_020271560.1, from coordinate 7,280,085 downwards.
TATACTATACTGATATTCAATTTCTATTCTAAAATAATTGTTGTGTTACTTGTATATTATTTATTTTAAGTTCTATTTCTAATATCGTTTAAACGCTTTGTTTCAGTATTTTTTTTTAATTTAACGGTAAAAGTAAGCTTGTCATTTTTACAAACAAGGTTTGTTGTAGTTTGCATAAGCCATTAATTTTATATCTATTATACATAATAATTAAATATATTTTTCATAAATTTCAGAATGTTTGTTTTTCGGTATTCATTCGAAATGTCCATTCAGTAACCGATAATCATTATTACACCCTAGTAATATTGTTGTTTACTTTTCTATAGTTTTTTCCCTTTATTTACCTTGCAAAACTGTTGATTTAACTTTCTATGTTTTTACTGTGTTGTATTTAACTGTTTTATGTTCAATACTAACGTAATCAAATTTCTTTTATGCAATTATTACTACATTGTGTTATTTATTGTTATTGTATTTTATTTAAATAGCATTAGCCATTTAATTTCTTCAATCTATGAGAAAAAATTACAATTATAGAACAATTAAAATACAATAATGAAATTTTATTTAACTATAGTATAGTAAAACATTATTAATGACTAATGAGGTATCATAGATATACGATATAACAGTCTATTAGATACTTTTTTTTATACAGATATAAACTAATAATAAATATAAAGATAGGTACTAGTTGCAGGCAAAATAGTTGCAAATGTTAAAGTATCCAAGTAATTATGCATTTAAAACATTGATTTTTTGAAAACTTCTAAGTTTACAAACACCAGCTGTATAAATAAAATCAGGTCGTTACGTTTTGCTTTCCAAGCATTGAGTATATGGTTAAATATATACTCAATGGTTATAGTAATAGTTATGATGTATGTGTATATGTGTGCTAAAAATAGATTAGTGGTGCTTTGATTTTAATGATTAATAAAATAATAGTGAAAACTAAAGTCTGTTTTAAGTTAACTATAATTTTATTTTTATTATTAATAATGTAAATTTGAATCTATAGAATGTTCAAATAAAGTACGAGTATAGTAAGTACACCATTAATGAGTGAAATTATTAATGTTGATAGTTGTGAGTTGTGGAGTATTAGTTTTGCCATTAACTGATAATGAAGTTTGGCAAATAATGAGCATTAGCAAAAAAAGCTTGAAAAATGGCCAATATAAGTTCATTGCTCCAGAATAGTAATAATAATACCAATAACTCTTTAATTCGTCGATAAAGTAAAAATCTTTTAAAAATTACTTTTTTTGACTATCAAACCAAGTTAATAAAAAAATCGTATGGATAATATTATAAATTATATTCCGTTCACGCCATTGTACTTAACCTATTTATATTTGAAAGATATTTTGATAATTTATTATGTGGCATAAACATTATTATACTAGCATAGGGTGTTCAAAACGATCCTACTTTAAGGGATAAATTCTAGGCATTCTTGCTGTACACCAGTTTCATATTTACGTGTGTAGGTTATAAGGTATTGTTATTATTACTATTTTGTTCGCATCCGGTCCGTTAATCATGTGTTATAGGTAATAAAGTGTATTCTTGCTCTAACTATACACACACATATATATATATATATATATATATAATATAAAAGAGTTATTTGAAGGCAACTTTTAAGTTTATTACTTTATATAGTGTTTGGTTTTTCATGGAAATAAAATACTATGGAGGAGATAAATTTAAAATGTACTTAATCATAATGTTATATTATTTCTTCATGGCACATTTAGAGATTGAAGTAAATTTACTTTATCGGTTCAAAAAAACTATGTAAATACATTATTTACGAATACAAGTTGCGTTTAAATAATCGTGACTAATCGTCAGTACAATATAGCTTAAAAGAGTTGCAATAATTAATAACTTAATAAGCCTGATACCGATAACGAAAACTAATGGAGGTAAAAAGATATATAATTTAAGTCCACTTAAAGAAAATGAGATAACGATTCACCGAATGAAATTATTGTTGGTAGATACTTGTATTATGATCGTTGATGAGATCTACAGTATTATTTTATTGTCAGATTCATAATAGTCATAATATCGAATATTCAATTAAAAATATTTTATTTTTCAGTACGGCGTCATATGAGGTAGTACAATAATTTTGAAATTTTATAGAATTGAATGAGTGTGTTGACGTGTTGTCATTGTTAGCGAGTCTAATTTTTTACGACAAAGCTTTATACAAATGTGTGTAGATGTGTAGTACCTATTGTCCATACTTCTCCAATAAAAATGTGTTCGTTCCTTTAAAATAATATGATATTATATTATATTTATTTTATAAATACTTTCTTTACGGATTTTTTCATCGACTTTGCTCTAATATTATTTAACCTCAACCTAAAAAATGTTTTTGCCAAATTCTTTCGTCAGCCTGTCAGCTATAATTTATTATGTTTAGCACGTATTTTCCTATTATACATAATAATCTATCAAACGTTTTGTTTGTTACATATTGCATAGGGTTATGAAGATGGTTTTTATTGCATAAATATAAGATATTCAAGAAAACTGTTATGTAAAACAAAAACAAAAATATTGTTTTTTTGGTGGATTGTTTTAATATTATTTAAGTTACATAGGGTTTGTTTGGTCGTTTTTAATTTATCTGTATTAATATATTTTAAATAAAACATATTTTATTACTCTAAATCAAATCATGTTACTTGCATTATGAGAATATATTCATCTTGCAGTAAAATATTATTTGGAATTTTGTTGAATATGAACGAAACAACGATTTAATCATATATCAAAAAAAGCAAGCCGATTAAGCAAATAGATACAACGAATTTAATTTTTGAAGTGTGTATTTTAACTTCAAACTATCGCAACTCGCAAAAGGAATAACAGTTAGACGCCTAGACTGTTTTATAATTTCGATAATATAATATTTTATGTTGACTAAAAAAATATTATATCGATAGCCGAGGTCGGTGTCAGAATAAATAATATGTACAATCATATTATAATACGTAGTATTATGAATATATACTGCATGACCTATGAATTATGTAACGTAAGATATTCATTATTTTAGATACCTAACATGAACGTTTTTAAAAATATTTTTAACATAATTTCAAGTCATACAAAATGAAATTTTAAATTTCAAGAATTAAAAATAGGGTTTAAATAATAGTATTTTGAAAATATATTTGGTTTTTATATTTAACGTTATTATATTTTTAATTGTTAATATTAAAAATAAAAATAAAATTGTAAACACAAATAAAATTGAACATAAACGTAAGAATTAGTTTAATTATAAAAATCTACTAATAAGTATATTTAATAAAAAAAAAAAAAAAAAAAAAAAAAAAAAAAAAAAATATTAACTATTATTAATAAAAGTTTATTAACTTAAAATTAATCATACTTAAAAGAAAAAAAAATAATTTAATTTAAATATTTTTATTAGAATGATTATATACGTTATAAGTATAACATATTAAAAAGAACACACATTATTTTTAATAAAGTTATTTATAACTATATTTTTGACGTTTTAAAGATGATAATTTTTACTATTTTTATTATTATAATTCTTTCAAATTTTTACTTTTTTTAATAAAAACATACATTTTTATTTTAATATGCAAGCATATTTAAAATAATTATAAAATTTCAGATATGTAGTATATTAATATTAGATAAATAATGAAAGTTTATAAAAGCTAGTAACTTAGAACAGTGGGCCAATATGTACCATTCCATTTTACTTATCAATTATTATAAATTCAAATACTTATAACTCATAAGCAGCTCCTTTAAAATTAGATTTTTATACATGGAAATATGCACTTTGTAATAAAATAATTTAGTTTTGAATTATTAATTAAAAAATATTAACGATTAAAATAGAAAAAAATATAAGTTATAAATATAGAAAATTGTTGTTCTTTACAACATAAGTTAGAAAAAAAAAAACTTTCAAAATCGTTAATAGTTTTTGTAATAATGATAGTTAAATGTATTACCTTACCTGATTTTAATTTGAAGCATTAATGACTACCAGATTAGAAACATCTAATAGAAGATTGTTGTCAATACATTTTGAATAGATTTATTATAATAATATTATTACTAGCATTAATATTTGTACTATTATTTTTTTACCCTATATTCGAATTATAATTTACAGTAACAAGGATATTCTTGTTTTAAAAACAGAATTTTTTATACATCACAACATTCACAACATTCACAACAGAACTAAGAACACATTTTAGATGTATAAAAAATATCAAGAATTTGAAAATATGTTTTTTAAGTTATAATAATATTTCTAAATTTCTAAAACGAGAGTTTAAAAAATGGGATTGAGCATGCATGGTCAATCACCCTGCACATAGTCAAAGTATAATATATTACGTTCTTACGATGACGATGTATTAACAAAGTATGTGTCACTGCTACTGAGCCCGATATGCCTTTACACGGACTGCGATGAATTAGCGATTCGTTTTCGTAGATAAACAAAATCCTGGGACTATTACGATGTCTGTCGAATTCTAAAGATTTATACAACGTACAAGCGATACTTGCACACAATAATAATGTGGGTAATAGCTGCGGCATTAAAAATACTCGATATAATAATATACAGGTAGCTGTTGTGCGTCGTGCCTTGAAAATGTTATTTATGTAATCTCACAGGAGAAAATATGTATGTACAAGGAAAAAAAACTTATTTTTTCCTGCTTTTATTATTTATTTTTGATTTTTTTTTTCCTGCATTTGGAATACAATACGCGAGAATAGTATAATAAACTCGCAACTTTACGGTACGATGGGCAAAACGGATTTGTCATGTGCGTATAATAATATTTGACGCGTTGTGTGTATGAATACGACGACCACGACGACGATTGGGAATGGATTATTCTGGTCGGATCGAACGCCTCGGTGTGGTGTGTTAAACGTGGTTTGCGAATATGAACAAACGCTATATATGTACATGTTATACCATTTATATCCCCAATAACGTACTATAGCGTATTATATGCGTATATAATAACAATAATACGAAGAGCCTTTCTATACACAATATATTATATTCTTTCCATGTACATACTATATCACGCTCATCGTCCTTCCGCCGACCCAATATTGTATATTATTATTATTATTATTATTATTTTATAGGTACATATATACTCGTATACATATATATATATATGTATATACGCAAGTATGCGCACCTACCCCCGCGCCGCCGATTCGGGTACGCTCAATTTGCCCATCAAAACAACTGCACCGGCCCCGGCTGACGGGGTTGCCCCTCCAATCCTCCGCGTCCATTGTACGGGGGTGTGCACCGTGCTAATTCGGATTCTCCCGTGCAATAATACGTCTCGTATTTGCTTTTTACACACACGCGCGAGCGCAAACGGTACGTCGTCGTTTTTCGTATTGTGTAACGTGTAATATGTGTAATTTTAAGTATACACAATGAGCTAGGGATGTGCGTGCGCGCGAGTAGTGTTCAGTCGAGGGCGAAACGAACGCCAGACGACGGCCATGGGATGCGAATGTATGTGTGTATTTGTGTGTGTGAGAGTGGTGCGTGGGACACTTTAAACAATAATAGTAATAATAACAATAATATGATAATAGCCGAGTGTCGATTGCTGCGAAATTCTCGCGCAAATAAAGTGTAATAACTCGCACAGAATTTCGAAAATATTTGGTTTTTAAAATATTTGCTAAAAATATTAAAGCCAAAATATTTGTAAAACATTACGTATCGAATATTAGAAATGTAATCCTTTTATGCTCTTTGCTTGACATCAACCATGCGGTTTTGTCTCTACTTCACATTACCAGCTAGTGATAATAATATTAATTTATTCAAATTATGATTTTTTAATTTTTAAACAATATACTTAATTCCCATATTTTCAAATACCTGACTTGATTTTTTTTTTTTATGTATTTTATAGAGTGTCCAGTGGTGGTACCAAATTTGTATTTTAAAAGGAGAACTAACTTTTTTTGTACATTTTTAAGTTATTAAATTGCAAGGGTTATTTTGATTTGAAAATTATAGTAGGTATGTACTAGATTCAATATAAAATATATTTTGTATTTACTAATTGTTCGAATTTCGATTTAGCTGATATATCAACATTTTCAAGTAAATTATTATCTGCTTAACAGTTTACAGTTTAAAGGTAATAAAGGTTATTTTTTTTTTTTTTTGAACTTTCAATCATTTCAGAACATTGATAGATCTATGAATTTAAAAATATGATCTAAGTAGGAACACTAAAAATTCAAAAATCTTAGAATTTTAATTATCTTATTATTATACGAAAAATGGGTGTCACATGAGACTGTTCGACTGCAATCATCGATTACACTATACGCAAAAAATATACAGGAATTTAGTACTTATATAATCGACTCCAACTAATAATTCCTCTAAACTCAAGTCACTTGATGGATCTGATAATTTGACGGAATTTTTGTAAAAATTTTGAATGTATGATGTTCTTCGATAAAACACACCATGTATGTATATGTATAATATAATATTATGATAAAAGTGTCGTATCATTATAATATTATAAAATGTTCATCGAGTATTTGTTTTTCATTTTTAAAAACTATTAATTAATTTAATATATACAATATGAATACACTTAATTCATAACACATACAAATCTACAAAATGTTTGCACTGTTTTTAGAATGCATTCAATGATATCACAATCAATAATACGGTTGATGTATCTTGCATAGAATCGAACAAATAGAATCAAATAAATACTATTATCAACTGTGCACACAGTAGCAAAAGTGCATTTTCTAAACGGTTTTCCGTTCAAATATTTCAATCTTCTCGTAGTGTTTAAAATTATCACCTCATAATTTATAGATACGTATTATCAATAAAATAATACAAAATGTTTCATACTATATGATACCTACTAAATTTAAAATTATAGAAATTATTACAATTGTTCACTCAGTGACGATCTAAATGCATGTTTAGCTTTTTGAGGACAAGTTTATTTTCTTAAGAACTATAATGGTTGTATCAAAAAGCTGGATAAAAATTCCCCGAAAAAAAGTAATTAAAAAAAAATTATCAGAAAAAAATTACTATTATAAATATTTAAAATTACTCATTAAAGATAATGTATTACAATAGTACGCTAATGATAAATAAATTAAAATTAAAATTGTACCAATATTTAGACTTAAATATAGAACATAATATTAGTGGTAAATGATAATGAATAAATTAATAAAAGATCACTTTTCTTATATTTTGACCTATAAGACAGGTGTTAAAATTTACGATTTTTTTTTTTTTTTACCTATTAATATTAAAGTAAACAAAATAAATGATTAACAGTAATGATTTTAGTGACTTTTTCCATACAAATAGGTAAAAAGTGGATATAATAAGTACCTACATTTTATTTTATTATTTATTTATTTTAGGTCTATAGTAATAATTATAAGTTTAATTTTGTACTCAACTATTGTTGCTCAATAGGATATAGATATAATATAATAATAATAATAAACTTATAACGTTTATTGACGATTTATTTTTATACTCGAGGTTTTGCTTATTTCCGCCCTAACTCAATCTAACAAATTTTGTTTTTAATCTATTACATAAGATCGTGTAATTTTTTTGAAGTTTGTAAATGTAGCACATTAATAATGAGTTTCTCAAAGATCCTTAAAGTTTTATAACCACTTAAATATTTTATAGTTCTTTAAACATGAAATAGCAACTATGAGTAAACCTTTTAAATTTTAATGTACCATTAAATTTATCAAATTTTTTGACGACCAGCTGTATACCTATTATGGCCGTAACATATAATATAAAATATCTATAAATTATTAAATAAAATTATTCTTTATTTTAATATTTATATTTTTTTAAAGAATCACTTAGCTATTCAGATGATCTAATCTTTTAACAGTAATTTTTTGAACGTTTGTAATACTTATTTTTTTGTTATACTTTGATCGATTTTGTATTATTTAATCTGAAATGTTTATAATGTTTGTTTTCAACTCAGAGTTTTTATAAGTCTCTGTAAAAGATTATTTTTTATGTAAATATTGATGCAAAACATTAGATACTGAAATATAACTTTTAAATAGTTTATAACATTTTATAATGGCTTAATGTTAAGATAAGAGGAATGATGAAGTGAAATTATTACTTTAAATAATGTCAATACCTATATATTAAAACAAAATAAATGTTTGAAATAAATATTTTTTTTTTTAAATCGAAAATTTATAGAAAATACCTTATTTAGCTTACGACAAAATCTATTCGCCCTTATAGCTATAACATTTTGAGGTCGAGACTTTCATAAATTTAAATAATTTTAGAAAGCATCTTAGGTAGACTCATATAGTCCCGCAGGTGCCGTTACTGTAGCGCTCATAAATCATGACGATAAATGCCGTCACGTACAAAAGCCGTTGAAATGGACTTTTCATGGTTAATCAAATCAGCGGAGACACGCGCGTGTTAGGTGAGACGCGTCCGACCGCCGTTGTGGTTGCACTGGTCGTGGACGGAGCTGGGGAAGAGAAGCGTTCAGTCCTTCCGGTCGTATAATACATAATATTATATTTGAATGAAACCAGCGCGCGAAATACGCCTATTTATAAACGTATTATAGTCGTCGTTGTCCTCGTTGGTATTATTATATATAGTACAAAAAACGGTAGATTTATCATCCGAAATTTGCAGTGTACGTAAACCACGTCATAAAAACCTAGCCAATTGTTGCAAACCACATAGCACAACGAGAACACACGACGTTGGAAAATTCTAACCTTTTCCGGTATAAACCTACAGTTCCGCTTGAAATGATTTAATGAATATAAATTTAAATTTGAAATTGTATATGGTCTACCTCAGTTTTTTTTAAATGTCAAAATCGTCATGAATCCGATTGCAATGCCTGTGAAAAAAATTTGTAGTAGTTGTGGTATTAAATTTATGTACAATACTCGTTTAATATTATATGATACCAAAAAAAAAAAAAAACATTATTTTTATAACATTTTTAGGTGTTATTCAATGAAGATTTACAAATATTCTCCTATGATAATAAATATTTTATCCTAAATAATATATAACATTTATTTTACATTTTTTTTAAAACATTATTTTATAAACCATTGCTTTTAAGGACCATCATCTGTTATTTATTCATTTTAACAACTCAGGCGCTAATTTTTTGGATTTAGATACATTAAAATTTTTAAGTAAACCATCTGCTTAACAATTAAATGTTTTATTGATGTGGGACACTTCTAAAACGATACAAGAAATCTAAAAAAGTTATAGAAATTATGACCCCTTAGTATACTTTATCTAAATAAATGCATTAATTAAAAAAAAATTGAAGTGAGCATGATAGATGAATCACGCTGTATTAATTCTGCTACGCGCAACGTCTACCGTGGCTTAAATGTTGGGTATAAATAGGATATATAGGAAACTATAATATCGAAACTTATCGTGTACTTGTTAACTGTGTCATCGTATGTGGGCGATACATTATTAATAGCAGAGTTTTTCACAACAAATTCCGTCTAAATCAAATCCGTGTTGTTATGACATAATTAAGTATATTTATAAAATTTCGCACGAGTGTAGTAAATAACTCGAATTGTTCTAAGATGTATTTCTGTTTTACTACCTATATAGCTGTATGGAATAAAAAAAATAACAGGTAATACTACAATACGTACTCGAAGTTGTTCGTTGAACATTAAAATTTGGCGACTGTTGAAAATGTAATCCACTGCCTAAGATAAAATCGAGTGTACCCACTACCACAATAATAATAGTAGTACTATGCGTACCTGTTTATAATTTATAATAATATCTACTCCATAAGAGAGAGATTTTTTATGGAAATAAGAATGGCTCTTGATGGTACGGCGCACAACGAATGTAATAAAACTTCAACAACATACTCTGAAAGTAACTTCACTATTGTTGTCTATTACATTGTCACGATGGACTTACAAGCATGTACTTGGAAAAATTATATGATATCGCAAAGTGGTTTTTGTAAAAAAAAAAAAAATAAATATAATAAAATTTGTTAAGTTGTTATATATAATTGTATATAATTCTCTAAATCAGAATATTAATATATCATATAATTGTATTTATGCATTACATAATAATGTAATTGTAATATCAGTGAATTATGGGAATTAGGGCTATTACAGATAGTTCTTACGCTTTAAGTTAAATGCACTTTATAGTGAAAAAAAAATAACGTAGTAAATGACGTTTCGTAAGGATGAATTTAATTTAAACTAAAGTTCATTCGACGTTAAACAACAAATGGTTTTTTTTCAGAATCTATTTTTCATCACACACACAGACACATTATTAATGGGGTAAACATCGTTTATGATAGGTAATTCTTAACAATAATTAATACTAAAGTACTTACCTACTTCATTTTTCCATTAGTTTTAATTTTTATAGTAAACATTATTCAATTAAATGTTTACGTTCATGATAAAAAATAATACTAATCAGTAATCAAATTAACACGGTTTTAAAATAGATTTTAAGAACACGTAAAAGGATTAGAACAGAATTATAACTATTAAATCATGATTATTAGCCGTTGTACTAATACCATTATTTCCAATAATATCATACCTATATGTAAAACTGATTTTCGTGAGTAGATGCTTTTAAATTCTTTAATATCAAAAATAATAGATATTTATATTTAATTTATTATTATTATTATTATTATTTTTTTTTTTTTTGAATAAAATTTAAAGATTGAATGTAAAAAAAAAAAAATCGGGAATTATTCGTATATTGGCTGTGTGATGAGGAGAGGTGGAGTGACCAAAAATTTTACCGCAGGTGCGTTGGGCGGTGTATGCTCAGCAAGGCCGGAAGATTAAACAATTTTTTCCTCCTCCTTCGATCGACAATAATATGAATAAATCGAACAAAACGGATGTGTTGTGGTCAAGTCGTATTTTTTGTGTCCGCGTGAATAATCGACATTGTAATCGAACAACGGCGACAATATATTAGGTACCCGTAGGTATTATTATTATATGTGTAATAATGCATATACAGTTGTACAAATTATTGTAATAGCCCTCCAAACCGCTTTCCCTTGCCCGCTGCTAGCGGCGGACCTTTATGCGGCTTTTATTTCGGAATTTCGTACGTCAATGATGTATCGACCACGTCTACGGCGACGAATACAACGAGACAAATCTTCGGGCCCCCGACAATGGGCCGATACACGTGTATTATACGTTTTCGACTCTCAAACGGATTTCTCGCATTCTCTATCTTGTGCGCGCGCGCCCGCTCGCGGAAATCATGCAGGGGCGAATACGATTTTAACGTTTGCGCATAATGCCCATATTATGTACATACGTAAATAATGCAATATATTGTATTACACGTGTACGTAGGCCTATGTGGAAATAATATATTATATTATATGTACACGCCATTCAGTGTACATACGATGGAATTATGAACATAATATATTATTATAAAACATTATATAATGTATTGCATTCTTTAATATGTGTGAAGGACAGCGATCATACCACACCTCAACCTAATCGATTTTTTTTTTTTAAATATATGAGTAGAGTAGAGGTACTGTGGCGAAAAAAAATAAAAATACCGTTCATGTGTGTTTCTGGTAATAACTAATACTGCATATTAATTCATAAGATTTTATGATCGAGTTATTAATGAATACACTATAAGTATTGTGAATTATTGTGAATAGTAACATTGTGTGACCACCGCCCTTTTTGGCCATTTGTGGTTTTTTACTCGAATTTATTACATTATTACATCCTAAATTGACATAATAATTGGTTATTACGCCTAATAAATATATATGTTATATTGGAAATTTTTAAAATCAAACATGGGACGTTTGATGTAGGTATAGTTATAAAATATTTCTTCTATTGTCTATTGCTACGGTAAATATGAAAATAATAAACACAGATATTTATTGTACACTATGACGTATATATAGAATAAATATTGTAATTTTTAACGTTGTGTAGCATATATATAAACATTATTTAGAAATAACACTACAAATATAGCGTTAATTGTATCGATTTTGAGTTATATTCGTAACTATTGTTACAACAATAATAATTCCGAATATCACACTAATTATTATTCATGAATCATTATCAATGTAAGACTTATCGAGTTTGTTTCGTTCTAGTTCGAGTACATTTTCAAGTACTTGGACTAATAATTCAAGATATAACCATAAGCGAAATTAAACAATTACGTAATGTCTAATTATTATTATTACCCATTTGGCATTCTTGAAAATTATAATCTCCAATAAAATTGTTAATTAATAGATAAGATACGTCAATAAGGTGTGTTTAAATAGATGGAAAAGGTCTACATTAAAATTAAATATAATTGCAACAATTTTTTCATGCACATTCTAAATTAGGACTAAATAATTATATTATACATTTAATTCCTAAAAATATACTTCCATGTAGCTTAATTTTATTTGTTTTTTACTAGTTTATTTCAACGTCTTATTTAATTTTTTGATAAACTATTTGTTATAACTATGCATAACAATATTTATCAGAAATATTTTAATTATCTTCAATACCTACTCATACAACGTAGATCTAAAGACAACTAATTTGAAAATCACTTATTTGCAGCATAAAATAGTTAAATGGCTCGATAAAAAAATTACATTATGTTAAATTTATAAATATTATAATATATTTATTATATACGTTCTACAATATTAAACTATATTATACACTTGAAGATTTGAACCGTATAAATCCACGGGTGCTTTATAGAAGGTTTTTTATAGAAAATAATAACGATAATGTCATATATATTATATTTCGTGGTATTATATTGTTGTTATTGTTATTATTATTTTTATTATCATCATCATTATCATCATCGTCGTCGTCATCATCATCATAATAAATACGGACAATATACCTATTATGTATACAATGACTCCCTTGTACTGTTGGACCGACCCTTAAATCCCATAGGTATTATTGTACATTTAAGTACACTAAGTTTGATATATTTTTCCGGCTCGAGTAGGCCATTACGTTTATATATAATTTATATATACGTATACAATCGGCATTAATCCACGAGTTTAGCGAATGAATGTTTTTTCCGAACACTTTTTTTTAAAAAATTGTATTTTTTATTTAAATAGCTTTCATAAAAAAATAAGTAGGGTGGCGGTGGTGTAGTGTAATGTCGTTCTTCTTTTGAATATGTTATAATACGAGTATAAGAACGGAAACGACCGGGGAACCTGTTGCTCGTCATCGTCCAAAAGAGGAACATAAAAATCGAATGATGGTTTTATATAGTATATTATATTAATAATAGGTACGTTTGGTGAAACGGTGGCTGACTTATCGACTTAATTCCACGTAATCTCATCGTACACACACTAAACGCACGCACGTTGTTGTTATAGCCTATTGGGCGTGCTATAGGAAAAACTATTCGTATATTTACAGAATACAAATGTATATTTTTATCGTTTGCAAGTTATTGGGACGAGAAGAGTCCTCTGTATACATATTATATACTGCAGTTAAGGGGTAACCAAATGAACATCTTTTTTTTGTGTAATTATAAAAATAAATAACCTCTTAACATTCCTAATTTAGGAATTGAATTTCCAATATCCACTACAAACAAAATAATACGTCTATCAATGAATTCACCTGCAAGTAAATAATATATTAAATTTATATTGGGTATTATATTGAAGATACTTCAATCGATAGTAATAATATTATAATTTTTAGACCGAATTAAAAATTTCTAGGTAGACAACATCTGAATTAATATGATTTAATAATATTAATTAGATAACACTTAATATTTTAATATGAAATGCCTAAAATAATGTAATTACAATAAATACTATTTTACTTAGCAGAAATGTTATGATAAAAAATATTATTATGGGAATGTGGAAATAATTGTCTATTAAAACATTTAATAGAAATCGATATAAATTTCTTAGATACCTACTACAAAATATTTTCTTTATTGTGTTTGTAGTATAACAATTGGTTTAATTAGGAATTTGCCTCGGGAGGGGTTAAATTTATTTTAATAGAAAACTGTAAATTTTAAAATAATAATCATTTCCCCAAAAAAATAACCGTAAATTTTATTAAGAACACAATTATTTATAGTTATAGTTAGATTACTGTTCAATTATAAATATTATAAATATTGCAAAATATAAGCAAAATAAGACTCGGGGGAAAAGGAGATCTATCCCCTTCGTCCCACTTTTTAACTATACCTTTGAGCATAAACACATAATGGATTATAATAACTGTATTGTTATTTACAGAAAAAAATATAAAATTAACAAGACAATTGTAATAGAGTTATTTTATTTTTATATTGTTTTATTTATTTTTCCATAATATTTTCTGTTGTTTGAAAAGCTTATGTTATAATTTAAAACCCGATGTAACACACAAAAAATGTTTAAAGTTTGTACCAACGGCTTATTGTTCTAAACCTCATTGTAAGTTTTTTATAGGTTTATATTATTGTTGGTAATTTCAGTGATTTAGATTCTAAATTTATGCGTGTTGTGTTTGTAATAAATTTTTAACACACCTACTTACTTTATTAAATTTGTTGCAAAAAGCTATAGAATATTACGCATATTATTATGTATATTAAACTTACATAAAAAAAAAAATAGGAAACTAAATTGTAGAGGAAAATATTAACGCGCTAAAAACATTTTAAATACTTTCGAACAGCCTATACATAATGCAGTAGATTTATCAGTGTATAGAAATAATAGTTTTCCTAATAAACGATAAACATTTTTTTTTTTTATTATACGTGAGTCAAATATTATTTACACATAATACTATTATATAATATCAGATGGTTGGTATAATATTGTTTACGATTTAGATGTGAATATTGTATAGTATTATTATATACAGACGCTTTTGTTTAAAATGTTTGTGCATATTATATATAAATATATATTGTCGGGAAACTGTTGTTCGTTTTGAGAACGGACGTGGAAGAGGAGAAAAAAATATATTTAGAGTTTTTTCGTCCTCCCTGACGTGTGATGAGCACGCTGTATACAGCTCTTTCGCAAAATGTCGGGTGTAAGCTGTAGTTTATATATGTGGCGATGCTCGTTTATATATATTGTTGGCAGTAATCCGCGAGGAATTGAACAAGGAGCTTTTATCGAACTTTTCTCGTGTATTTATACGTGCGCGTGTGTGTATGTGTGTGTTTGTGTGTATTGCATGTATAGTACACCATGAAAAGGCTATGGCGGGGGGGTAGAAACCTTATTGCCGCCATCATTAGAGCTTTCGTTTGGGTAGGGGGGCGTTTCCGGCGTCACCGTATCCGCCAATCGGGCACCAGGAGATAAATTATATACATATATTACATGTATATACAGTAGTATTATAGTACTAGGTACCTCGGAGCTCGCGGAGCACATTTCCTCTCATTCTGTTCACTTCTCTTTACCACCTCTCTACTCGATCACCTCCACACTCCTTACCATCATATGATACTTCTCTGCCACTGCAGTCTCTACGTGATAAATAGTCAACGTCCTCTTGTCCTCCGCAGTCCGTCACTTCCAGAAAAGCAAGTTTTCGGGATCTAAGCCTCTAAAGTTACGGATCACGTAGAGGAAACATTGAGAAGGAGAATGAGGGAAAGAGAGAAAGACAGAAGACCGTATATCGAGACAACAACGTCAGAAGACAACCCTCCGTCGACCCTTGTCAAAATATACGCTGTAAATGTACGCTGTTCTCCACGTCTTCTTTACAGGAACAGAGTCTTTAACTTGTATTATATATCTAGAAAGATAAAGATAGAAAGCCATCTAACTATCGTAGGTATATATACATATACATTAAAGGAGAAGCAAAGTGGGGTAAACGTCACCGTTGCGTTTATATATATTACGTTCTCGGCGAGATTCAATTCAGGAGGTCGACGACGACGTAAACGTTGATCATAGAACCTTATTAAACCCTCGTTTCGTCTGTAAGACCTTCGTTATTAACTGATGTTTTTCCCTTTCTCGGGATCGCCCGTTCAAATAAAATTATATGTTTATATACATTATGTAGGTGTACACGTAAATAAGCGAGCATACCGGAAGCTGAGTGTATACAATACGGAAAGAGAAAGATAAAAAAAATACAACGAGATCCCAAGGTTCCGGAATCGTTTTTTCCTTCTTAATGTTCGCTCACGATCGCCTCTTAGCAGTTTTCAAGGGGGCCATACGGCTAACGATTAGATGTAACTTCCACGCCACACGCCGTAATTAGTTTTTGTTATTTGCAACGCGGTGCGTGATGTAGGTACATACTTCGCATCCATTTTACCTACTGATCCGTTTCAAGAACTAGATGAAATTTTTATGAAAAAAAAAAATGGACACGTATTATTGTTTCAGTGTAAAGATGACCCTACAGATTGCCGAATGAGTCTTTTATCCGTTTTGTGAAAAGTTCTTTGTAGAGCGTATACTGTGTAATATTACGCGATGTGTTAAAAATGTTTCAATTCGCGAAGGATAACATTTCTGTTTATTTTAAGCACATATCAGAATATCATATTGATGTGATGTATAATAAACGAATAATTTACAGTATAAAGTCGATAGTCGATGTAATATAAACGCGCATTATACATGATATTACATACAGGTACACTAGGTACAAGTACGTAGGTGAGTTGACGTTTAAACGTGTTTAAATAATATTGTAAGTCATGTGAACGTTTTTTTTAGTGTCTACTATCAAATTTGGGTGGTCGGTAATTGGCCCATATCTATTTTATTTATTTGTCTTGTAAATAATATTTTTACATTTTATTATCCTGATGTTGGGCTACAGATTTCCTAAAGAATACTCGGGGATTGGGCTTTAAATGTTTAACATAGAATAAAATAAAACATTTATTAGTTTTAGTATTTACATATATAATTTTACATTTTTTTTTAATGAATAAACAAAATAAAACTATTTACATAACATTAGTCGAATAATTAATTTTTTTTTTTTTACTTAGAAATACAATACATTATATATAATGACAGGTAAATAACCATTATATTTTTTTCTTTAAATAATGAAATATATATTTTAATTCTCTTCTTCGTATTTTTTAATTTTATTAAAAATATAATTCTCTTAAATCAAATTTGGCTTTTAATATTCCAACGCTTCTTTAAAGTTATATTCCAATCATCGAGTCTATCTGATATGAATGTAAAATTTTAGCTGCCCAATTACCGTATACCTTTTCGAAAAAAAGTTCATTAAAGATCGATTCCTGGGCACTTTCCAATTTATGCTCGCTTTATTAGATAGATGAATTCTACAGGCTAATGGCGCTCAGATAAAAATTTTATATATAAATTATATTATATTTTTAGCATTTAATTTTCAGTATGTTTATTGTTCGTCATAAATCATAATATTATTTGTATTGTAGATACAATTCATGCGTATGTATACTTAATTTGTTAAGTACGTTTGGATTACATATTTTTGACTTTGGTAACATTTTATTTCGTTAACAAATAGGTAAATAGTTTGTGATGGAAGTGCAAATAGTAATATTTAATAATAACGGGTAAAAGTGTTAAATTGATGATTGATAAAGTATTGATAAGTTATAATTCTTACATTAATTAAATAAACAATAGGTATCTTGTATTAATAATAATGTTGTAGAATAATTTTAAAATAAAATTGTTTTTTGGTAATATATACATAAAAATAAGTAAAGATTATATTGACTTCATATTTTTTGCTCTACAAAATAATCCTCGTCTTGCACGAATCAGTAAAACTACGCTCGAGTATACAAATTATGCTTAAATAACTTAAGCTAAAATGAGTATACCTATGCTTAAACGGGTTAAATAATTTGAACTCAAATAACCTAAGGTAATTTTAAATTAAAAAGGTATCTGTGCTCAAACGGACGACGGCCCCATGTACACATCGTATTATTATTGTATTGTACAGCTGCTAGCCCTGTGTCATCGATCTGGTCCTCCATTAATATATTATAATTATTATTTGTCAATAATGTGTTTAGTTTAAATATATTTGTTTGATTCATAATCTTAAATTATATTGTTTGAAAAATTAATTAATATTTTATAAAACTATTTTTTTTTTTTCAATTTATATAATTAAAGAATATACCAAATCATTTATTTTTATTTATAATTGAGTAATAAACATAAATCAACTTTTAGTACTATATACATTAAACAAAAATCATTAATTTCGTGAAACAAATAAAAGTTCACTGATTTATGATTTGATATTTCCGAATATAAAATCAGTACTCGTAAGACTATTAAAAGTATAATATTATTAATTTATGTCAATGACACAAATAATAATAATTATTCCTTTATTCCTTTTAAAATACTTTTCTATCATAATTTGATTCGCAGTTAATAATTAAAAAATGAGAATAATTTTATCGTACTAAAGTCTGCAGTATAATGGTTTAAAACTATGTAAAATATATTTTCATAAAAACCTGAATGGTGGTTATTTTACATATCTTTAAATACACTTAAAAAAATTTAATTTTTATTTATTACTATTGTTTTAGACATGATGAAGGTTTAACGAAAACTATATAATATTATGACGTGGAATTCATTTTATTGAATTCGAAACAATCGTGTGTGGATTAAAATTTTGCATATATTATGGTATTTATAGTTAATTGATGTTGTCCGGTGATAGAGTTGCACTGTCATTAATCACCCAATACGATTTCGATATATATATATATATACATGTACATGTATACATATTGTCTATTATATTATAAATGCTTTTATTTCATTATAGGTGATGGGGTACTGTGATGGTCGGTCGGGAACGATTTAATCAATGTAAAAACAAACCATGTGATTAAACTTAACACGTATACCTATTATAATGTAACAGTGTACGTATAAGCCGACTATAATAATTTGTTAAAAGCCACCTGCGATACAACCGTTTAACCGATGAGTCATTTGATTTAGGGCAGCTGTTGGAGGTGTGTGTATATGTTGTGTTAATCGAGACGACCAGCTAATTTGTTTTCGAAGGGTTGAATATAATACCTACTATGTGGTCAATATCGACAATGAGCGTACTATTTTTAAAAACAATCGGCACATTTGATTACGATTTATTCGATTAAAGTCAAACGTCATATGGTTATTAATTGTTTGCACACATTATTATTTAAATGTTCAACACTTAATCACAACTTTCTCTAAACAATTGGTTTAACAATGCACTATTTTACTATGCATACTGCATATGCACAATATATTGTATACTAGCTCCTAAAATATCCAAATTTTTGTATTACATATATAATGGTCTAATCTAAAAACTAGCTTCAATGGTTTTAGATTTTCTTAACCAAAAATGCATAATATAAATTTAATATAAAAAACAGTGCTATATTATTTTATCTAAATAAATATTGTTTAAATCTTACTTTTAAATTTTGTACTATATACTTCATTTTTTGTACTATACAAAGTTTATCATACTACACACAATTTTGGGGGCTGTTGTATACATTATACGTAATATGTATTCAATTATACTGATGGTACAAATTCACAGCTACTTCCAACCTACTCTATTATCAGTTATGTTATATGTAATATTTCATAAATGTATGTGAAACTAAAACAAACAAAATATCGAATGTAAAGCAAATCGTGATTATTTAAGAATGCGAACCCGATTAATCAAATCTGTATTAATAATACTGAATGATATTATTTATACCTATTTATATATAGTCGTCTGATAATGCGCGTGGCACACAAATTTACAGTTGAATAAACGCGAGTGTATGTTATGAAAACAAAATTAACTCGTCTAAGTTGTCTCATATGAAGTTGTAAAATCAAAAAACAATGGAACAGAAGTGCATCGTAACATATATAATAAGTAATTCACCCCTACTTTTCTTTTATAATTAATTTATTAAAACATTTGCAATTTTTTAAATTTACTTAAATATAAAATATTTAAGCACCATATATTTTTGATTTTTTAGAATTCGTGTACAATTTAAAGTATTTTAAGTGTCCAGTAACAATACATCATTAATGGATTTAAAAAAAAAAAAATGTTATATATCAAATCAAAATTTGAAAGAGTAGTGTTTTTAGTTTTCAAGTTATTTTATTATTTTTTTTTTTATTTACTTAAAATCATATGGCAAATTAAAATAATAGTAATTATTATTAATAATCTAATAGAATTTCATAATTTGAAAAAATTGTTAAAAAAATATTAAATGTTATATAAAATATTTCATTTTCGTATAAAATTATTTTAGGACCATTATCCATAGTAAATATATATGTACATTTTATCAACTCAGAAAATGTTCATTACATTTTTATTTTAGTATAATTTTAAAAAAAAAATAGCTTAAAAGTTTATAGTAAAATAAATTGGTTTTAATTTTAAAACAAGTAAATGAACTTATCACAGTCCAGAAGCTAAAATTTTTAATTAATACACAGGGTATTTCTTAAATATTATAAAGAATCTTAACCATAGACAAAAATTGTCTTTTAAGTATATTATTTATTATTTAGGTATGAACTTAAAATTCCAAAAATTAGAATAGGAACAAATTCATTAATAACATTTTGACTACCACACAGCCGCCGTATAGCTTCACAGAAACAAACAGTGACGGTAGCTGGTAGCCTAAAATTCCCTATCCATAATCAAATTCTTGAGGTCGTCAGAAGCTATATGGCGGTAAACGCATCGAAGGTAAAAATAAAAATAAAGGTGAGAGTAATCTTGGTATAAATAAGCAAATCATTTAATGCGTTATATTATGTACAATAGTGCACAGGAATGCTCTTAAAAAATATGCACGGGGGGAGGGATTAAGTTTTTAAAATCGCTAACTAGATTTATAAATGCCAAATTTTTGAATGTCGAACAAATTTATTGAGTGCTGACTGCTGATTAAAAATCTGTTATTATTTTAGAGTGAGCAATGTCACCTCCCCTCACCACGACCCCCCAATGGTTTGTCCCTGATAATTTATGTACGCAACCGCCGCCAAGAAACAGAGAGAGACATGATTTCGGAACGACGAATGATGGCGCGGGGGCGCGAAACGGAAGCGCGATGCAAACACACGTCGGCAGTCAGTGGCGAAGGCGTTTCGACGGAGGGGAGGAGGCGACAAGCAGGCGGAGAGTGTATACACGCGCATTATATGACTTTTGAAACGACGTCGTCGGCGACAGGATCATTACACGTTTTATTAAGCCCGTGGGTATAGGACCTGCACCCTCCACCCACGACCAACCACCGGCATCCTTCCGTAATAGCCGTGTGCGTAGATTTTATTGCAAACACACACACATAAACGGCGAGGAGCATTGTTCCATTATAATACCGCCGCCGAACGATGGTCCTGTTGTTGGGAGTTTGGGAACGCAATCGCAGTATATATATATATATAAATAAATATATATATATATGTGTGTATACGTATTTTAATATATTTCACGTCGTTATTAATTTCCACACGGCGTCTCTATTTAGTAGATTGATATTGATTATCGTCGTCGTTGACGTCCTGCACGTCGTCGTTAGAGCTACAATAATAATGTTTCATGTACAGTAGCTACTTAATAAATAATATAGCGAACAAAAAGATATACTTTGAAATTTTATCCATGTATGTATGCATATTTTAAATGAAGGTCCAATATTCGTCTTTGAATTTAGAATGACAATATTCTTGTATACCTACCAATACTCAATAGTATGAAAACCAATTAGCTGACGGTAAGTAATTAATTATTTTTAAAAGATTCTTTTGCTGTAAATATACAAATTGTAACTTAGTATGAATATTTTCTTAAACTACAGGTTGTATGATATTTTCTAGAATACACAATTTTTAGCGTCGAATATTAAGTACAGATCAGAATACGTATTGTAAGAGTAGGAATTTGAGCCTTTGAAATTTGAGGCGTTTAATCACAAAATGTCGGAGCTCAGAGGTGCTCGTGCATAAGTTATCAATGTTGATTAATTATTCAACTGCAGTGCACATACTGTGGTACATAGTATTTGATTTTACGTGTATAATACATATTGTAAGTTACCTATACGTATATCCATATAGTAGAGCGCATAAATGGCTTAACGTACTTATAATATGTACATCTGCCTTGTTATAGGAATGAGAAAGGCGGGTTTACACACTCTAATCACCCCTATATATACGTCAAACGCTACTCCGCATGGGGTAATTCGAATCACCGCCTTTTTTCCAATACAGTTTAAAAATGTAAAACTTATATTATTATTTCTGTTATTAGCTCAAATCACATAGCTATAATATAATGATATACCTGTAAATGTTATTGTTCATTGAAACAACACAGACACATTTTTATATTTATATAGATTTGCACTATTCATGCAATATAATATGATATGATAAACCTAATAATATTTATACATTATAATATTACACCGATATCTACATCCAACGGCTGATTTTTCTTTACTGTACGAATACACATATATTTCCATATGCACTACTTTAACGAATAACTCAAATTAATTATTTTAATAAAATCTATAAATATTGTACTGCATTGAAATTTATTGTGGACATGATTTTCAAATCCCACGTATATATATATATATTTTTTTTTATTGTAACCAATAAAACATATTTTTGTTTAACGCGATGCAAATGTTAGTTGAAAAATCATCATTGTCCATAAAATATTAGGTTCATTACTTACATTTAAAGTGTAAGTAATAATATTGAGCTTATAATGAAAATAAAATAAAACAAAAATTATAACGTACATATTTATATTGAATTAATTAGTAAGTAAACATTTTTTGAACATTTATGAATTTAGGTTGGATTTTATTAGAAATAGTTAATGACTAATAAGAAGATAACAACATTGAAAATTTACTGAAAATGAAAATAATACAATGTAGGCAAATTAGCTATATTGTTACAATTTTAAGTGCTCCTACCGACATTTTTAATTAGGTCCCTTACGATAAGGAAACTGTTAAATAAAAGTGAAACTTTAGGGAAGTAAATTTTTATTAAAGAAATCCATTGTTGAGTGTTTATTTTTTTAATTTCAGTTTTAATAAGAAAAACCTCTTAATTATGTTTAACAATTAATTTTAATTTAAAAAAAATAAATCGTAAGTTTATAATTTAACGTTTTCATGTTTTCTTTCGTGTAAAAAAAAAATTGGGTCAACAGTTTCAAAGCTTTCATGTCATATCATTTATTTTGTACGCTGACATTATTTTTCGCGGGTATAAGAGTATTTTCCATAATCATTCATGTTTATATTCTAATCCAGCGATGGACTTTATAACTTAACATTTGTTACCGTTATGGATCTAATTTATAATAATAATAAAAAGTATGCAGGTATACAATCTCATTTTATTCAGTGTAAAAAAAAATCTATTCTTTACTTAGTAGTTGTTTTATGTACAATATTGTTGTATAGAGATGTGATAAATTTATGCGATAATGAAACATATTATACGAATCTCACACAGAGAATATAGTCGATATTCAAAAACATCTAGAGTTAAATTTTTAATATTAATGTTTATAGATATATGTATAGACATACTTGTTTTAAGTATTTCAAATAGATACACCTAATGGTAAAATAATCTAATGAAAAAATACTTAATTGTTTATGTAAATAAATCTTTAAATAAGAATTTAAATATAAATATAAATATATTCAAAAACTATTTGGAATATTCCTTTTTAAGATTTTCTGACCTATATCAGTTTATTCGTTCTTAGGTCTAATTATTTTTTTAGTATATTTTAAATGTAGATAAATGATTTTTGTGATAAGTTTGTACATTATTATTTCTATTTATTTGTTTTAACTTAAGGTTATGTATATTTTTACATATACGTTACATATGATATAACATATCCCATATATTTCAATTGATATTAAAATTCATCAAGCAAACTATTCTTTGTACAAACCATAACAATATTATATAATTATAATTTAAAAGATATTTAATATATCTAATAATAAGAAATAAGAAAAAAAATATTAAGGTATAAATTAAATTGTATACAAACTTTCACTAACGGATATATTATTAAATCTTAATCATATCAATCCAATAATTGTGTATGTATTAATAGTACTTATAAATTATAACTAGGTACACAATTATTCGTCCTCGACAATATGCGACAATATGATTTTTGGTGAACAAATATTATAGTTTTGCTAAATATATTCAAAATAACACGAATCTTTATTACTGTTTATAGGTATTTCATACTTAATATTTTAAAATACAAAAAATATTTTAAATTAAAATGTTAAACAAATATATTATAATAATAGTAAGTATGTGTATGTGTATAATACATTAATACGTAAATATATGTAGTGTAAGGATTTACAGATTACTGCTTCGTTGTTTATATCACACTCAGTAAATATGCTTAGATAAATAGAATACAAGAACTTTGAGTATGTATTATTTGCATAGCCAGTAGTTAAGTTTTCAAATGGAAAGTGGAGACGACTAGCAGCAATCTCTACATTTTTTTTTAAATAAAATAATTAATTAGATTTACTACAAATGCGTAGTAACTCATTTAATAGGTTAATCATAATAATCCAATTGTTCAATTCGCACTCAGCTACTCCTATGATTTTTAATATTTTACTTCTTTCAAGAATAGGGTTAATCAAGTAATAGTGTACTGTACACCGCAATAGTATTACTATTTCAAACATAAAATAAACCTTTTAGTAATTACTTTATCATGTACGATTGTGATTGTTAATGAACGCAGGTCATAAGTTTCTAGGACCTGTAATGTATAACTTAGAAAAATATAAAGGTGATTTTTGGTTTTTAAGACTAGTTCGTGTCAATGAAAATAGCTGATCGAATACTCCTAAGTGGATAGGACTTATTGTTCACACAGATTCTTTTCTGCTGTCAGTTTAAAACAGAAAAAAAAAGTGGATAGGACTAGATGCGCATATCTAATATCTATAACCATTGGTTTGAAAGAATAAATTCAGTGATTGTATCCAAAAAATCGCACATATATGATTTCGATTACAAAAAAGTCGATACACAAAAATAACAAAGTATTTTTCATTTACAGACTAGATGTACTATAAACGCCAAAAAATTTTATCAAGCCTCCAAAAAGTTTGGTAGAATCACTACATTTTGTTTTAAATGTTGATATTATTTTCATCCAAAATGAAATAATAACTCCTGTTTACAAATAAGATGAAACTATTATTGTAACATATAAAAATTTTTTAATTTTTAAAATATAATAGGCTTAAAATAATAACTTTTTTATAATTCTATGCAATTAATGTGATTTACTTGAATATTATTATTATTATTATTATAAATAATAGATTAAATGTTTTACATTTATAAACACATGTATTTTTAAACAATTATTAAAGTGTGGTTTTTGGAAACAACAATATTAAACAAGTATGCGGCCTTAACCTATTAAAAGTATGAGGTTTTTGGATCAATGGTAGCAGTAGTATTTAAATAATAATAATTATTATACCGTCGAGATATAATTGAATCGCGAGTGTTCGAATAATGTAAATCAGTCGACTGTTTTTATTCATTATTATTTTTTTTTTTTTATTAATATAATATATAGGTATATCATATTTGTAACAACTCCGGATTCGTTGTTAATGGACGCAGAATAGGTTTTTTTCATTATTGTCATTATTTTTTTTTTCAGAAGGCACGTGACCGCCTGCCGCCGGTAGGTGTATATCGTGGCAGTCATTGAACACCGCCGCATAGTGAGTACATTATATGTATATATTTATCGATGAGGTGTCGTGTGGGCGACGAAGGGGTTATCCATTAGAGTCGATATAGTATTATATACACACCACTTTACTGAAGCTCCGCGATTATCGTCGTCATCATCATCGTCATCATCATTATTATCATCATAGTTGTCGTCGTCGCCGCCGCAGCTACCACCGTTATAATAACAATAATAATGATAATAATAACAATACTTTTTAGTCAGGTGGTGATGATGGTGGTGGTGCACGTATACAGAACATAGTTGATGGGTTGCCTTCTCACTTCCGGTTCCGGTTTGCGTGCGGCGTGTACCTATATACATACCGCACGCCACACGAGCGTGGGCCGTCTCGACCGGGCGCGAACCGCTCCGAGAAACAACGGCGTCATTGTTATCGTCCCATCATCGAGACACCGATTTTACATTAGCCTGTTCCGGGGCAGCGCGGAGAAAATTTTGAAAAAAAAAAAGTTGAGAGAATCCTAAAAATAACAATACGATATTGAACAGTATTACAATACACACATGAATAATAAACCTATTGTAAACGCTGCAGTGTACGCCGCTCAACGTTCTACTCATCTCGATATTGCCTCTTAAGGGGCGAAGAATTGATGGTTATTAACGTGTGTTAACACGCTGAACGTGATAATGTGATGGCTATTTATCGCGGAAACTTCTGTGAGAGCGGCATTCCCATCGGCGTATATTGTTGCGTTGTTGAATCTCTTTAAATTCAGACGACCCGTGTATAGTCAACCCGAGTGGCACGTCCAGGACATATAATTAATAATATTACTATGCCTTCAAGTATTATGTCCCGTAGCCGAAGATGAGCTTAAATTTGAATACAGAAAGTGTAAGTAGCTGCTGCCTATATATATCTATTGTCATTTAAATAATTATTATTAATCATTTTATCTTGATATTTTTTCTTTTGTCTATAATGTTTTTACTTACAATATTATACCAGTTAAAAATAAAGAAACTTACATTTGTAAGAACATTTTAAATACCTAAAATCGTCATTTTTCAACTGATTTGACCCTTCCCCTCCCTATTATACAAAAGTTATGTAGATGCCATAATTATATTGATTTATTATACTTAATACTTATATCTAAATTAATTTATATTATTATTGAAAGTTATTAATTATATTTTCATATAATAAGTACAAAATGATATGATCATATTATGATGTCTGTTTGCGTATATTTTTCTCTTTACTGTAGGTATTATATGTATATGTCTGTAAGAGAGGTTTTCGTTTATTTATTATACACTATAGGTTTATGAATTATAAGCATGGTTGTAGTGTAAACAACTTGTATTGTAGAACAAATATCTGGTAATAGTATAATACGTTATAATTTATAATATTCTTAAAGGATTATTATAACCATTAACCGATTAACGATTTTCAATACTTAAATATGCGATATAACTATCGTAAAACTCAGTGATTATTATATAGGTGCTAACCTTTATCTGACTATGTGTATGATATTATCTTAATAATTTTAAAAAATATTTAAAAAAATATACCGATAATAATACCGTATAAAATATATAATAATTAATTGTATTTTATTTTATCAGCTCGAACTTTCTTAATTATTACTTGGGTACTTTTCAGAGAGTCTACTGGTAAAATTAAAAGAAGCTCTTTAAGTAAAATATTATAATTTAGTGAAAAGGGTAGTATTTTCATTAGCTTAAAGTTATCCAGAGTAATTAAAAACGCCTTAAAAAAACTTTTAAATCTATAATAGTATACTTGTGACTTGTAAATTAACTAAAGTAAAATACATTTTCTTTAGAACACAGCTTATGTTATTTTCTTGACTAGTAGAACCAAATATACATTGTTTTATTTTCAAATAAAATTCGGGTTTCCTAAATTATATTTAAAATAATCCAAAATCATAGGTATGAATAAAAGTATGTTAACGAATCATTAATCAATACTTAATTCTAGTTTAGTTAATTATTATCAACATAACATTAGCCAATAATTGTATTTTAAAATCATGGAACAATATTTTTTATTGATTAAATAAAAATGCTTATATAATCGTGTTATACCTTTTATTATTATATTATAAATAATTAAATTACTCTCTCATAAAATGTATAAATAAGTGATTTACGAGGTGTCATCATTGGGTGACTTCCCACTCCTGACAATCATACCTCATACAATTTGCTTGTTGTATAACATGTAAGTACAATTTTAAATATATTAAATTTTGTTTCAATAATAAAAAAAAAAATTAATAAATAAGTGATTAATTATCGTCTATTATTGTTTTTTAGTAGAACGCTTATGTTATGATAAATCCATACATTACCATAAATATTTAACTTTATTAAATGTAAAAAGTAAATTTTAAGTAGATATTAAGGGTTAGTATAAAATCGGAACAAGTTGTATGGATATATCTTGTCTATGTATTTGGAAATATGTTTATAATCGCCTCTAGAGTATGAATATAAAATGTATAATATGATACTTGCGAAGAAACATTAATAATATTTGAGTTTCAATAGCCACGGCTTCAACTTCATTTAAAAAGGGTACTGATCGAGACGTCTAAAATTTGAACAACTGTACTATATTATGATATAGCTTATATATATATGATATAATATAGGGTGAACTGTTTAAGTGCTTACACTCATTATTTTGAAAAATGTTAGCTTTTCATCAAATATTTATTTTACATAAGTACATTGAAGTTATTAAAAAACAACACAAAAAAAAAATTATATTTTAAAATGTATTAAATTTCATATTTTGGAACAAAAATATTTCAGAGTATTTATCTATTTTGTATAATAGAATCGAATTTAACGACTTATCTAGTAATAAATACAAATTTTAAGTTTAGATGAACAGAGTAATAGTTCAATATTTTTGAGATGCGTACCATATGTCTTCTACCTTACTCATCTAAACTTTAAATACCTACTTATAAGGTATAACTAATTAACTACTGTTTTGAAATTTCCGTGTATCAAAATAGGTACTTTTGTAACAAATAAGTTATGTATAATATATATTCTTATCATTTAAAAATGTATGAAAATGACTATATAATTGTTATTGGTTAGTAACGATAAAAAAACTGTGTAAAAATATGATTTATTTTTTTTTAAAGATGTTAATTTTGAATAACTAAGTGTACTCGAATGTCAAAAAAAAAAAAAAGTTATAACTTTTGAATTAATGGGTGTTAATACATTTAAACAGACCACCTTGTATAATGTATTATGCTGCAATATATTAAAGTCTTTAATGACGTTGATGGGATCAAGCTGAACCATCATCAAAACCAAACTTTTTCGATCAAAGTATGCATCACAAATAATATAATAGCGATACAATATATATTTATACAGAATATATCGATCGGGTGTTATTTTTTTTTTCAGTGTTCTGCGGAAGCTTTTTGTTCGAGATTATGTTGCCGAGGGAAGTGCAGAAAAAATAGACGTATCCTTCGATTGTAAAAATACTACAACGTTAATTCGACAACAACGGATAGTGAGTAGGTTGGGGGATTGTCGGGGTACTGCAGCTTGGGGCAACGGACAATGGACAAGAACGCGCGGCCGGAAGCAAATCAACTCGACTGTCGACGTATTGGCGTATATATATATATATAAAACACACACATACACTATTCACACTCGTCGTATAGCCATCGCATAGGATTTTATTGCTCCTGCTGCCAAAGTTGTATGCGCACACAGATACACAAGCAAACGCATGTGATGTATTTATATTATATTATGTTTAAGCATACGCAACAAAGCGTCCGAATATCGGACGCCCGGAAACGCGCGGCTCGCACTCGGTTTCCGGCCCGTTCGGATGTGACTGAAGTTTTATTTCTTTTTTATTTTTATTTCGGAATTTCGATCCACGCATGTGTATATCGGGTCAAAAGACCTTTCGTGACCGGAACGCGATCCTCTATATTATGTAATATAAATGCATATAAAATATACACTATACAAATAAAAGTATATATATATACATATATTGTATACACACGATATCGTTGTGCATTTTAAAACGTAGCGAAAATGTAGCCGGGAAGACGCGCACATTATTATATATCATTAACAATACTCAAGCCGCCGTGAGTTCGCCATTATCATGTAAATATCATATGAGTTGTCCTCTTGAAAGAGATTTTTTTCTTATATAAACGACGAAGCAATAATATATATTTGCATACGCACACATAATATTATTTAGGTTACTTATACAGATGATTTCTCTAGAATCAATTTATATGCTATAGAGCAGTGGTCTTTAACCGGTGGGTCGCGACCCAAAACTGGGTCGCGATAAGTCTTCTTTTTGAAATAAAAATTTAATTTAATAGATGAGTACCTATATATAAATATTAATAAATATTTTACCTACTAAAATGTAATTTTTATTTATTCAGTTATCATATTACTACTTACTACAAAGCATTAAGCAATTGTAACTGTTTTTGTTTTTCTACAAAGCTTACTTGGGTCGCGAAAAATGCAGGCATAAAAAATCGGGTTAAGTCCAAAAAGGTTGAAAACCACTGCTATAGAAGGCAATTCGTTTAAAAGTAACCACTCATTTTCTTGAAAGTTTTAATGTTTTTAAATTGATATTCCTAAGCAAATTATAATCTAAAATCGAATTTAAAACAAAAAAGGTATTTGTAATACTAGTAATCTTATGACATAAATATTTAAAATTTAGATAAGCGAAATAGTGAATGAACATTTTTTGATGTATCCCTGTGCACTCCGCTTTGCTTATCGTATCTATAAATGTCTATTAACTTACTATTTTTTACGATTACTGAATTACCTAACAGTTAGAAATTTTAATGTTATTTATTATTTTATTTATTTTTTTCATTAACACATTATTCTGCATGAGAATATGAATCGAAAAATGTATTCTATCAATCATCGCACTCAAAAACGTTTTAAGAAAAAAAGTGTTTATTTTTATAAGAATCATCCTGTATAATAATTATATGAATAAAGGCCCTAGTGAAATATTCCGTGCGTATATTCTGTATAAAATGTGACACGTGTGCGTATGATTATTCTATTATTAAAAAAAAAAAAAAGGATAAAACTTAAACCATAATGATATAATAGTAAAAATATATTTTTTTTTAAATGTTTTTACGTAGAATTATATCAAAAAACATAAATACTTTTCAATAAAATTAGTATTTAACCTTAAAATATTTAATTATAATCTTAATTTTTTCCCTTTTACCGACTCACATTGTGCACAAGTGCACAACACGATTCCGTGAGGGCGCTGATTATTTCACCTTCGTGTTAGAAAATGACAGAATTACAACCACTCACGTTCAATATGAATCGTTTTCCACAAATAACTATTTTATAAATTATAATTTATAATGACGATTTAAAACAGTATTTAAAGATATTGTAATTAAATAGACTAGGTCCTGTTTTGAAGTATTCGAAGCTCGTACCCTCTCAAACGTATCATTCAGTGTTCATTAAATTAAAATAAAATCTATTTCACTAAAAAACTTTTTCGTGTTTTACAAATTCTTCGAAACCTATGTATTATTCTGCTACGACACATATTTCATCGGGTTGGCCCCTAAACCGACTTAGCGTACAATATCTTCTCGTATAAACTCGATTAGCCGTTAAATACCGCACGCTTCGCCGTCGTATGTTCGGATGTAATGATTTAAACATTTTAAACAGAGACGCAATAGTAGGATTATGTATATCGTGATTTCAGATAATATTATTAACGCACAGCGCGCGCCGGATCCGGAGAAGCGAGGGAGTGAGAAACGAGAGTCAAACGACTTAACCGTGTACCTCGTATACATATTATATGTACACTAGGGTGGTATATCCGACGGAATCGTTTCGCCGTCAGTTTCGCGGATTTAAACGACTTTTATAGCGCGTATAATATACACAATACGTATGTGTGTACTATACGCAACAGTGGTGCGAATAGGCGTGTTCCCTCAGTCAATAATAATATATATATTGAGATATAACACGCGTATCCCCTTCGGCGGGTGTTATACAACACAATAATACGACACATAATATATACGACGGCGAAAATCGTTATTGAAACAAAGCTGCGTATAATGTACAGACCACAGGGCGAAAGATGTAAAGTAGCAGTTTGATGATTACACACACATACACACACACACGAATTATTACGATCTCGTGTGTGTTTGTGGGAGAATATTTTAATATAAAAACAAAACGGGGTGGTTTGACAAGGCGCGCACTCCGGGCAGCCTCGTCTGTAAATGGGCGTATCGGCGTCGCCACACTGATTTCCTCCACCCCCTCATCACCGTTCCGGCAAACGCACGCGAACGGAGCGACTGCGTACGCGATGCCGCGAATTTAATGAAAACAAATCGGACGTGGGACTTTAAACCCCTTTGTCGCGGCGTAGTATTCCGAAGCGACAGCACCATCACGGGCGATTGCAGAACTTTTGCAGGGGAATATAATAATAATAATAATAATACATGCATGTTTAGTGTATTATACTATTATGTACATATGCAATATGTATATTATAATATTATTGCGCTGTATACTCCCCACCCCAGTCGACTGGCGTACGTTTTAAACGGCTTGCCGCTCGCTTATAAAATATGTTTTTCGTTATTAATAACAATTTATTATCATATGTTAAGTCTTTAACACACACACACACACATATGCTTTCTCTCTTCCTGTCATTTTCTATAGTTCTACCTCACTCTAGTCGTTATTTAATATGACTTGATATTAATATTCATGTACCTACCTATCTCGTATGCGTCTTACAGATATATTTAATTATAAAAACAATTAACTATTCATAATAAACACAGACTTCCATGCTATATATGGTCAATAACATGTATGTGATCTACTGCAGTACCGCACAATACGTGCAATGTAATATTATATAATCTACCTACTGAGTGCGCAAAAAATGTTGGAAAATAAATAGTTACGAAGCATATTTTTGTTAAAAAATATTCTGTTGGAAGTAGTACATCTTACAGTAAAATTTTATTTTTATTAAATCATTATATTATTGCCTTAGATTCATTTCATGCCTATGAAAATATTTATAAAACTCATTAAATAGTAAATAAATCATTTTATGTTCATTATTCGACTTTTTTACAAAATAAAATAGTTTAATATTATTTATTATGCCTGTTATGTCTTGTATTTGTATAACATACTATAAATAACTTATAGGTAGACACTTGATTTTTTTCGACGAATCACATATTCATGAATGGACATAAAACACGTACACGTTACCTATTATAAAATATATTAAAGGCGTTTTTTGGGTGTCGTACTCAACCCTTCTCCCCTGACAGTCGTTTGTATGCAAAAATTATATTTAATATTAGTAATATGTTTGATTTTATAATTGACATTATTATTATGAAGATTGATTATTACAACGGAGAGTGTGTGAAAACCTTCCCCCTAAGTGATATATATTTATAAAATTAAAACTTCCCCCCAACTTCTAAAACAAATTCTGGCTATATATGTGCCTATAAATATATATAATATTATTGAATTATATCATGGAGGTTTAAGTAATGACTTTAATAATGATGACAATGGTGGTTTTGAGGGGATGCTGGACGGAAGAGGGTTTCTTAGAACTTTTTTAATTAGTTTTAAACGTAAACATAAAAAAAATCGTTATTTATGACAATTATTAACAAAAAATATTAAATCAGTTTTGAAATATAGCAATAATTAAACGTTAGCATATGTTTGGGTGGTCTTCAACAAAAAGACGTAAACGATGTCTTATTCCAAATTGTACTTAATGTATAGTACTTAACCTGCCGTCCCTTGAAGTTTTGTCAAAATTCAAAACCACTTTTGAATAATGAGTATTAGTGACTAGTGTATTACATGAGTTATCAAGATTCCAATAGTGATAACTCGCGACAGTGTTACTGTATAACCAGGTAAACTTGTAAGTACCTATTAATTCGTTTCAGTTTGTCGACTGAAATCTTAAAAACACACTGACATGACATTCTTCATACGTTTGCGCATGCGTCTGTCAAGGTCTTACGCTCGTACATCACTGGCTGTACATTTTAGAGCAAACATGGGATTTAAAACAACTGAAATCCATGACGATAAATCGTAAAACCTGAGGCAGAAAATCGACGTGTAGCGAAAAGTGCGCTATTGGAAATTTGCAAATATAATTTATTGTCAAGACATTAAATTGATCTGAGAATGCTTGACACTAGATAAATAATGGGCTTCGTAAATGACGTGTTTCGCGTTGAATTTTTGTAGGTAGATTTTTTTCGAATTAATCAAAAGAATATCATATTTTTTTTACCGTTAAGGGCTATATCATATTGTCCAACACTATCGCAGATGGGGTCAATCGACAGATACGGACCGCCATTTCGTCCGGCAATTTCGCTGTCACTCAACACTAACCGACGGCTTGCTCGAGACGATTTCTCATCGTCGTCACCGGCACGACGCGACCATCATTATACAGCTAAGCACACGCGCCATCTCGCTTGGTCCAACCGCTCCGCACATCGTCATCGTGGCGGTGGTGTTTCATTAGCGTTTTCACACGAATCTAGTCCCGATTGAACGCCGGTCGGAGGTAAACAACCCGAAAGCGGAACGGAAGGAACCGTTTAAATCGGCATTAGCTGGTACGCACAGGAACTGTATAAAAGAGAAATACGATTTAATAATCGTATTCAATTCTTTTTTAATTTTCCTATATTTAAAACGTCGCGCCCCGGTCCGTCCGCCTGTTTCTCTTTTTCAATGAAACAAACGATGACAGCCCGCAACGGCGTCGGCGTCGTCAGAGACTGCCGTTTTGATTGATGCGCCACGTTGTCGTATAAACGCACACACACACACATACGTATATGTGCGCCGACTATCTGTGGTGTGTAATACGGTTAATTGCAGCTGTATATATAAGTACGGTTCATTCAGCGTAGTCCGGGTGGCCTAATATTGTATTATAAATAATGAAAAGGTGATATATATTTTATATTGTGGCACCTATATATACGGCTTTTTTTTTTCATTTAACTCTCGCACCATCCCGGTGTTTTCATTATCGTCGTCGTCGTTGGTTAGTGACGTTAGTACGTATATTATATTATATGCGCCTCCATTCATTGACGCTCGGTCAGTCGCCGGACGAGACTCGTCTCTACTGTCGTATAAATAATATATAGGCATATATACCTACTACTATAGTAATAATATAATATTATACTTTATTAAACGCACACGAATATCGTTCGCCCCCGCCACCGTCGTCGTGCCGCGTGCCCTCCGCAATTGTTTTTACAAAACGATTTCGGCGGACAAAAGCCACGCGAGCTCGACGAA
This sequence comes from Melanaphis sacchari, assembly GCF_002803265.2. NCBI lineage: Eukaryota > Metazoa > Arthropoda > Insecta > Hemiptera > Aphididae > Melanaphis > Melanaphis sacchari. The sequence goes on along the minus strand of NW_020271560.1, from coordinate 7,244,544 downwards.
ACGCACCGCAAAACTCGACGGCTCCCGTTTTATTGTGCCTCCCATAAATAATACAACCTCATTGTATGATATAAATAAATGTATATAATTGTGTGTAATGGCCATTATAGGTATAAATGCCTAATGTATACAGTTTTTCTTCTACGACTAAACAATTTATATATATATTCGGTTTCCGTTTCTACATATTATAATATTATTGTAACGCGATACGATTTATGACTCGCGGTGCATCACACTGCGGACGCGTCCGCGAAAAATCGCTTTCAGTCACCCCCGCCGTGTGGGGGGCTCTTGGAATTATTATCGTTTTTTCCGTAACCTTCTTCCCCACTACACACAATCACCGGGGTGGTCCGGTTTCTCGACACGACATTTATACGACGAGTATTTGTATATACACATATCTATCTCATATATATATATATATATAAACTGCACAGAGGGTTTGCTACAGTAAAAATAATAATATATGTCACAGGTGCGAGACGCGCTGTTCTGTGTGCCATATCGTAATAACAATTTGTCCCAAGTCCCAACAAATCATTTTCGAGTTTTCAATGCTCGCCGAGAGCTATACACACTTGCGGTCCTTCTCGTCCACCGTGTGGTATATGTCCAAACACCACACGACTGACGCATACCACCTACGTCACACTATCACAATATTATTATACATAAAGGTAGGTACATTGTGTACATAATGTACAGGTATTTTCGCCGCGCGCGAATATTGTACACTTTAGACAATATAAACTTCCCCTGACGACCACCCCCCGAGCACAATGTCATTTTCATCACAGCCGTAATAATATGATACAATATTATATTGTTGATCGACCGTATCATATATTAATATTATAATATAATATCAACCCATATATTATAAGTAAACATAATATTATTGTATTATATTATAGTTTACCTCCTGCTACACACACTTTGTGTACATATAGCAGCCAAAATATAATCGAAAATCCAATTCCAAAATATCTATTTTAAAACCTTTTTTTCCGATTTTACATTACACATTATATCAGAAAAGGTAACGATAAACATATACTGAATTGATTATCAGATTCGATATGCCCTTATTCGTGCATGACATGCTCTGTAGATTACAATATCGTTGTAATTCATACTTGATACATATATTTTTCTAATCATTTATCACTGTCTGTTCGATCAAATTTCAAGTTGAATATAACTAACTGTAAGTAGGTAGGTACGCCACAATAAATTAAAGAACCTTTTTTACTTGTTTTAAATTTAAAAGTGGACGGACTATGAAAACATATCGTGATAACATATTGTCGCGACAACTATCACGGTCTTGATGAATCGGTAATCTTCAGCTTTGCTGTAATATAAACGCTGGTAAATAATATTATTATCATTTCATTGGGGGGTAGTGAGTCTAATAGCTGCCCAATATGCTATTTAATATTATATAATTTGTATTTCGTATCATTATTACTATATGTGCAGTAAAATTGCGCTATACCCCCTCACACGGCTCGTTAACCCAGTGACAAGGCAGACAGACCTTTCACACCCACACATAATAATATATAGAATGAGTATATACACATTATATCATCAGGCCCGCGACGTACCTACAAACGTTTATGTGGCTATTTATAATAGAATACCTCTCTGTTGCGGGTGGCAATCCGTCGTTAAACCTAACTATACACATACTAATATACGATTATTTATGTGTGTATATTGGTCGCTGCGATCGTATATAGTTTATATAATAATGAAAATAATAATAATAAGTTTGCGCGCCGTAGGTTAGTTTTCCGCACACGGATCGCGCTCATTGTGAACCGAAGCAAAAATTGAATGGCACTGTTTACGGCTGTGCCCGCGGGTGTCCCATATAATAATAATAATAACGATAATATATAATGTTATAGGTTTGGAGCGTCTGTTTTGGCACGACGATCAGTCCACGCACGCGGTCGTTACAATACATATATTATATTACTATACTGCGCACATGACAACGCAAAACGGGAGGTATACACTATACACACATAAATATATAATATATAAATGTATGGTGATTGAGTGAGTGTGTAGGTCAGAGGCATTTCGTCAGGGTACCGGTGACATCGCGTGTGTTTACCCAAACTCAGTCCCGGGGTGTGAAAATTAACCCCTTTGACGAACGGACAATGAGTTTTAAGCGTTGGCCTGGAGAGTGTGTTCATCGCAGCATTATATAGTGGCTATTATTTTTTTTTCCTTTTTTTCCTCTTCGTCTTCTTCTTTTTCTACTTTTAATACCAATGCACTTATTCTGATTCTGCCGGATACGACCAGGTGTGTGTGCCGAGAAGCGAAAAGAATCCGCTATACGGGAACGATTGAAAACCGACATCATTCAATACACACGTGAGATCGATTTGGACCATTGTGCACGCATTCGGTAAAAAAAAAAATACGAATAGTTATATACCATATTAATACATTATATTATATATAGGTTGGTTAGTAGGTAGGAACACACTAAAACGGCCGTGGGGATTATTCGTGAAAACGATTTATGACAGTCGATTAAACGTTTTCAGCATACATAATAATAATAACAATAATAATAACGCATACATGTAGGTATATAAATACGCGCCTCTGCGGTTCTGCGTGTGTGCGTGTAAATTGACCGACCACGAACAATTATTTTGATTTAATAAGTTTATCTGAAAACATTATCGGCGACATATGAAACGATGGAACAAACCCTTGTGTGTATGCGATTATTAGATTTTCACGCGATTACATATTTTATTCACTGAGCGTTTAGCGCTCAAAACTATAGCAAACAGGTTACAAAGACATAATTCGTTTAAGATAGCAAATCCGGCATACGCGTTGATGCAAAAATTTTATTGGTTTGTGTATATTTACCATGTCTTTATTATTACTAATATTATGTAAAAATATTAAAAAAAAAATAGTCAAAATAAAAATTAATCATTCTCGCTATTTATCAGTCAATCACGAGAGTTCCTTTGAACTTGATAAAACGATTTTGAAACGTGATGTAATAATACTGAATGATTTTACAGCACAATTTGAGATAACTTCAAAATTTTTGAAGCTAGCACGTACTCAAAAATACCAATGTACCGAGAACTTGCTCTCGACATAACTTTATTTTAATTTAGCTATATTGTTCACCATATACAAATAAATACTTGAAGTACACTAATAACAATTTTAATTCAAGTTTAAAAACAGCTGTTTTTAAACAAGAACCAGTATTCCCTAGAGTCTAGACTTACCTAAATAAAACTATATTTATCAGACATAGTATTAATAAAATTTCATTATTTTTTTTTCACTTGATAATATTATTAAATAATATTTTATTTTACTTTCTTCTAATGTAATTCCTATTTAAAACATTTCGTGTGCAAAAAATTACTTTTCTCTCACGTAAAGCTTATTGTATATACCTAAATATAAAATAAAATGTTTTCAGATTATACATATTAAAATAAATAGTTATGTATATATACTGTATTACTGTAGATCATAATTCTTCTCAAAGACTTAAAAATGTGAATGTAGTTCACTCAATAGAAAAGGTTGGTGATCCTCGCAGTAGTAAAATATGAATATTTTTTAGTATTTCTGTATATATTTTGAAAAATACAGTCGATTTTTTTTTTTTTAATTTTTCTTGTACGTAATGGGTATTTTAAAAATCGAGTTTTTTCTTTTTACAAACAGATTTGGTAAATAATAAAACGAATAAAACAGTATGGTTAATAAAACACTAGAATTGGTGAATTTTGTTGCTATCACAGCGCAGAACAATAAGAGAACATAAAAATAATTGGGCTCGGATATAACTAGAGACGATGACTAGACGACAGACCACTTCGAATGGAAGTAATTCGACTATAGTGGAACGGCAATGAGAATAATAATAATGATAATAATAAAATCCAAACATAATTTAGGAAAAAACTGGGGTAAAGTAGTGACTTTGTTTCCGTAATACTGGAAAAAAATCTGTCCCGACAAAAAATCGTGAACAAAAGACCAATCGGAGCATGTGACTAAAAAAAAAAAATAAAAAACTCGTGCCTATGACGACGTTTATTGTGCTGGATGAACGCAGATTTACGGCAAAGGGATGTGCAGTTTTTAGCAAAAAAAAAATAAGCGAAATGGACGGGGTCATATTATTATATAAATGAAATTGAGTTACATGTTTTTTTTTTATCCACTCCCCCTCGATTGGTCGCGTTTTAGGGTTAAAAGTGATGAATTTTTTTCATGGTAAACCTATGTGTATACACAGTAGGCGTTTTGCTGCGGGGTAAACAAATCATAAAAAAAAAATAACGGAAAATAACTGTTGCCCTATTTGCACACCGTTTAAACGCTGTTTTGTCATATTATTTTAATAATATATAATATCGTCAGTATAACCTATATATTATTATATTGCCAAATAAACTCATACTATGATCATAATATTATTGTATTATATTATATTATATTACATTATTTGATAGCGGTGACGTGGACATTTAACATATCATAACTACGAGTATACTATTATACTAAGTATACTTGCTTTAGTTATCGGGAGTTATTTAAATTGGTGGCGCTTATGCGAAATCAAAAATATATATATATACTATTACCTATACAACAACCATTAATTCATTATAGCAAAATTATGATAGGTGGAGGTTTCAACTGCGGTCTTTTATCATTACAATAATTTACGATATGCATTTATGGCTGTATTTAATATATTTATACATAAATCGTAATTATATATTACAGCTGTGCTTCAGCAATAAATATCAATCATATTATTATTATTATTGTATTCATCGAAAATAAAACCAAACTAAACATTATACTATAGTGACTGTAAATACATGTAGTGTATTATATATTATTATAATATAATATAATATTATTATTTGCAGTACAAAATAAATATTAGTTTTCAATTGTGACGGCGTAGAAAAAAATTACAGCAGACTTCTTTTTGTCGACGACAATCGAATGGTAGACTCTTATTACAATACAATATTATGTTTTAACGTGTCGAATAAACTGTTGAATTTACGATGCGACGAGCCCGACGAGGAAAGGCGTGTTATATGCGCATCGATTCCGATTTATTTATCGCATATACGTACTATGTATATACGAAAAGATTAGATGTATAAAAAGACGAGATTGCACCGGCGACTGATCATTGTACTTTGTGCAATGTGTTTCCCCGTTATTAAGACTCCAAGGGCGGATCCAACCAGAAGAATGATAGGGGTGAAGAATAAGGTTTGATATAAGCTGCTTTCTTATTGAAAATCCGATTTATATATATATATATATATATATTAACTTAAACGCATTGTAATGAGTTTTTTTTCGGTACAAAGATTATATTACAAATTGTTTCTCTAGTCGTGAAATGTTAAACAGGTTAGCAGATGAAGCATTAATTATAAATATACATAATGGAAAAGTCTCTGTTGATGTAGATAAATTAACTAACACATTTTAAAAATACCGAGAATGACAAAGTAAAAGTAATCGAGTATTTAATATTGCTATTTTGGATTTCCTACAATTTTAAAACAATTATCGTTGTTACATTTTTCACAAATTTCTTCAAAGACAGTTTAGAGTTTTAAAATTGGAAATTTATAGAACAATGAAAACGCTATTGTGAAGTCAAGTTCAATGTCCAATAACATATAGCCAGATACGCGGCTTTGTGATTTCAGGTCCGATTTCAGTATACAATATTATTATAAATTATAATATATATACGCAGTACGACGCATGTGTTGTTATTATCATCGAATAAATTATATTGTACACTGCAGTGATTTCGGACGTATGAGTATATGGCCAGTTTGCGAAGCCGTTTGTTCACCGGAGTGAACGGGAAATCTGTGGACCAATACGTCTCGAAGTAAACGGCGCGTGACAAGCAAGTTGTCCGGAAAACGGACGTCCGAATCTACTATACGATGCGGCGTCAGTGTGCCGCGATACGGTATTATTCAATCATATTATTATATACGATACATATGCAAATAACAAGTCGGTACTCATCTGAAGTAATTTGAGAAAAATGAATCACTTTTACATTTAAAACCCGTTGTAAAATATTATATAAGTACTGCTTAACTATAGGGTTTTGAATTTAAAATATTTCATTGGTGTATTTGAAAATTGAAAATAATAGTCTTTAACAATTAATATTTTAAATGAAATCATGAAAAATAAATATCTTTTCAACTTATAATTTTATCAGTTATCACTTATTGATTGAATTTATTATATTATGTATTCTTATTGGAACCAAATGATGGCGTTAATGTTTGTAATTTGCATAAGTTCAATGTAGTGGCTATTGAGTATTTGTAAATTTTCTCTCTGTGGCTCTGTTAGTAATTTTGCGTCTATACTCGTACTAATAATAATAAATATAATAACTAATAACACTATAGTCTATATCTACTGTAATTTTATAAACATAATATTATAATTTAAAATAATTATAAAATTATACTATTATAATTTATATAAATATTAAGTAACAATATTATGATATCAGACATTTTTTATTTTAGATTTAAAATGTTTTATGATATTATGAATTACGTTTATAGTAAGTTATATGACTTAACTTTGTTAGGTTATGCGTAGTTCTGTTTAAAATGTTTTTTATAGATATATTGTGCAACGTATATTGTATGTCAACAGCGTTTCTTTGTTTCATACAATAATAAACAAAGTTTTAATAATATTCTTCCACTAAACATATAACCAAATACTAAAACTTTTTTTTAATTTTAAATTTGTTTTTATTTTTTCAATAAATACTCAAATATAAATTATAAATATTTCATAGCATTCATAAAAATAATAAAAAATTTTTTGAAATTTTAAATACCCAAAAGTATATTTACAAAATTAATATTTTTATTTAATAATACGGTATTTTTATATGTTATTAAAGTATGGTATTTTTCTTATACATAGGTACTTGATAATATATATAAATATATATATATATATATATATATACCTAACCTAACCTACGCGCAGAGATAATGCATCTTAGCTAACATATTTCAAAGCTTGTGCCGCATTAAGAGTTTGTCAATAAACTCGATAAAACAAATCACAAACTCATTATGTAATAGTATTATAATATTATATCAATTAAAATTGCGGGCCGCTATAATTATATCGTTGTTATTGAATAAATAAATTGATTGAGTTTTTATACTTAAATTTTATTTTCTTTGTACTACCTATACATTATATTTTAAGCCTAAAAATAATTTGTGTGAAACTGCTTTTATTTAATTATTAATATGTAATCTTATAGATAATAAAATTTACAACTTTCTGTTGATAAATCTGTGTGCGAGTGTGTCTTTGTCTAGGCCAGTTCTCGACTTGAGTTGTTTTTTTTTTTTTTAATCGATAATATATTTATATATTTATTAATCAAGTTAACACAAAAATTATTTAATTAAATAAATTTAGAATTTTATCGTGGAATATGCATATTTTGTAACCTCAGTTTTTACAAGTTAAAATAAAAATTTTTCATGAGTCTAAATATGAATTGTACAGTCTTTTACGATTTTAATGGGACATTCATTTTAGACATTATACGACTGATGCAGGAGTAATATTGTATGAGTTCATTTGTATAAATGCCAGGCAGGTGATAGCGAACCTGAACACATCGAAAACTTTAAATGCGATACGTTTTATTCTTGATATCAATAATAATTGAAATACAAATATAGTACATTACTCGAGATATTAAATATATATTAGATACGCGTTATCATAATAAATCACTGAAAGCGATAGAGGAAAAAAACAAAATAACTGCGGAATACAATATAATATAGTGTGCATAACTAAACTAATTGAAAAAGAAAGAAAAACAGTTAAGAAGCAACCCAGCAACTCGTATACATTATTGTATATTCGCGTGCACTTTGTCACGATATGGCGGCTGCAGAGTACACCCGCAAAACCGTTTTTATTGCGAGTGCCCGTCCATGACTTAATTTTGGTTAGAGTATAACTTGTATTAAGTATATACATATATAAACCTACGATATGAAGACTCGAAAAGAGAAAAGAGATATTATATTATTATTATTATTATATTTCTTCAGACGGGAAATACGTTCCGGAAACAAAAGACCTGCAGTGGCGGCGGCAAAGGGGAGACTAACAACTTGTGATATATTTATTGGCCCGGACTCGCTGAATAATCGACAATTTCCTGAACCGGCTAAAGGGTTTGAGCCCTCCACGAGCATGGTGCTGAGGGGGTGGATGAAGACCGCATGGTTGGCGAAGTGGACTGGGGAGAAAACCTTTCTTATATACATATTATATTTTATAATATTTATATTTTATAACTACGCGCAGCTCTGGTTTGTATATTAATTTTATTAGCGGCCGAGCGTGAAGCGGGTATATATTATAACTATGTTATCGCGTCGCGTTCGATAGGGTGGTTTGGAGGAGTGATCCGAGCGGGGGGGGGGGGAATTGCGTAAGGCGCTCGACGAGCGGAGAGACTTGCACAATACATGTATGATGCGCATTATAGTAATACAGTAGTTAACGACCGCCAACCGGGCAATATGTTTTCATCGTCGACACCGCCACTGCAGCGTGTCTTTCCAGACCTGTGACGATATATTATCTAAGCGTATTTATTTAAAGGTGATTCGGAAATTTGGAATATTATTATTGTTATTCATATTCAAAAGATAAACTGTACATCATCTTATGTTTTTCTATGTTTATACCATTCATAAATAATATGTAATATGTAATCTAAAAATTGATGCGAAAATAATTATGTATGCTGATTATAAACGTGCGTACGTCTTAACTGGTCCCACTACTTGGGTGTTTCCATTTATCAAAAGTCAAAAAATGATCTAGAAAAATTAAAAAGAATAGAAGACCTTTATTTATGCTGTTAATAAAGAAAATTTACTTATTGATAAAGTTATTGCTCATAAATGTAAGAATAAAGATCAAAATAATTGTTCCTAAATTGGTAATAAATTGTTAATTGAATTTTCCAAAGCATATGTTTCTTTTATAGTACCTACTTATAAGTTAAATGTATAAAAACAAAATTTCAGACAAGAAGTTTACGAGTTAATAATTTAAGTTGTGACGAAACGTGTAGAATGGTACTCTTCTACAAAATTTTTACGTCCAATTATAAACATTTAAACTTTAATTACATACTTATAATAACTTATCAATTATTTGTTCGAAATTTGATATTTATACATCAAAATACTCAGAGTATATTTGGCAATATGTAATTAAAAATATAAATTGTCATAAACAAAGAATAAAACTTAAAAAGTTATAGGTGAAGATAAAAAATAGTAAAACATATAACGTGTATTTAAAAATATTGTTTCATAAAAATTTGAAATTATGTAAAAAAAAAAAAAATATTAATATTTTTGAAACAATACAATTTAATTGATAAAATAATATATTATTTATCTACAGGCTATTATATAAATAAATATAATACAGGTTTGCTTGTGTGGCAAAAAATCATATACAGACAAAATTTCAGTAAATATGATTTTATTATATTTAATAAAGGGTCATGTTGTTTATTAATAAAATAATTTAACGTCTATAATAGTTGTCATTGTCGCACTAATCAATTTTACTTCAATCGAAATGGGCGAAATGTCTCTTATTTTTTTTCGTAACACAACACAGCCGAATAATCTGTTATGTTTATGAATAAAATTAATATTATGTATAACACGCGCATTTAATATATTATTGGACGAGAAGCAATAGTCTACAACAGTAGTCGTCCTGTCCTCCGGTCGGCCAGTTAGCGGGGTACAAAAGCGGGGCCGAAAAGAATGTTATTACTTTTGTGTGCACTTGTTATAGTATTTGTACGTACGCATATCGTATATCCTGTGTTATATTGTTATGTAGTATGTAATGTAATTTCATTGAAAAAACGTTTCAATCGAATAAAGAAACCCATTAACTCGGCCGAAGCGGCAGTGGTGGTTATACGTGTCAACGTGCCGCCGATGCACTTGTCCAGGGTATTTTTTTTCTTCTCCTTCTCGTTCCTTTCACACGCACACTCGAACCCAGGACGAGACATCGCCGAGGTGGTTCAAACCAAAAACTACCACGCGCGTTCTTTCACTCTCTCTTCTCTCTCTCTCTCTCTCATTTTTAATCGTTCATTGATAACGATGACACGGTACCTATGCATTTATGTATATACGAATACACACTCACGCACATATTTTCTATACACATATTTTATCTATACACACATATTATATTATTATAAATACTCGTCCTCTTCTCGCGTGTATATATATATATAATTATATACATTATAATAGCTCTCACATACTATAATACACACGAGGGTAGTTTCCTTACAATCACCGCCGCCGCGGGGTTCCCTCTCCAAGAGTGGTCGCCAATGGATATTTATTTATATTATTATCATTTTTTCCTTTCCCATTCATGTACAAACGCGCCTTTTCCCGGCAACACGTTTATGTGTATAATAATACACGAACGACCATATAATATACGTATAGGTATTATCGTGCGTGTTGTATATATATGGCAATATAAATGTCGTGGACGTTATTCTTGGCAACCGGTTTTTGCCGCCACGGACGACCATATACTAGACGCGACGACGACGTCCGATCCAGCGCAGACTGCTTGGCGGCGACCAGAGCAGATGTACGTGGGTGGGCCCGTGTGTGTCGCGCACAAAACGCCGGAAGCTATTAAAATACTATTGTGACACCGCTTCTGCTGCAGCAGCCAGTCGCCGTCACCACGATCGTCGTTGTCCGGCGAATATAACGAGACATATAACTACACCTACCTAACCCCTCGGAATTCCATTCAACTGTATTTCTTGTATACGCACCGCCGTGGAGTGTGCAACAAGAGGCGACGTACAAACCATTCGTATAAAATAAATTGACCGTCGAGTGTGAAGAATTGTGTGCGTACGTGTGTGTGTATGTGTGTTCGTGAAGAACTGTATGTTATTCCATTCATCGTTTACGCGTATTATACCTAATACTTGTCGTATGCGGACGATGATTCGTGTCGGACGACCACTGCGGCAATAGGACAACCACGACGACGAGGACGAAAGTGTGTCGAATGCACTTAGAAAAGGGTTAACCAGTGGGTTTGAATTGGATGTTTGGACAAGACCATCTTGTCCAAACACTATCAAAACATTACAAACGTATTGGATAGGTACGCTGTCGTCGAAAACACGCGGTGACCTTTCCTAGACGACCCGCCGCACCTGCATCTACGCAGTGTCACTGGAGTCAGACATATTATTATATTGATTTAAAATAATTGATGATTTGGTAGTGACATCAGCGGTTGTTTTTTTGCTTTCGTTTAAACGGACAAACAGATTTTGCATTTTTTGTCGCGGCCTTTGAAATATTATAGAGGGTCTTTCTGTAAACTATAGTTTGGTAATTACTTATGTAATATGTAGATCAGGTATAGCTAACAAGGTATTGTATTCATTAAATAGTATATACTAGCCTAATTATTGGATAAGATTTATTATCTATCGTTATCATAAGTTTTTTTCCCCCATTTAATATTTACATCGCGAGACGAGTCACTACGAGTGTTTAGTAATAGAAATAAACGAATAACGACAAGGGTAGGTGAATCTAGTTTAACGTGTACCTACTCCAGTAATTGTTGCTTTTAGATGAAATCATAATGTTTTTTATCACCTTTTTTGAATCGCATATTTTTTTTTACTCGTTTACGATTTGCGAGTTTGACTTACGCATCACGATACGATAATATATTATAATATATTGTATGTGTGTGTGTATTTTTGTGTATATAAGTGAGGGCTAAAAATTGTACAACTATCGTTTGTGAATGATAAATCGTTATTATTTTGTTTTTTTCCCTCGCTGGTATCGCTAATAATAATAAACGGTGTAGCTGTTAGCGAGGGTCAACGGCGCTCACGCACACGGTTTCTGTCCCATTAGATAATAAAAACCTATCCGGTCGGGAGCTCTTCTTTAGGGCTGAAAGAACAAAAAAAAAAAAAAAAAGCGTTGTTGGTTTTCAGGGGACAAACACCGTTGGTACATATAGAATGATGCAAATATATAAATATAACTCATGAAGTCCGTAGAATGGTAAACTGCCAGTTAGATAATTTAACATACCATTATTATTATCATCTTGTGTATAATTGTGTATAATTTAATATTGATATATTTTGTTTTATTAATTTATTCACGCGCTTCAAATAAAATGATCACTGCGAAAATTAAATTATTTTTTGTTTAACGAATTTAAGTAGTTGCGTTCGAAATGGGTTGAAAATAATTATCGTTTTAAATTGGATAGAAATGAATAAAATATTTTATCTAAATAAATTGAAATCACGCCTATAAAAGTAATACAGTCCTCTGATTTTTTTGGTAGTTATCTATTTGGTTTTATGGCTTTTATACAGATACGACAATATGATAATACTCATCACTGATTACACCGCTAGTAATGTATTTATATACGGACAAGAAATCAAGACTTAAAATATGTTATGTTAAAAGGCAAATTTTAAATACTATTGATGATTTTAAAATGTAATTTTATCACTAGAACATCTTAAAAATAACACAGAACGATGACGAATTGTGAAAAAAATATGTAAATCAATTTATGAAAGTGAAAATGAATTAATTATTGAAAAACAATGTTATATTACTTATCTCACATAGTTTTGAACTTGGCGGTGCAAATATTTTAGCCAGGTATACAGTATCTAAATACTAACTCTCTAAAAGAAAAGCTCAAGTACATGTTTGTGAAAGACCATCTAAGTTATAACACAATTAATTATGATATTATGAAAAAGCTCTTATTACAGATATTTTTATTGTACTTTAATTAAAAAATATGCACTATATTAAAAAATGTATTCAATCGATTATTGCTAATAATTTTATGCGATATTTATAGAACACTAAATAATTTTGAAACAAAAACGAATCGTGATTTAAATAACTTGTTTAGGTGGAAAGAGAAATATATTTGTTTTTAGACTCAAGGATATATTAAGTGTAGGTACGGTATAATAATTGTTAAAAAGAGATCAAATTATTATATAATAAGAATGTGGGATTCAATTATAGTAGCGCGTCGATTGAAGTGGGTTATATGGTTTTTTATTTTTATATAACATTTTTATTAAAAAAACTCATGATTTAATCATTTATTTTATTACTTAATTACATTCTTCAATTTTTGTTCATGAAATATTTTGATTTTCATTATTTATTATATTTAATTTAATGTTTAACTTAAACGCAACTAGGAAATTAAGATGAGTCAATATGTATACATAAAACCATCAATTTGAGCTCTTAACGATTATAAGGCGTGACCAAAGTACGTTTATTGTATATCAAGTATTATAACAACAGCAATTTGTATTATAATTTATGTAGTTCCGTGTTTGCCAACGCGTGCTGTATTTCTAAACTCGTAGAACAGTAATTTACAAAACTTAAAACCGTCTCATCTACTGGTTACAAATTTTAATGTATATTCATTGCTTATAAAACGAACTTAAATTCTTGATTACTTGACATTTCTGTGAGCTTATTTTTATTATTATGCAGATAATTATAATATATTTTGTACACCTTATAATATTATGTTATCTTTTATTACATTATTTATATGTCTTTGAGCTGAACTCCGTAAGATGTATCTAATTTAAATAATGTTTATTATAATGTTAATAATAATAAAAATTGGTACAAATAAAAATATTTGAATCCAAACTTATTATATTATGATATTCTATTGATAAAATTATTGCATTATACATTCATACGTATGCATCTGCTTAATGATGTTATGATAAATCAAATAGTACACACTTTTTTAGATTCGCAGGTTAAAGTTTATTTTAGCAAATTGATTTTAAGTGCATTATTTTATTATACAGTATTAATAGTATTTTAATTTAGCATATTTTATACAAATTAATTATGTTTAATGCATATAATTTCTATCTCTAAAAATATTATAATCTTTTGCTTCATAGAAAATCGCATCCGTGGAATACCTACATTGCCTATATATTTATATTATATATGTTAGCTTTTAATCAACGTTTTATAACGTTATAATAACGTTATATTTGACAAAAAACGATTGAAATTTGAAAACGTAATTATAACTGAAAACGATAAACACAAATAATTAAATAACACAAAACAAAATAAAACGATTAACAACAAAATATATAATCTATCATCAAACAAAGCATAACGCAAAACGTTTTAATGTATAATATATAATTAAACAAAGTAATTAATTTCCAATCATTTAATAATTATAATGTATAAAATGTATTAACAATTTTAATTCTGAATAACGATAAACGCAAACGTTGAATAATGTTTTAATTCTGAACAACGATAAACTCAACATTTGTATAAGGTTTTAATTGTAAATAATGTATAACAAAATTTCTTTTTCAAATACAAGCCCTGGTTTTAATCGTATAATTTTCAAACCGCAACCCTATTTTAAATAATATAATTTGATGTATATTGTATGAAAGATTGTGTGTGTGTGTGTGTTATGGAAGGGGTATTTACATATTTGTTTATGATTTGTGTTCATTGTTCGAGTTATAATTCAGTCCCAAATTTGTAGAACGATGAGGCGTATAATATTCGATTTGACACGAATCCAATTTAGAGCGATGAATGATCATGTGCCTCATTGATTTCATAGACACGTGAAATGGTTTACTGAATAATAATTCAGACAATTATGTTGTCCGACTAGTATTGTTCAAAGCTTAATACCATAGCTTAGATTGATACAAAATGATTGCGTATCTTTATCCGTTCGATATTCCATATCCACTAAATGTTTAGGCGTTTAAGTGATGGAAGTATATATACTTTTTGGATGAGAAGTTAAAAATATAAATTAAACCTACACAATAATACTATTAAATAAATAGAAAATATTCTAGCCATAGCATTGCATCTGCGTTATTTCAATATAATATTTAAGTAAATTATTATTTTACTATATATTATGATTTCAGTTTTGACCGAAATTAAATTCACGTGCAAGAATTTTTACAATTTAAAACGTCAATCGATATACTTAAATCATATTGTTATGAACACTTTTTTCAAATTTAAAATAGTTTTTTAACTTTCAGTTCTTTGTTTCTTGATTTTTTTGCAAGATCTTTCATTAATATTTGTGATTCTTTATACAAATCAGTTGAAAACCATATTAAGATAAATGTATTTTTTAATAATATTGTAAATTGTTTCGTAGTATGTGGCTATTGAACTTTACTGCAGTCTATTGTAATTATTATTGTTGTAAGTATACATTACACTTAACGTAGGTACATAAAATAGCTCCATAAAATTTATGATAAATATTTATTATAGTGCTGCACACGACGTGCGTCGGTGATCGGAATTTTGCTGATTCGCCCGAGAAACCGGAAACCAAGTGAGGAATGGTTCCGACGATACGCGCTGTTATCCGGAAGCCTATATGCGCGTCCCTGTAGGTATAATATGTTACCCGCGGAACTGGGTTATTGGTTTATTATACCTATATACCATTTAGGGCGTCGTCGCGCGAGTTCGGAAATATCGTCCAGTCATGGTCGGTGCGCGGTCGCGTGCGAAGCCACTGAAATCGCGAGCAGGTCATATTCTTGGCGCGCGTTTACGTGCGGTATACTTATACGCACATTATACGTATATAATATTATTATCGAAAAGGGACGGTGAAAGGGTGCGACCGCCGTCCCTCCCACACACCAACGCACATAATGTGTACAGACACAAGCTCGTATGTCACGTACTGTTACAACACACACACACACACACATATGTGTATATAACGCGAGATTCGTTCAAGCACAAACGATTGACCGTATGCCGCCGTCCTCGCGGTAAAGATCGCGCCCCGTCGGATGTGTTGCGAGTTATCGGACCGTTTCCTCTCCACTAAACCGGCACACTATGTACACGCTAACTATATGATATAAACGTGTGTCGTGTGTAAGTGTGTTATGTCTGTGTGTTTGTTTGTGTGTATGTGTGTGTGTACTGTGTATGTATGTGTATGCGTGTGTGTGTGTGGGTGCGCCAGCGCGACGTGGTTTGGCCGGGCAAAGAACATCGGTCGACACTCGCGTGCTGCGGCGAGGACACACTCTATTGTCGTTTATATATGACTGATGGTCGTCGCATTACACGCGTATAGTACACCAACAACCCCGGTAAAATATGATACGGATATTATATAGTATTTTATAGTCTTATCGTAACGTTATTTTATTACCAGATCATATTTTACCGATAGGCCGCCGACCGAGCCGCGTACGAGCTCATATTGTCAGCGTCCCGCTGCAGCGCCGCCATTAGTGTTTTAGTCAGTTATCGGTATTCTGCAAATATTGTAAAACACGAAGTCCCGTCCGACTAATTCACGATCGAAGTACAGTGAAAACCGCGATTGTTAGAGATTTGAATAATTGGAATCTTCTTATTACCGCCTTCTGAGTGGAGGTCGCACTACTGAGAAAGGTTTTTAAAAAAAATTCACGTTTTAAAGAGAGGCTCGTACAAAGATTTGCCGGTATACGTAAATATTTTTTCGTTTTTATAGATAGGGGGGTTTCATTGGATAATTAAATAGCTATAATGATTGGATATAGTTTTATAGCTATACTTTAAATTAGTGAAAACCAGCCAAATTACTTTGTCAGAGATCCGTGCAGTTAACGTTTAACAGAGTTTAAGACGTGGTAAATCTACGGTCATTGTTTAATATATTATGGGCTAGGCAGGATCAGCTATCTTTACTATACATTAAAATTATTGACTATTGTGCATTTTACCTAACCAATTGGCACCAAAATGTACACACATGTTTCATAAAACATGTGGAGTATGCATTACTTCATTTTTGAGCCCACAAATGATGCCTCATTTGGAGATTTTGTTTATATATTTATTGGTTTCCATTTATTATAGAAATAAAAGTGACTTTTATATAAAAATAAATGTACATTTGTAACTTAAACACTCAAAACCTACTCGACTAATTTTCACGAAAATTTCAAAGATTTTCTAAGTCCCAAAAAATATTTAAAAAATGTAAAAAGTAGTTTTAACTACTTACAAAAATATACCAAATGCTAAATCCAGAACGCTACAAGCAGATTTACTATCTCATTCCAATTAGTTCACTACGTTGACGTCACAATTTTTCTGTGAACTAAATTACACTAAAGACTAAAACCGATAAACATATAGCACCATATTTTAAATTTATTCATTTTTTCCAAGGTGAATTTGTATTATATAGCTAGTAGTCTAATATATAAATATACTTATATATGTAAAACATTAATACTATTAAACACTAGTTGATATTTCTGTCAACTATTAATATGTTTACGAATTTGTTTTTCTAGTTCCTACATTATTAAAATAGATATGTAAATACCTATGTACAAAATACAACTAGATTATGCAACACAATTTTAAATTTTAAATGTGGGTACTATGAAACAAATATTTATTTCATTATGCACTTTCCAAACAAATATGAATATGCTTTAAGTTGCGAACGTTATAATTATAAGCACAATAAAATAATGTGTACGCAATAAAACAAATTGAATTTGCGTTATTGCTTTGCGATGTAAGTACCTGCCGCACTCAGGAGCGAATTATTTTACAATGGCTCGAATAAAACAAAACTAATATTGCAATCTAAAGTGTTGGCTATAATATAATTAAATATACGAATACGGATCTCGAGTAAAAGTATAATTAATATATCACGTACGACAAATATTTATATTTAAGTACGTACAATAATCACAATGGTTATAACTTATAAGTAGGGCTCGGAAGTTGATGACCTTAAAAAAAATTAAAAAATGACCTATAAAAATATGTAAATATGACATAAAAATGACGAAAATTTTCTTAAAAATGCCCTAAAAAATTACAAATATTTGTTTTAATAAATTAATAAAAATACATTTTTTTAAATATTTTACTCTATTTTAATATAAAATTCTATATAAATTTATCTAATTTTACAAATTACTCAAATTATGATATAAAAATGACAAAAAATGTCCTTAAAAATGAAATAAAAAATTACGAATATTTATTTTATAAAATCGGATTGGTACAAATCTTGGCCCACGGTAATTTTCAAGTTTTAAGCTATCGGCATAATGGTCGACAAGAAACGATAAGAAGTGAACTAATGTAAAATCAGTAAAAATGACAAAATATGACTTAAAAAGTAAAAAAAGCCAAAAAAATGCAAAATAAAAATTAGTTATTTAGATTCTCATGTTTATGAAACACATTTGTGGCCAGAAGAGCATTGTCAAATAAGTTCCAAAAAAAAATACAAAATGCATCAACTTCCGAGCTCTATTTATAAGTAATGATAGTTGTTAATATTTATATTTTAAAGTGCTCCTCATCTCAGGAGGACTGCGGTTCTTAAAGTTTCATTGTGTATTCAATGTATATTTCTATATATTGTCTTAAAACCAATCGATAATTTGTTGCATGTTGTTTTATTACTTGACAAACGTAAATCAATTTTTATAATTATTTACCGTACATTGTTTTTATATTTTAATAACAAATACCATAATATTATAATGGTACGATATATTAAACCGTTGTACATAATACATAATTGTTAATTATAATACACCAACGTGAAAGCGATTATTTTTTATTACTCAAAATTATATGAAAAAAAAAAAATTGATTATCTGTATTACATTGCCTATGAAAAATTTTTTAAATATTCTGCTTAGTGATTAAATTGTTTAAATACAGTCAATGATACTAATTGAAGGCGTGGTGATATTTTATGAATTGTAATTAATTTTTCTGGATAATGGTATTATTGCAGGTGCCTATATAGTAGTATATAGGTATAATAATAATAATTATAATAGTATATAGGTATCTAAATAGATGGGTATTAAGTAATAGGTACCTATATTGTTTTTAGTATTTGCTCATTGATATTGCTTTATCATTTTATGATTATGCAAGATGTAAGATTACAAAAAAAAACAAAATATGCTTATTATTTAAGAACGGTATTCAAAAGTTTTTTTTTTTTTTTGCTATCTGTTTTTTTTCTCTCATGTCATCAATTAGTCAATTATATATATATATACATACTTGTAATAATGTTTACGTCGATTACGAAAAAATTTTAACATGCGGCTAGACTCATGCGGTTCCACTCTCGTCTTTGATGACAATAATTGAACCAATATTAAAACACAGTTAATATACATGTATTAATTTTTTTTTAATTTTTAAAATACATAAACAATAACTTATAAAAAAAAAAAAAAAATACTATAACAACAAAATTAAGTTTATAATAAAAAATTTTAAGAAAATAAATTTTAGGAACAGAAAATAATATCATAAAATACGGTATTAGTTTTAAAATCTAACAAGTAAAAAACATTAAATACATTTAACACTTTTATTATTTTAGATAATTATGTTAAGGCCACATTATTTTTAATAAATAAAAATTCAATTAAAGTTAAACGATATCATATTATTGTAATCGACGCTAAGCATTTTGCTACCCTATACCCTATGTATAGTACGAGATTATGCTGGTATATTATAATACACAATTAATAGTATATTATGTTTTTTTAATACTTTTTCATTTATTGTAGTAGCTTTATATTTATCATCTTCAAAATATAAACATAATGTGTAATACTCGATATCGCTCGAAATAACTTTAAAAAAATTAAAAAAGAACTCAATGTCATATTGTTAAGTTGGTAAATTGATGTTGTAATAAATAATTATACACTACCAATTAAATGTGTTCCTATATATTCTACTAACTATATGTGGCAAATTGTCAATTTATTGACATTCATCTCGACTTCCGTATGCTAGATCAGTCTTTACTCTTTAATATTTTGTCTTTAGTCTATAACTCATAGTTTTTTACAATAATATGTTACCTATTTTAATAGAAATATTAAAATATACATTAATGTATTATATATTATATTATCTCATGTATTTATTAAGCTATTGTAAAATACTAAATAATATATACTATAGGTACTACAATATTATATAGAGGGTGTCTGGTGGTTTCAGGTTTGTTAATCCTAAAACATCAAAAGTAATTTAAAAAAATACTTGCTTTTTATCTTTTGTAAGGTTTTTTTTATCTGCTGTTTTTATCAAAAGGATTAATGTTTTGTGGTTATTACTTATTGGTATTTACTAGTGTTATCAGTTTATCACCTTCCTAATTACCTATTACTTTTAAATTTTTGACATAGCTTATGATACAGTAAGTACTCATATTATACTATAGAATCAAGTGATAATATTTAAAAAATTTTGCAAATACTGTTATGCAAAATTTATGAGAGAATATAAAAGGTTTCAGTCTGTTATATACGACATGACAACACTATGCATTTAAATGTTTTTAGCATCAAAATTACGGTAAGCGTAGAATATAAAATTTATTACTAGGTGTATAATATTATAGTTGTCAGTATACATTGATAATAATTTTAAATTAAAAAAGAAAATTATTAATTAATATTATGGAGTATTACTGTATTACATTAGATATCATATAGCAATATAATATTAATTATTATAGTATATTTGTGTTGACTATAGGTTTATTATATAATTTATAATATTAAACATAATTATTTAAGTAATTTTATAATTATAAACCACGATTAAGCCCAAGAGTATATAAAAGGGATAAATTATATGGGAGACAGATCCCCAAGAAATTTTTAAAAAATATTTCATAAATGTTAAATGTTTAATGCTAAATATAATATGAAATAATGTTAAAGCAGCTATCACATTATTGAAATATATGATATTCGATAATGGATTTGGATCTTGAGTCTCACACCTAAAATTATTTTTTATACACTAAAAACTTTAAATTAAAATTGTATTTATTAATAATTGCTTTTTTATAATAAAGTTAACTTTATTCATTGAAAAATTTTACAAAAAAACTTCGTCAACCAGAGAACGTCTTTATACAAAAACTACAAAATTTTATTTGATAACGGTTTTCCGACCACACTATGTCAAGTTCTGATTTCTCTAAGATAAGAGACTTTTATTTTTTGTGTTTTTAAACTTTATTTATTTATTATATACTATATTATGCACTGGCAATAATGTTATTATTCATTGTTGAGAATAGTTATGTAATAATGAAATCGACTGTTTTATTTAGGAATATTATTTCACAGTTATTTTTTAATATTCAAATAATTAATGTAGGAAATGATACAAAGGTTTTTAAAAATATGAATTATAATTAGCCATAATTATCAATTATTCTTTCGACAATTTGTGAGGTAATAAAGATAAATTGCGATTTTTTTTTTATGCAGTATTAAAGTGTACAACCAACTTAATTATCATTCAAATATATTTTCACATGGCACACTATAGTGATATTTTGAATGACATATTTAATTAATACTAGAACAGATATTAGTCTTTCATTTTATTTTTAAAATTCGTATTATCCAAAATTCCATTTTCACTCGTTGTTTTCAAAAAAGTCATCCAGGACAATGGCCCCTTTATGAAGTAAAGTTGAACAATTGAAATTTTAAAATAAAACATTTCAGAAAGTTTGTTAACGAATGTGTATTTTGAAATATTTAATGATGTAAAAAAATAAATTTTATAGATAAGAAAATAAGTAAAATAAAAAAATTTTTTTTAAAAGCAACAAAAGATAAAAAATCAATAAAAGAGAGTGCTTATTTAGAGAATTAAGTCTTAATGAGCAAGTTGTAAAGTATTCAAATAAAACCGATTCAAAGAACCGAATTAATATTAAATAGATATTATAATCATACCAAAGGCACAAATATGCTCAGCATTTGGAGGGAGGACTAAGTTAATTTTATGACATTTGTAAAATGTCTTTCTTACGGTATAAATCAGTATCATGCATTTGTGTTTTAATACTTTTTCAAGATTTTGTTGAACTGCTAAGCTGACACGGGTGGTTAACCCATATAGTAACTCAAATGACAACGGTATTTAACGCCGAAATGTTTGTTTAAATTCTTTATTATAGCGTTTGAACACGCGATTTTATTCGGTACCTTAGTACCTGACACCCGAAAACCGTACAAATAATTCGGCTGCAAAGCCCTACACATTTTTTTTTTTTGTTATCACAGTATTTCATTGAGCAAACGCAACTCTGCAGAAAAATCATTTTCGGGCCACTGATACAACACTGTTATTATAGTCGCTGCCCGCCCATGAGTACCGACGAGTCAATATTATAATATCATCGTGATCATTCACGGAACCCAGCATAATATTTTCTCGTCACCGATGAACAATTAAACGTGTTCAATAAATCCGCGATCTACGCTAATCGTATAATTTTGGCACGACGACGAATCAAAGCCGATTCCGTCACCAGAGCTTCGTCGCGTCGGTCGTAATGAAATAAAATAATTTTTCGATATTAATGACCTTGGATCATCATTACCGCGACAACGATTTCGACCGCACTTCTCGTACCGGGCGAGAGGCGTAGTGTATTGCAATAAACCATTAATCGCGAAATACAATGACTTTTAGCCAATGGTTATATATCGGCAGCGACTCGTGTGCTGCAGGCAATCATATCGGTTACCTGTGTAATGTACATATCTGTGGCGGCATCGGCGCGACACGTTTGACGCACGTGCGTCGATCTCAGATCGAACGTGTGTAAACAGTGATCGATATATTCTTTCGAACAGTATATACAAATCATTTATATCCTACAATAACAATATTACACGCGCACATAATATATTATACGACGTGGCAGCGGCGCTATTTTATTGACACGGTTTTGTTTGCCTCTGATAACGCGGTCGTGTCAGATAAGAGCAAACGGTTATAATATATTATTATTATTAAGGTTTTTTTTTTTTTTTTTTTTTTTATGAACGTGAAAAATCGTCCGATCGCGCACGAAATCGTCGTACAGGCGCGTACAAATAACGCGCACGGCCGAGTCAGTATCCGTAACGCAAACACACACATCAGAGTAATAATTATTGGTTTTTTTTTTTTCTTCTGTCGTTTCACTATTGTACAATAAAATATTATGATATCACGTGCGTACGCGTCGAACACACCGTACCAGATATCTCTAGTTATCGTTTCTCTATTTATCCAATGTAATATTTATATAGGTACATATCTATTTATAATATATATATATATATATATATTTATATATATCATAACATAACGATATGTTACTAGTGTGTGCTGTGTACAAGTCGATCGATAAAAAGACGTGCAGATTTGTCAACAAGGCGAGGCCGCGCTCTTCTCTACAATAATAATAATGATATATAATATTATATATATATTATTATATTACGCACTACGGCGGCGGTCATTGCATCATGTAATAGAATTATTGTTTCGTCTGCCGCCAGACGCCATAATATGTCATATTGTTGTTATAGTACAGCGCTGCGGATGGAGACACTGCACAGTACTGTGGCGTCTGATCGTCGACGTTTAATAGATAAAATACGAGTGTATGATTATTTTGCACCTCAGATGTGATTTCTATGCATCTATTTACGTTTTGGACGACACTCGACTCGGTTAGGGTTTCCCGCGGGCGCTAGGTCCGCATAACCGTTACGAGCGATCCAATTTTTTTTTCCGAGAGCTCAACCCCTGCTCACTAGATTCACACATTCAGATTTACGAGTGGACGACATACTGACCGTAGAATCGAATATTTCTGAACAAAAACTATAACGCAGTGATTGGTGATTAGTCGAAATAAATAACTACATATCATATCATATATATATATATCGTAACAATTATTTATTTATCTATATAATGATCAAGTAAATTTGTCATACATATTTTTTCGTATTTCGAATAACATTATTCAACAAACATAATTTGTTTGTCGATTTTACTTATATACAACTTACAAATTACAAAAATTACAATATGCAACCCGTCGGTGCGTATATATAACGTTCTAACAATAAAAATATATAAACAAATAAAATACACGTAATGACTAGTCTTTTGTTTCTTTAAAACTCTTATTTAAGTATTATAATAATAATAATAATAAACAAATAAATAAATAATAATATTTAATAATAATAAAATTAGCCTAATTCTTTTTTAAATCTTTTTTACAAATGGACACTTTATAAATGTATCAGTTACTTCCGAATAATATTATTAATATACATGCGTACGCTATACTCTACTGTATTTCCGATCGATAAAATATCGTTTATAATAATATAATATAATTACTAATAAATACATAATTATTTTATCAAAATGAGGGAGGGGGACACAGTCGTAGCGCGTGATCGCTTATTTTCGAATGAAACCACGCTGATGAAAGACCGAAAAAATCTATTTAAACACATTAATGCCACATATTATTACAACCATTATTATTATCATTATTATCATTATTATTAAAGTTGAGGTAAATAATATGTACATAATATAATATGTCGTATATATTATATAAGACGATTTATCGAGTAAATCACAATTTTTTGTTGTATTCTCATTCGATATCGCGAAATCCTATGATTTTCCTAATTAAACGCCCAGCATATTTATATAATATTTCTAAACAAATCGAAAATTCACCTCTATTAAGGTGCACCACTTGTATAATAGTAAATTTTTATGTTTTCGTGAAATCGATTTCGACTACGTATAATAACAACGTGAACGGCAATAATACCATGTATTATAGACATAGAACACCTTATCGACGTTAGGTATCATCGTCGATAACACCCGTCACTCGGCCAACCTCGAATTCACGTAACCGAACGTTTTACATACAATAATATTAAAATATGATATATTAACGGTCGGAAGGTATTAAACATTTTTAAAATTTTTTTTTTTTGACAAGTAGCCGGCAAGTTTATATATATCGCGCGCCGTACACATGATTATACTCGTATATTTATACGTTACATATTATTATTATTACATAGGAAGACAATACTGGCCGTCGCGATGACCATACACTATAATATTATACCGCGGTTGTGGTTGTATAACTACCACCACGTTCTGGGCGTTTGGCCGTGCATCAGCGGATGCGAGTACGACGGTAGCACCATCTGTTCGGCCTTGCCGCCGGCACCGGGCTGCTGGTTGGTGCACGGCTTGCCGTCTCGGACCAGCACGGGCACGGCGACCCGCCTCGGCGAAGACAGAGCGTTGGCCGCGGCCGCCGCGTGATGGTCCACGTGCATGCCCTTCTCCTGTTGCGCCCGTTTCGTCTTGTACCTGTGGTTCTGGAACCAGATTTTCACCTGAAACAATACAAAAAATATGGAAACGTCAGTCCGGTTGTTATATTATATGTGACGAGCACAGAAGACGATCACTAATAAATTATTATTGATTATTGCGTATAGCGCGAGGTGAATTGGAAACATTTTGAGGGGTAGACGTCATACCTAGTAAAGTGACTATAAAATTTGTGGACAAACTCTGCGGCGACTCGATTCTATACAAGAGTTGCGTGTTCAGGGACAAATCATAGACCTATAGTGTATAGGTACAGGGCCTAAAGCGGTATAAACTTAGAGGTGTTTAGTTTTGGCTTGAAAATTTACCAAGATATCAAAAGCAATACTCGCATTTTTATACGTGGTAAAAATATGTTATGTACTTATGTGTAAGTTTGATGAAGAATAAGGTGAAAAAGATGACAAACTGGACCTGTAGGTAAAGAATTTTATTACGTCACTGATTATATCGATTTTGAGTAAACGGCCGAATTGCGCGATTTTTGGCGATGACGTAGGTAAATTATTTTTTTTCTTTTGGCGTATTATAAAAAAAAATATCAGAACATGAAATTTATAGACGTTACTGTTGGACAGAGTTATCGAACATTGAATATGAATACAAAAATTTTAAAGCGATAAGTGTATCGTGTGTGCCCGCTTATGTACCAGTTTGATACTACTCTTTTGACTTTTGCCGTCTGACACCTGAAACCGTAACGAAGTCTGAAAATTATAAAATATGCTACTTGTGATTTATGCGACTAGTTTATGATATTTTATAATATTTTGATTAGAAAATAAAACTATATATATTACATATAATACTAGGACATCTAAACGATTTTGTCAATCATTCATTTTTAAACTATAAGGGCACCAAGTGCTTATCCCTCTTACCAAATTCATATAATTATTATGCTTTTGTGAGTTAAGATCGCACACCTATAAACATTTACACTAATCTCGGATGGCTTAAAAAACCACCATTGTCCATACTAACTCTAAGAGTGAATTACTATAACAAAGCAAGGACTTTAATGCACTAATATTAACACCCGCAGGGTTACAGGCTGTATAGCAGTTTAACAACAATTTTATTACTCAATATTTTTATGATAAAAGATATAAAACAATAAATTAAATACATACGATTTTAATTTATATACAGAATGACAATTAAAGTCAAAATCAATAAGTCTATTACATGACTTAGGCAAGTGGCAAATATTGGACTATTATAATTACTATTTCTAGTATGATCGTCGTACCGAGGAACATATAAAGACTTAATATATTTCTAGAATTAAATATGTGGTCTGTTAAATGGGAATAAATTCATGACAAAAACGGGTTACTTATACTAATTTTTTAAATTTATCAATCACTTTATTGTGGTTGACGGTGTCAAATGCTTTTTTTAAGTCTATATACACTGCATCAACTTGTTTACCATATAACACTACTTGAACTAAGAATGAATAATATTCTAATAGTTTGATATTAATTGATTTTTCGACTCGAAATCTATATCACTCGTTCATTAATATACTATTGGAGAAATAGTATAGTAACCCTTTCCGTACACTGTGTACGTGTATGATACATTTAATAAGGAAAATGAAAAGCAAACTGACCTGCGTAGGAGTTAGCCGGATGATTGAGGCCAAGTGTTCGCGTTCGGGTGCCGACAAGTACCGCTGTTGCCGGAACCTGCGCTCTAGCTCGTACGTTTGGGCCTTGCTGAACAGGACGCGACGTTTGCGCTTTTTGTGTACCGCCCCGGTCCCACCACCACTGCCGCCGCTAACGTCGGATGGGTGACCGCCGGCGCCGGATGAACCGGACCGGTCCTGTTCGCCGCCCGCGGTGCCCGACTCATCGTCGAACTCGTCATCCATTTCATCGCCATCCGCCTCGGACGGTTCGTCTTTGGCGCCGGCGCCGGTCACAGAACCGGGCCCACCACCAGCGCTGATGTTCGCGTTCGCGTTCGAAGTGTCGGCTGCCAGTCCGCTGGGCGTGCTCGATGTGTCCGTCAAGTCTGTTACCCCCGGAGACGTGCTGTCTGGGCTGGCTTGCTGGGCTCCGTGATGGTTCATCCCGAACCCTGAAACACAACCAGAGCGATCCTTATCGTTAATATCAGCTGTGCATACGTTGAAGTAAACCCAAATATACGATTTATTTAAATCATAATTATTTTTTATTTATTTTTTACGGGCGAGGGAGCGGAATCAGAGTATAAAAATAGTCTACAGAAAAATATTCAATTTCTCAGAAGAGCATAGTATTTAAGGATTGTTCACAGTTTTTTTTTTTTTAATACACAGTAAAAACCACAGAATACTGTAGTTTAGTGTAAAAACTTTCTATAGAAATTAACAGTTATTTTACCAGGTTATATGTGGGTATTTTTATAATATAAGTAGATAGAACCTTTTTACTCCTTAACTTTTTACGTTTTTGATCAGTCAGAAAAATAATATAATAGAAAATATATTTATTATTAATGCCACTCATTAATTACAATGCAACAACGGAGAAATGTTTAAATATTCAAATTAGTAAAATAAAAATGTTTTATTGTAAAAATAAAAAGTGATGAAAGAATAAATAATGTTGCATTTTTATATATTTTATTAAAAATAAAAACCATAATAACATAGCTTGCACGTATTTGATAAGATATTATCTATATAGTATTCGAAAAAAATTAATTCGAAAACGCAAATACGCAATGAATAATTAATTCTTCAGAAAACCGGGATTCCGTTTTTCAAAATATACATTAAGGGTTCCCGTTTTTTTTCGATTTTGTTTCGGAAAAACTTTGATTAGTATAATATTATATAATAATACGAATCTATTAAAAATTAAAATTGTAACTGTTAAGAGATCCTTAATATTTTAAATTTGTTTTTCACTTAACTGTTTATTATACTATTCTGTAGTGTGTAGGGCTTTTGCACATGAAAAAAAAAAAAATGTTGTTATACGTTATTTACAATTAAAACGTCATACAAATGTTGATATTATCGTTATTCAGAAATAAAACGTTATTCAACTTTTGTGTTTATCGTTATTCAGAATTAAAATCTTTAATACATTTTAGAAATTATAATTATTAAATAACTATATATAACGTTTTGTTTGATCATTTATTTTGTTTTGCGTTGTTTAATTATTTATGTTTATCGTTTTCCGTTTTATTTACGTTTACAAATTTTAATCGTTTTTTGTCAAATATAACGTTATTATAACGTTTGCAAGCCTTGGAGTGTGTATAGGTACCTACTAGTTTAAGACAATTCAAAGTGTTTCTTCTATTAGAATTCGAGTTAAATTTTTTTGATAATTTTTGTATAACTAATTCGGTGGATTCTACGTTTAGTATATAATCGACGTGCTTATATATTATTATTAGTACGATTTCGATTGTAAATTATTAAGTTTATTCATCGGTTTAACACCGTTAATGAGTATATAATATATAAGACTATGTAAATGTATGGTAACGAGAACCACACAATATGCATATACATAATGTATATGCAGAAGACACTGCATCAGATTACGGTCATCGGTTTTCACTTAACCACGGTATCGGTTACGCGCTGAATCCCCTTTGGAGCCACCCCTGCAACAACGTGTGCCCTGTCATTCGTACAACAAAAAAGTCGTTAAACACTAATCGTTTACACGCCAATCGTATTGTCACCGTGATTCCTGTCGCAGCGCATCTGCCTCGCACGACCGACCGGTCTCTATATCACTCCGATAGCACAGAGGTACACGCGTATTATTTTATTATTATTATACGATTCCGTGTCGATCGTTTTTCTTAAGTTCCTCATCATCTCTTTCTCTGTATATTATTATATTGTAATATTATATCTCATGTTATACAGACGGCGTACGTGTGGTAGGGCGAAACAATTAATGTTCCAGTATTATATAATAATATATTATATGACGTGACGCGGTATGCACCTACCTATAATAGTATATGAATAGCAGACGGGCCGCTAGCAACCATTTTGTCCGCTCTTTTGTTGTACAATGTATGTACATATTATATAGGTACATACACGAGACCGTCGTTAGATTATCCGTGTACCTATTGATGTTGTTTAGTTAAAAAAAAAAACCCCAAATCGTCCCCCATATTATAAAAACGCGTATTGCGTGTACTTCCCTACGCGGATATTTTATATACATCATATTATAACACATATATATTTTTTCTTTTTGTGCGTCTAAGCCCCCGTGTAATTCGCACAATGGTCACCTTTGAACGGCCGTCGTGTCACGCCCTTTTGTCGCCAAACTCCACCCAGTTTGTACACACCGCATCACGTATAATATACGAGCCGATCGTCTTCCTTTCTCCCTCTGCCTCATCCTCGCCTTCTCTCACAAACTCTCTCACTCTCTTTCTCGCGCGCACGCGTGTAAAATATATTGTACATATTATTATAATATTATACACACCTATCCCACACCGATACGCGCATTGTAATAGCATAATGTTAGGTATGATGTATGATATTGTGTCGCAGATGTTCGACACGAGTTTTTAAAACGTCATACGAAACGTATTTCGGCGTGGTGGGCGCGCGCTCGAGCTCGCGACAGACTCACGGGCTGCCGGACAATCCTTATACAGATCGCTACAACGTATAATATAATGTACATAATTATACGGCTGCGAGTTAACCGCATTGTGCTTGGCGTAATATAATAATATATTGTACATTAACAACAACAACAATAATAATAATATATGTTATTTGTCAAACACGCACAAAAGCCAACCACCACATTATAGTTTTCTTCAAATTGTAGCTTGTCTGGGACGTTCGATGTATCTGCCACCTATAGATATCTACTGCAGCGTACAATATCCGTTCTGACGTTTTATTACTATAATGGAATGTCACGCCGTACGTGCATAGGTATTATATTTTTGGCACATCTCACCGGAGACGCAACGCCGACGATTATCATCATAATGTTATTATGTATTATTATTATTAATACTATATTATCGTGCGCTGTGAAACGCCCGTTTGTTAGAAGACACCGCGCGCGCCACAGCATTGGAATATATTCGGCCGATTCGCGATGATACCGCGATATCACCGAAGCAGCTGTTAGGAGACCCCCATTTTGGACAGCAACAACAAATATTGGAGTATCCAAAAAAAGGCAAAGGTTCTCGAAATATCCGAATCGGTGCTACCGTTCCGTTTTTATACAAACACCTCGGCGGGTATACACGGCATGACGGTTCCAACCAATGGCGTAATCTGCGCAAAAAAGCGAGGGGGAAGTTTCCCCCTGAAATTTTATGAGAGAAAAATACATTGTTTGGGCCTCCCTTCGTTTTAAGCTCTAATTCATAATATTTTAATGTTACGACATATTTATATATTTCAAACATAACTACGCTTGAGCTTAGTATTATTTTTCTACGCGCGTTTTATGTAATCACCAAGAGTTGTCATTAAAATTTATGTACCTATATCATAAAAGGTACACTTAAAGTTTTGGTGATTATAATGTAAATAGTACCTACTAACTTTATAATATATTATCGCTATTTACAATTAAAAAAAAAATTAAAGACTGCTGTATATATAGTTTACGTTTTGTATAGATTTTTATTGGAAAACTATTTAAGAAATATAAGGGAGTTACTTCTTCCTCTACTATAGTTTTCGACACAATATTTATTTACTATATTTTCCCCTTCTCCAAAAGAAATTAAACAAAAATACTCCATTTGTTCTAGCCGTTAAAATATCGTCGGTAACTATTGCCTTTTTACGTTATACTTAATACGAGTATATCAAAAACAGTGCTCACAACTTTAAAGTATAAATACTTGTATACTCATATGAAAACGTGTTCAAAACTTTTTATAAATAAAAAACTATAAGTAGAGATTCTAGTGGTTTTTTTGTGAATTATTATTTATTAATTTTTGATATATATATATATATATGTATTTATAAATATGTATGTTGTATATATGCATATTTTTAATAAACATTCATAATATAACTAGAAAGTGGAAACGCTAAGCAATTAAATAAGTTTATAATAACTACAACAGTAATTGTATTATTGAAAATGACATATCAACATTCTCACTGTAGACGCGTTAAATTTTAATAATATTTTATTCACGTGAAAATCAGTATGGCTGATCGACGTTTGACATTAATCCGGGAATTGATTCGCAAAACATAAAACATTACAAAACGAGACGATTTATCGACACTTGAATGTGCAGGTCATTTTGTTTTATATTAGAACCGATCTGCGTGTTAATAATTGCATGAAAATCGTGTAATACGTCACTCGTGATTGCTTTTTCTGGACGCTTTATAGTTTATAACGCATACTACTGGTGTGCGTGATATTTTATTCTATTTAAATTCTTAGGGGAAAGGAGAAGGAATTTCATCATAATAACGGCAGCCTTTTAGAGTTTTGCCACGTAAAGAGCGAGCGAGTCGCGCTCGATAATAACGGTCGAAAACTAAAGAGCACTACAACCCACATGTATACAAAACTTTCTATATACATATAAATAGATATAATATATATGTGTGTGTACTTCTATATACACACTCACACACATGCGCGTGTATATAAATACACACACATACACAGGTGTATACGTATATAATATACTTGGGTTTTTAATAAAAACCATTGTCGACTGCGGCGCGCTAAATGGCAGAGAAAATCCGCTGTAAATCTGTTGCTCGCACCGGGAGGGAGCGTGTTTTAATCCACTTAGAGGCGAACAGGAGCTTTGGGTTCACGAGTCTCGCGTATATTATATATATATTATAAACATGTATATTGTATACGTCCGGGGTGAGTACGATATACGACAACGACGGGGGAGCCTTATGCATTTAATTTGTATACACCTCCCCGCGTGCCACACTCTGTCACCGACAAAGCCGCTGCCGCCCTATTCGCGAGCTCTCATCGGGGCCCTGAGTTGGTATAACGGGTTTAAATTTTAACGTCCGTCCGACCGCCATTATTAGAACGCGACGTCATAACTACGTATATGATACCTCTACAGCACTCGGCCGGCGTATATCATTTAATAATAATAATAATAATAATTGTATGTAGACTGTAGACACATAATATATTATTATATATGTGTATGTTGACGACTGTCGAGTGTTCTGTCGTCGGCACTCATCAGTTTCTACTGAGGTTAGCGGAGTATGTGATAATTGATATACCTATATATACGAGTATATCATAGAAAATGGCGTCAATATAAAAATTCAGCACTGGAGTAAAAATCCAAAAATACTTATTTTTTACAAAAAATAATAAATAAATTAGTATTCTGGAAGGGCCTGATTTATTTTATATTCAACTGACCCCTAACCCAAAAAAAAAATTTCTTACGCATTGCCCAAGTATTCCCCTTTTTACGCCACTGCAAATCATGTAAATATAAATGTACATATTAAATATTTTATATGGTATATATCGTGATGATATAGCTAGCTATAATAAATTACACTCCCCCCCATCCATTGGGTATACATAAAATATATTGCGTGCGTAGCAAACACGAAGAAAAAAAATTAAAATCAATTCTAATCCTACTTGACTGTAGCGTCAAACCATTACGTCACGGATGCGCACTATAGAAACGCATCGTATCGTTGTGTATAAATCGCTCGAAATCCATAAATCGTAAAAAAATAATACAATCAGCATTCAGAATTCTGGTCGTTGTACTTTATTAAGTATTAATTAAGTATTAAACCTAATCCACAATTTCATAAATAATTTATGAATACTAAATTATTACGGTCATGTGTGAAAATTTAATGTCGTTCTTACCTCGGAGTTCGGTGAGCGACGTAGGCCAGTGGTGTAATAGCTCGGTGGATGATTGCAAAACGCTAGGGAACTGGAAGCCCGTGCTTACGTTGTGCACGTCGGGAGCTGTTGGAAAAAAAAACAACGATAAAACAAATTTCTTTAGTCGTGAATCTGCACAAAACACGTTTAATTCGAGATATTATATTAACCGATGTACGATCGATGATAATAATATTATATATATTAAATACTATATCGTATTTATCGTGTTTTAAATAATTACCGTTAATATGGGAACTCAGTGTAGTGTTCGTGTTATCGGTGGAGTTGACTTTTCCGTCATTCAAGTCCAATATGTCACATATATGGAAACCGGATGGTCGCGTTTGACTGCTCGGCATTTTTATACTGTCCAAAAGTCTGTAACACATAGAAAATAAAAATAAAAATCCGTTAAATAAACTTCGTCATGGCAGTAATTTATCATAGTTATAATAAAATATCACTATTCCTCAGATGATGGCTTTATTATAGCTTCTGTATGTATTCTTTTCAGGTGTGTGCCTATTAGAGTTGGTGGATTTTCATCCGCAAAAAATTTTACTTGATTCGGTTTTGCCATTCGATTGATTTTATTTCATTTAATTTTTACCCCTACAGTTGGTAAACACCAAGCGGCCAAAGAGGCGTATGTCGTTTTCCCGAGATAGCTAAGTAATTCTAAAAAACATAGGGTACCTAAATGTTCACTAAAAATTTCCCGCTTATACATAGTGTACCTGAACTTTTACGTTTTTCTTCTGTAAAGAATCCCGGCCTAAAACTCGTATTGCACATCTGGTCCGAGAAATCGCGATGAGGCGCGCAGTAATAGCGATATAGCATACATGGTAATATTTTCGCATAACGTGTAACGTGTGGTATACCATACGCATCGAATTTAACGCCGTTTGTTCGTCCGATACGAAAGCTGCAATATATTCACTATAAATACGACATGAGCACCGCACGTTTCACTCAACATATAGGTTATGCTCGTAGATATTGCCTTTAGGTATATAAGTGGTGCCTACGTATACTCCTCACACTCTCCTTCGGCCCACGCGATGCTCAAAAACAATATAATATTAATCACGGTGGTGGTGAGTTTCATACAATCGAACCGCAAGTGATACATCAAAGAGCATATTATAATAAATATACGTGTTTGGGCGTACGTGCGTGCGTAAGTACCCTTCTGTTCCGATGACACCGGGTAATTTCGGTCGCCGTCAAATCCTCGGGAATTCCAATCGAGCACGTTCTTCCTGTGCCCCCTACCCTACCTCCTGTCAACGGTGAAGTGGAAGCGACACCTGTTGTGATTATATTATTATAATATTATTTTACGCCGCCCTATACACCCACACACTCGAAACAGCATGTACCTACCAAGTGTTATAATATTATTATGTATATCTGTGCGACGCCGCGAGACAGTGTATGACGCGTATAATATACGGTATCCGTAGCTCTCGCCAAAAGCGTCTCCGAAATATCGTAAAAATAACATGCGAACATTTTCTAAAAAAATTCATCGTCAATGTCGATCGACGGTTTTCCGAACTATTAACCGTAGACAGAGCTTTCACGAGTAGGTTCAACGATGAAATCAATTTTTTCGTTAGAGAATACATAATATTAAATTCTATAACGATGTTGATTATCGTGTTCTCAAGCACGAATATTTTATGTAAAATTAGCAACTGTACACCATGTACACCATTTTGTCTCACTTTTGAGAAGATAATTTATATGTAGGTAGGTATACGTATTATTTGTTCCAAAGCGTAAAATCCACTAAAGAAAGTACCTACCTAATGTAAAATATTTCTCCTACAAGTGATAGTTTGTCAATTGTCAAATTTAAGAAACGATAAATACATATTGGTATTGTATTATAATATAACGACGCGCCGAAATCGGATTTTGCTGCAAAATATAATGCAGGATCGAATAAGGGCTTGATCCTTATTGGTACTTGGCTTCCGTTTAAATAACAGACACGACATGGTCGGAGACGCTAAAGACATCATCCACTCTGAGTGCGTAAAACCGGGCTGCACTAAAATTAACATACACCGCTACGGCGGCGTCGTATTTACGACCGTACCTATAATATAATACCTGGAGAGCGGCGATAATGTTGCCGAAATTTATTCAAAGTCACGTACCGGACCCGTTCGCGCGCGCGTTTGCCCCACGAATGTAATAATAATATAATATGTATAATATCGCCTTAGCGCGCGGATCGACGGCACCAATAAAACGGTATAACATAAGTATAGCCGGCATATATTATTATTATTATTTTACAAACGGACCGCCGCATTGCCGTCGACACGTCGTCATATAACGACTATATACATATATATATATGTATTATTATTACTAAACCGACTGCAACTACCGATCGAGTCCGACCAATATATATAATGTACATAATGTTATATATTATATTATTATAATAAATGTATCACATATATTACTATTATGTTCGTATGCTCGAGTGTGAGACGCACTAAAAGCTATTATACCTTACGAGACTGCAGCCGTGCCCCGATCCTCCTGTTTCGTCAATTTGAATTACTGAGCCATTGCTTACTATAAGTACGCGAGCACATTATAGTAACGAATGTGAAATCCTCGCGCCGTTACCGGTTTTTTTTTTTTTTTTTATTTAGTTTTTTGGATCCAAGTTTGTTTTTAATACGAACGGATTTTTAACATTTTTCCTTTTCTAGCTATAAATTTTAAGTCGACAAAAATTGTGCGTAATATTATATTTTTTATTAGGTACCCATTATATTTCGTTATTTCATGTATCTATAAATTATGTACTTGATACGCAAGTCGTCACTCGCTGTTTTAAACATGCTTTTCTTTGCCAATAATCCACGACAGATGACATTATAATACGCATTATATCTGATCGATGGGCGGTACGGCATTTATATTACTGCCTATACTCGTACGATGGAGGTACTTACCATGCATTGATTTAGTAGTACTAATTCCACCGAAATATTTGTACTTAATTATGAACTGTTATAATGACTAAAATTATTCTACCTAATAAAATATTTTATTAACGATAAGTTGTACTCCAAAATCATGCCATATACATCTTATACCAGTGTACTTAACTTAACCCTAAGGTCCTCTGTTAATAATATTCGTCGTCGAATACATCTAATTGATTCATCGACAAAATAAATTTCACATAATTCCTATAAAACATGGATAGGTTTGGATATGGTTTAAAAATAATAGGTACAGTGACATGTGTTTTGATTTTTGGTTAAGATTGCGGATACAACGCACTAGTATACATGTATAAAAATGAAATAATGATTTGAGTTAACGAAAGATACTAGTATATACTCGTATATTAGACTAGTTTAATGATTGAAATGTGCAAACATTAATTTATTGTTAATCTCTTAGTTATATTCATACCTATTTTTTATTTTGGATAAATTAATAATTTATTATTACATATAAGTATTTATTTTTATATTATATTTTTTATTTTATAAGAAATGATTAAAACTAAATTGATATTTATCACAAAAAGAAAAAAATAAAAGCCGTGTATAATAATATTTTTATAATGTATTTGATAATAATTTTCTTTCGTATTGTGTAGTCAAATTGTTAAAAATTAATTTTAAATCAAGTTTGTCACCTGTTTCATTCTTTATTTATAATATTAGGCTATAATTTCAATAATTTGTAGGAACCTTTTTTTAAGTTCTGTAAAGTGTACTTATTATTAATTACAATAATACAATCAATGACAGACCAAATGTAAATTAAATATTTTAGGGAGTGTGAGCCATAGAATGAACTTTTCCAAGTATAGATTTTTGGTATTTTAAGTGGTGGTATTAATAGGCATTAACCTGTACAAAACTACTATGCTTCTATACGATCTAAATTGTTAATACTACAGAAAAATTACATGATATCTACATACTCAAATTATAATTGAATTATCAGTATGAGACTGCAGTAATATATCTAACCGCATCAATACAATTTTATAATCATAGAATGTACAAGTTTAAACTTGACTAAATACCTACTTTATAGCACACTAATACAATATATATATTATATATTGCGTAATTGTTTATCGTTTTAGCTGTAATTTATAGATATTTAATCAACGCGGCTTGTGTTTAGGGAGAGGAAAACAATTTATTTCGAAATCATTTAGCCCACCCTCTTATAAACAAATTAAAAGCAAATAAACAGTAGTTATAAACTTTAATTGAATAATATAAAACTGGTTAATATCAGTTTCTCGTAAAATTCCCTGCTCTTCACATTTAATTGATTTGACTTTGTATTGTAATAATATATAAATAATTATTTTCCATAAATAGCGTAAGATTAATAGTCAATCAATATCAATATTTTGATTTTTGAAAGAATTTGAGACAGATTTTTTGTTAATACACAATTATAAAACAAATTGGAATTTTCAATTACTAAATTATTTTTTTTTTTATATATATACTTATAATATCTTACCTATGTTAACTATTTTATACATTCTCGTAATAAGTTCTATGCACCTATAATCTAATAATAATTATTTATAATTTTCAGTACTATAAATTTAATATTATTGATATGATATTAATTACGATAGATAATATTATAAAATCTCATATTTAATGCCAAAAAATTATGCTAATATATTTATCAAAATAAATATGAGTTGAAATAAGTGGATAAGTACCTACACGAAATGCGAAATCATCACTGGAGCCAAAATCTAGCATATGTTTATAATTTACACGCACTAGCGTGTTATAACTGCGGAGTGTATTTTATAGAATTTTAGGTAATTATATTCATTGAATAAAAGCGACCTGAGTATGAACATTGAACACCGGTATGCGTTTGTGGTATATGATTATTGCGCAATATCGAATATTAAAATAATGTCGCGGTACCTGCAGTAGGTATACCGTCTGGACGTTTGTGGGCACACACGTCTTTTACGACTAAAATGTATAATATTATCATACTGACCCCGGGAAAGCGGACCTGAGGGCTGCCGGATTGCACCAGGCGGCCGGGAGCAGCGAGCACCAGGGAGGCATGATGGCCGGGCACCACGCGAGCAGCGACGGCGGTATCCTCGGGTGGTGATGATGGTGATGGTGCATGAGCACTTCTTCCGCGGGTTTCGGACTTTCGCTGTCGGACATGGCGATCGCCGTTGCGTACAGACGTTATGCGCGAGTCGCACTTGCGATTTACGAAAAATATTATAATACCGCGTTTGTCGTCGTTGATCGGGAGACACCGGGGCAAAGTCGGCACGTGCCCGGCAGTCGGTCGACGGTAGACGATTTCGCAAATTATACTACCGTTTTTAATAATTATTATATTATCAAAAAAATAATAATAATAATAAATCTCGGCACCGCGGGTGATTTTTATCACGTACACGAAATCGTTTTTAAGACAATATTGTGATACACACTGCACACACACACACACACTCGCGTAAATCTATCGAGTTTGCGGTTTTTGTACTACACAGTATAGTAACAACTAGCAATAATAATAATAATAATAGCTAGTTATAACGAACGTTTTCACTACGGTCGCGGACGAGAGCTGTCGAGAATCGGAGAGAAATGCGGTCTTCGGATCGGACACTCGAGACGCGATGAGGGTCGTCGGTGCAGTGGTCGTCGTCGACGAGCAACCCACTTGAAAGGAGAGTCGACTGGCGGCTGTTTCTGGTGCTGCCGTTGCCACAGCCGCGACCCCGTCGGCGGAGCGGTGTTGGCCGGGAGGGCGCGAAAAACTCGGCGAATGGGGAGTGGCCCAGGGCGGCGATTGGACGGCAGGCGTGGTCGCGGTGGAAGGGGGTAGAATGCGACGGCGGCGGCGGCGGCGCGCGCCCCTAAAAACCGTTGTCCGTCGACGGCGGCCGGCCGCGTCGGATACATCATCGCATTATTATTATTATTATTATTGTTATTATTATTATTATTATTATCGTCGTCATCTGTTTGCGAGTGTGTGTGAGTGGAGATCGATTCCAGCGGCGGCTCGCTGCAGTGTTGTAGATTGTATAGTGTCGGGTAGGTAATTATCATGATAATATGTACCTAATATTAAAATATCTGTATTATGAAAAATAACACTGCAGCCGATGTAACATTATTGTGTATGTTATAATATAATATTTTCGGATATCCAATCGGTCTAATGATGATCCGTGAATATTTTTTATTTTAACACTTAATCATTTTTTACACAATCTGTATTAAGTTTAATTTAGCGATTGTTAACGAAAAGATTCATTCATTATTAATCGGGTTTTATTTCTATATAATTTTATTCTTTTTAACGATACGTGTAGGTACAGGTACGCGCGAGTACAGTAAATAATTACGCGACTCACTAATGACAATATTTGTTGTTTGTTTCTAGTTTACAGATTTATTAAATTTACGTATTGACAAATTATATTATATTCGTATGTTTTTATAAGTAGCTGGTTTACTGTTAATAGGTTTTCAATGATTAGGTACCTTCCGTTTTAACTCAACAATAGGATTTAGTTTAATAATATGCTGTAGTTTAATAGAAAATAATTTTCATAGATAAAAAAATAACAATGCAACTTGCATACATTAGATAATTTGACAATATTGATTTATCACTTGATATTTTGTTTTAAAAACTCGTTTAACTGGCGGGCGTAGTTACTAGGTTTCAACTTAGTTATTCAAAAGCTATGTGTTATGACTTTAGTGTATTAGCATTATAAAAAAATATCAATATTGCATGATCGTCAAAGATCTTCTATTTTTATAGTAAAAATCTACTTTTTCGAAGACCAAAAACCGATGTGATTTTATCATGCGTGAAATGGTTTTTAATAATTAATTTATAAACGTGCGGAATCCTTTTAAAAAAAAGCCCTATACTTTAATGAAGTAAAATTTATTGTATTCTACCATTACACTTAATTTCTTACTAAGTCTTTAATATGTGGTTTAATCTATGCTTACTTAAAATATTATACCAGTTAAATCATGTATACAATAGATAATATCAATGTAATACTGTTTGTATACTGGATATAGATAATGTTTATTATGCTTTAAGCTCGTCAAAAATAATATATCGCAACGAATGTAAATAATATTGTTTAAAAACCTATTTAAAGACAAAGAATTATTATATACATTAATCGATTTTATATAGTGCATGATTAATGGATAATAATGCCTATGTACATTTCTTTAATGTCAAATAATATAGTATATTATTTTCTGTACTTTGTATACCATATAAGTTTAATGCGCATAGAAAACATTGTACCTATAATAAATATTAAGGTATTATCCGAAGACTATACGTACGTCAAAAGTTGCACTTAAAGTATTTCGTGGAACAACATTATTAAATTCTTAGATAATTTAGATCTTGTTAAGTAATTTTTATTTAAATATATGCAATCTATGCTAGAATTCCAATGTCCCGCAATAAGCAAATTTGATAAAATAATATACACAAAAACAAAAATATATAATAATAATAATAATAATACTGTTAAGGTTAATTTTTTAAGAGATCATAGCATCAAAATCTTCATTAACGTCAAATCATCTAGTAGTATTATTCGATCCAGAAATTTTAAATATTATATGTTTGTATGAAACTATAATCATTTATGG
This sequence comes from Melanaphis sacchari, assembly GCF_002803265.2. Lineage (NCBI taxonomy): Eukaryota > Metazoa > Arthropoda > Insecta > Hemiptera > Aphididae > Melanaphis > Melanaphis sacchari. The sequence goes on along the minus strand of NW_020271560.1, from coordinate 7,203,333 downwards.
ATATGTATATAAATTTGAATTTATAAAAGTATTTTGGTCTCTGCTGCATTTTATTCAAAATTTCGTCAGTCTACATTTATTAAGTATTTACAATACATTTATACCTATTATAAACAATACTCACAATTAATTATATTTATAATAGTTTATAAAATATTTATCTATTTTAAACTTTTAGAATTTTTATTAGGAAAATAATTAACTTTACGTGACTATCAAATTAAATTATTTATTATTTTTTTGTAACTGCAAATATTATATTATATTAGAACGACTTTTAACTTGTTAGTTGTTAAGTTAGAAAATACACGAAAAAAAATTAATTTAACTTTAACTTTTGACCTCATTAATATCTAGAATAATATGTTTATTATTATTGTAATATACAGTATATTGTATAATGTAGTTAGGCAGCGATATATGTGTGTGTTTTTACAAGTGGTCGTTTTACCACATACAATAGTAATATGAAGAGTAGCTATTAATATTATGTAAAAGAATTAAGAATAAGTATAACCAATAACCATTTCTCTAGAGTCTCTCCAAAATTAAATGGTAGCGACGAGTGTCTAACATTGATTTGTTCCGGTGAATTCCCAACACGATGGACGTCAACAGCCCCTCGAACTCGTTCGCATGTGCTCGCAGACAAGTAAATTGTAAAAAAAAATATGCATACTTATTACACTCATTGTATTGCGTGTGCGTGTCGTGTCGAGAGACCCATAAAAATATAATAATAATAGTAATACTACTAATAATAACAAAAATTTCGTTCGAGGACTTCACGACATCGCCAACAAGCCTTTATTTTTTGAAGTTCAATACATAAAATATAACATTATGATAAACTTGAACATGCTATTTTGTACAGTATAGTTTATTGTTATAATTTTCATCACAATAATTGAAAACGCATATATCGCACGTAATACAATCAAAATTCAACGTCAAATAGAATAATAAATCGAAAACAATCTAATGTAATGTACGATCATTTTTCTGTATAAACTTAGAATTATTTAACCACGTTTTAATTAACATTAGGTCTAAGTAAATACTTATATACATAATATAGTTCACTATTTTTTTTATTTTTTTTTTTTTTATCGTTATATGTTAATCTAGTTAAATAATAGTTCAACACTAAAACGATTTCCGTTACTATATCGAACACCAATAATATATATAATTATATAATATATTATATTATATTATAATAATATTATAATATTTATATAATATTATAATATTATTATATTATATTATATTATATTATATTATTATTATATAATTATAAAATTATATAATCAATCATATACCATGCAAAATAAATTCCAGGTATTTATTTTTATTTTTAATATCTTCAAATATTTAAATTAAAACCCGAGAATTATGAGGCACAATATTTTAATGTTATCTGGGAAATATGAAGTACTGCACTGTCAGCTACTATGAGCTATGGCAATGTATTAACAATGTATTAAAATAACTAAACTGATCACTGAAATTATTTGTCAATACAGCGCGTCTTTTTTTTCAGACAAATCTTCCTACCAAACTCAGTTCGGTGATCGAGATTTTTCTATAAGAAGTGAGGCTGCAGTCGTTAACCAAACAAAGCCTCTAATAATCTTCTCTATTTTCTGTTACTTCTTTGCAGCCGATATTTATTTGCTCCACTCCTGGAATATTTGAAAAATTCTTCTTAACGCAACCTTTGTAACGAAGTTTTAGCTTAGCGAGCGAATTTTGTATTTACCACGCGTAATCTACCCATTCTATAGATGTTCCTTTTTTATCTCGCTCGCAATATCTGGTCGTTTGAACAATAATTCGACAATAGCTCTCGGTTATGCCTTTTTTTTTTTATTCCTGTGTACACCGATCAAAGCATGAGCCATAATTTATATTTTGTCGTTATAGGTACATGACTCTCAAAGATTTTTTATCTTTCTTCTTTGGTTTTATCCGATGACAACAGTGTTGTGATCCATTCATCACTAAATTGGTCATAAAATATTGTCAAGTACAACTGTTTTTCAGCGTGTTCCTATATAGAGGACTCTGTCGAGGTCAATTTAGCTTACTCAATGCATAAAACACAATTTGTTCCCTATAAATATTCGACGTTGAATCTCTATACTATAGTAGTCAACCATATTTTATTTTTTGTCCACGTATACGGGATATGAAAAACTCGCGGTGATTAAATCTATTCAGGTAATACAATTATAGTACGAGCAATAACGATATTGCTATAGGTATAAAACGCTGCTAATACCACAATGTCAATATATAGGTATACCGCTGTATACTATAGGTAGGTATATTATGTATCAAACACATAATATTATAATCATACACAGTTTTACCATTCCGTATCTATTCTGTCGGTCAAATATCCATAAAGTTTATTACCCCACATTGTTATGCACGTGTCACGTTTGACTCTGTGTTGTTATCCGCCATCGACGTGAAATAATAACGGCGCGCGCAACCGTTATGCGTGTTTAGTTTTATTCCTATAATACTATATTATATTATTATTCATTATATTATTTATTTATTATTAATATTTTCATTTGCAGTCTGTGCAATACAATATACTTTAAAACTACACACACACGACATACATATTATTCACCCTGCCGAGAAATAGGTACAATTGTGTCGCGTGAGCGCGGGTGTTGTACAATATAACACTTAAATTGAGTGCGAATATAAAACTTTATGTGCTATGTATGTATATAAATATAGTATAATATGGACAAGAATTAATAACACTAAAAATTAACGCAGGAAACACAATAAAACAGAGCAAATACACACGACGCCGGGCGTCGTTGTTAAAATGTTATATTAAAACGGTATGGGTTCAATATAATACATCTATATATTATTGTACAAAGCCTCGATACAATGTAATGTATACATTACCACCGATCGAATATAATAGGGAGCGCTTATATATTATTTTTCTGCTACTGTTAGCAATATCGTGTGTACTGTTAACTGCACAACACACATCGTGTACATCCTTAAGCTATACATCCTTTGCACACAATAAATCTGGCGATCGGTAAATATTCAGTAATGTACTAGGTAATATATTATATAATGTACTGAATGATTCTTTTACCAATAAGCGCGTTCATTATTTCAAAAACTTTTGACTTTTCTTATTTTTCTTTATATATATTTAACTCGTTACAAAATTATATATTTGTTGTTATTGAATTTTTATATTTTTGTTTTTTGAATAGCGATAACCTACAGTTTTAATTTATTACTTATAAAACAGAATATATCTTGAAGTACTCTGATATATTATTGTATTAAAGAAATTTAATTTTAGGCGAATTGTTTATGTAATATAACTATTAACTATATAAGTATTTAAAGATAAAATGATCGGAAAGAAACGGAATAGGACTGGACCAAAAAATTTCGTAAACCTTATTTAAACTTTAAATTTTAAATACCAACTTATAAAAAGTTATTTCGTCCGAAATTTGATGTTATATACAACCTTATATGTATAAATAGAACGCGGATGTTTTGACTTTTACAAGCAGTGATTTTTGAAACATGTCTGCAGAGCTTCTCCAATAAAAGTTACTTATATAATAATAAATAAAATAAGCGACCACGATAATTTTGGATTTGAGGATATCGCCTTATCACAACTCTAGAACATAGTTTTACACTTTGATTTGATCGTTTTGAAAAACCATTAAAAAAAAAAAACCACCTAACTTTATTGATTTATAATATGCAATACAAAAGTACCTACAAATTTTAGTATACTCGCACGATTGTATAACTACATCACTGTTACATTATACCTCTCACTCGTGCAGTCGTGCGGCGGGCGACAAAAAGGCTTTTTAAACGCATCGCCTGTTCAATAGCAATATTGCACGTGTGGTGTGTGTGTGTGTGTGTGTGGTAGTAGAGCGCTAATGGACGAGCGATATGGTTTTTATTATATTATTATTTTTGTTTTAATACACCGACAAATTGCGTTCGTTCCGAGCAATTAGACTGCTCCCTTCGTGACCCGACTGAAGCTCATCTGCCCTTAATTACACAACACCCCCGCCACCTACTTTCGCATGCATGTATATACTTTATTACCTATACTTTGTACCCCGTCATTTTTTATTTTTTTATCGTAGTATATAGATACGACACTCTATACTACATATAGCTGATTCAGGTATACTGTTGTTGTTTTTGTTATTGTTGTTGTTATGTTTTTGTTAATATGATTGCTGGCCTAACCCTGTCCGGAGCAGGTGAAAACGAACCGATGTATATTTTTTCACTAATTTATTTAGAAGAGTGCACGTAAACGCAAAAAATAGAGTAATTGGTTATCATAAACGTATTCAGTATTGCAGTAAGTAGATACTTATATATTGTATGTAATATAATATATCATTTTTTTTTTTTTTTTTGTATAAAATAGAAAGTTGGTAAGAATACGTATATATTATGTGTAATAAATCGTTTTGGTTTTACTTGTATAGTTTATAATAATATAACAATAAATCGATGTATTTAAATTTTATTAATATAGTAAAATTAAATTATATTTTTCATTTAAATATGTAGGTAAAATAGAACGAATGATTGAAAAATCAAAATTTATTGTTCGGGTTTAAGTAAAAAAAAATAAAATACAGTACATAATGTATCAAAAAAAAAATAAATAAATAAATAAATAAATAAAAATGATGTGAAAAACAAATAAGTAAATAATTATAATTAGAAGTAATTTATAATTAATAAATTATTTATTAGGAATGTGGATTCATAAATTGGAAATAATATGATGACATTGTTTGATACTTAGCCGTAACGAATGGCTAAATAAAATAAAATAAATAGATGTAGATTATATTATAATAGGTACATAAATAAATACTTTTATAGAAATAACTTTTAATTACAATTATTTTAATAAATTAATTTTAAAATAAAGATTAAATTTAAAAATCATAAAAAAAAAATGTTAAAATAATAAAGTGGCTGAAAAGGTTAAAAATTATAGCGTGACCGCGGTTTTTAACTTTTTGTTGATAGTAAATATACTTTTTTAAATCCACTTAGTATTATACTTACTTTAATTGTAAGTTTATAAATAGTGCTGTGCTCATATGTACCTATATAATAAATGGGTCAATTGACTTTCGTATCGAGTTATTATAAGTACAATGATATGAGAAATACAGAGTTTCACAGGATATAATATTATTATACATTCTATGCAGTAGATATTTCTGTTTGTCGGTGTAAATATATTATTCAATAAAGACTTTTCACGATAAAATAAATAATAGCAACGAGTATATAATATTATGTTTATACGTAATGTAAAATAATACAATAAAAACAATTAATTAATCCAAAACAATATGAAATTGATTTTGTGAATTTTAGGGGTGCTAAGTAGGTAGGTATTCAAGACGAAAATTCAAAATAAATACTTTGGCAAATAAATGATAAAACATTACAATATTACTCATTTAGCTGTATTAAAACTGAAAGACGGATAGCAGCCCGTTCGAATTTGACATAAGTCAATTTAGAATCTATTTACTATATCCACGAAGCTACATAATAGCATATTACATCAAAGTAATATAACGGCACGTACTTGTATTTTTAATAGTTTAGGGACATTATGATTGGGTATTTGGCGCGTTAATCATGAAAATCTTCGCACGTTGCGGACGATCGGTTAAAAAAAGAAAAAGGGAAAGAAAACCAGCAGTGCCAGGCACGTGATTGTGCACGTCTAATCATCGGCTGCAGCTGACGGTTTTTCTCACGCCCTCCTTTGGCCTTTCCATTGGTAGGTACATTAACATTATATACGTACATAAAGACATGCGTGTATATAGTAATAATACATTTACGGAGCTCGAAGTATCTTATCATAAATATATATACAAAATATATAGCCATAATATTATCGTGTAATTTTTTTTCATTTTAGCTCGTTTCGTGTGCTTTCGGTACAAAATGTGTGCCCATGTTTAAGTATATATTGTACGATCGACGCGGTGAAGGGTATAACGAATAACAATAACAACAAACGCAAACTTCGAGGGGCCCAACCACTCAGCGCAATAAACATTATAACGAACGCGAGCTTCAGCTCTCCCTTTCTCTCTTTCTTTCTGTCTCTCTATATGGGCGACGTTTAACGACTTTAACAAGTTTTCGGTTTCCAGTGTCTCTCGTCATGATATTATCCAAAGTCCTCACCCCTTCTACATCCCTTACGACCCACTCGTTTCGGTATTGTGCAACCAGTATATTACGTATTATAAATACTGGCATGCGACAGGGTATGACGATATAATATTATTGTTGTGCACATATTTAGAAGATACCTATAAATATAATAGACTTTCGACTACCGAACACGATAGCATTTCGAACGACCAAAAATTCGTCAAGAGCTTTCCTTTTTCGTTTATATTAGAATATAATATGTTATGTCACATTAAATCATGCCCGAGAACGAGAAAAATCGTACAGCTCGTTCTTACAACTGTATATTGGTAAGGGGTAGGTACACTGCATGCGCCGATGTAATTTTGATTCACGCATAGCGTTACGAGTGCACTTTAGGTGAAGACGTGAATGAAACCGTTTGCTCAAAGAATAACTGCATCACGTCACGGTATAGATATACGTGGCAACGAATCGTTATTTTCAAGTTAGACGTTTGACGTGGGTGGAGGAGAACCACGTATCTCGAGTGGCCAAAGATGGTTTTAAATCTTTTTATAATTTTTAATAATAATAATATATTTAATTAAATAATTATTTTTTCACTTCGAAATTATGCGTTTTTTAGTCTAACAGCACAATATTTACCGACTAAACATGGATTGATGTTGACAATAACGTCGATATAACGAATATTATATTATGTAATATTATAGAGACGTCAAAATATATGCTATTTCCGTGAGGTCTGGCATCTGCACGGGGTGCGAGTTGCGAGGTGAGCATATCGCTAGAAAAAGTTGAACGATGAAGTGAGATTTATCAATACTAATCTGTGTTTACGCGTCGAAAAAGCCGTAAGCCCGCGATACAACCACACCAGGTCAACTGCACAAGACCGAGAAACGATGAATTATATTATTATCACGTGTACAGTTTTACACAAACCGCCTACTAAAAAAATCTACACGGTGACTGTTACCATTATACGACATACACACACACATATAACAAAAACTTCACGAGTTCGCGGTGCTCGACGGGGGAGGAGGGGAGAAGAACTAGTTGCTTACCTGTCGTATCTTAGGTCGTCGTCGTACGGATAATCCGGTGGAAGTATCTGCCAACAGCTGGTCTCGTAAGCTCCGACCGTTTGAGTTCCGCCACCGCCGGTGCCGCCTACAGATTCCTGCGGGCCGAAAGGAACTAGGGCGCTGCTGGAGTCGGTGGGTTCGATGTGGTGGTGATGTTGTAGTTGTTGTTGCTGTAGAATTATGTGATCTTCGTGATGCTGTTGGTCCTGCTGTTGCTGGTGCTGCAGGTGATGGTGATGGTGGTGTTGATGGCTGTGTTGCTGCTGCTGCTGCTGCTGATGATCATTCATGATCGGCATAAACGTGGTTCCGTGATGGTCCTGGTGGTGGTGGTGGTGCTGCTGTAAGACCATCGGGTCGGCTCCGGTCAGTACGTCGTGCTCGTGGTGCGCGTGGTACATTGTCGGCGCTTTGGGATTCGTGTGCGGCGATCGAACGGTTGTCGTGTTTGCGGGTTACCGGCCGATCGGTGATATTTGTTTCTGTTTTAGTGTTTTCCGATCTAATGAATCGATCGATTGCATTCGAACACACTGCGCGCGTTTGTCGCTGTGCGGCCGAACGACGCACTGAACGACCGATCCAAAACGCCACGCCGACGACGGGGCCGCGAAGGCGTCGTAGATAAGACGACCTCTTATCCACCGCACCGGATCCTTGTGGATATATATCTACGACTTGGACGTGTGTGTGTGTGTGTATGTGTGTGTGCGTGTGTGTGCGCGTGCGAGCGCGTGTGTGCACAGCGTGCGTATTTACACACACACACACACACACACACACACACACAAAAGCGTACACAAGCGTGTGTATGTATATTTTTTCTTTATCTATTGTCGTTGAACGTCGTCAAAGGTTTTAGACATTTATTCTCTAGACCGCGAGTACGACGTCGCAAACACGAATTATTTCGGTTTACATACTATGTAAATACCAATCTGCGGTGCATCTGAGAGAGAGTCCACTATTTTTCGTATTTCTTTTTTTCCCGACACGCACCACGTATAGGTGCACAACTATGAGCACGTCAAGACGGCCCAACGCGCCTCACTCCCGTCAATGTTGTCGACGAAATTGTCGATGTTTACGATGCGAAAATGGCCTATACTTACTTATACTGAGCTATAGGCTGCTGCATTACGTCGTGTTCATCGGCGGAAGAGCGAGCGCATAACCGGCGTATGCCACGGCTCCTAGAAAATATCGTGTTAAATAACGCTCCATTGCCTTCCTTGAAGACACCGGATTGCCAAAACAATTCTAATGCGATCGTGATCAATATTCTAGTCCAATTATTATTATTATTATATTAAAAAAAAAAAAAAAAAAAACATTCAAAAAAAAAAATTTATATATTTTAATAAAAAAAAAAAAAAAAAAAAACATTCAAAAAATAAAATTTATGTATTTTAATGTAATAACAGAAATAAATTAAGAAAAATTAAGTCCCTAGTTGCTGAGAGCTGAGATTATTTTAATCAATAAAAAAAATAAAAATTTATTAAGTTAGTCTAATTTATTATTTAATTTTTTTTTTTTTTTTATTAAAATCAAACCGATCGGTCCAGTTTTACATAATGGACCTATACGAAAAGGTGATTGTAAATTTCTCTGATTAAACCTTTTGTTTATGTGTTTATGTAAATCTTTCTGATACTAACATTTGATCTTTAAAATAAGCATAAATTACTCCATCAATCTTATTTTTTGACCGATTTTATTTTAATTATTTTAATTTTTAATTTTAAGTTGAAACTAAATTCGATTACAATGACAATCGTTTTACAATGGTAATTTTACAATACGTTCGATGCCGTCTACCTACTGCTGTTATTTGTATTTCTAAATGTTTGGTTTTCTTTATTATTATAGTATAGCTTACGAATATGATGAAAATAGTGAATTAATAATAATTTGTAAATTTGACTTTTTGATCTGTTAAAGGATAATAGGTACTAAGTTTGAAAATTTAATTTTTATGGTATATATGCACATAATATTGTGCATTTAAAAATTTGGATTTGATTTTTAACATATATATATATATATATATATATGTTTTTAAATTAAGAAAAAGTATTTTGATTTTCTGACTTTAACCTATTTTTGAGAAATACTAAATAATATATCCATTATTACTTTACAGACAACATTGGTAATAGTTCATAATAAACATTGATATATTATATTTTTGGTTTAATTTAAGATTTTAGATATCTAACTTAACCTAAAATACCTAAATTGTAAAATAATGTCGAAAAACACATATGGTTCATACATCTTCTTTGAAGTGAAAAATATCGAGTAGTTTTTTCTTATGGTATCGATAGTATTTAAATTAATTTAATATCAAAAGATTTTACATTTTGAAGGTGAAGAAAAATTATCATAATTTACTTGCAATAATGACTTCTATAATGACGATTATCTGAAGATCGGTGGAATTCACACATGCTCATACTTGGCACCTCTTGCACCCTCTAGTACATGCGGCACTGTTATTGAAAAGTACATTTTACAAAACTTCAATTTATATTTGTGTGATTACTGATTTCGTAACGAATTTCATATGAATCTCTTTTTGCTACTCTCACTCTGTATAATTTGGCCTTTAAAGCGTATCACCTACACGGTGGCCAATCTCCGTGTCGATCATCTACACGTCTTTACAAATACACGAATTCGCCAATCGCGAAAGAGCCGTCAAAGTGTTTGTTATTTTTGATAGATGATTTTAATGACGTTCACGAAAAGATAAATACGTATTTATTAATACTATCTCATTATTTATAAAGTATTATGTAGTGCATTACATAGTCTGATCAAGTCGTATAAAATTATTTGTTTGTAAGTGTGACAATAGTTTAACAATAACGATAATTTGTGTTACAAAGTGTATGTACAATACAGTTATAATGTGTACACATTTATATACCTAAACTATTATATTATAATGTTGTTATATTTGAACTATTGAAATCGCACGACCTTGTGCTACTATAGCGTATATCATGTGCAATAAACATATATATTATACTCTGCGTGCATCATCGGGGTGTGTACAAAGGGAATCTCATAGTAAATCGTATTAAAGTCGTTCTCTTTTTCGCTGTTCTAAATATCAGTATAATTTCTTGCTCACGAGTCACATATACTTCATAATGTACCGAAAACAAACAATAACAGATAATACATGTTTATATAAACATAATTCAATGATAAATTCGACAAACCTTTTATTGTTATTACTTATTGTCTGTTTCCTATATACTATGAACGGAATACTGCAGTAACTGTAGAAGTAGAACTACTATCATTTACTAACTTATCATGAACCTATGTTCATATATTGTATTATTTTGCTTACGGTTATTTACGATTTTGTTTATTATGATTTGTGAGTAGTATACTTATGAGCGTGTATGATATGCATGTATCTGTAGGTAAAAAATATTAAAATTTGAAGGGAAAAATTATTTTATCGAATGTTTGATTTTCGATTTCAGGTCACACAATCTCGGTTGCGGCGATAACACGTGTTGAACTCTATCTTTAAAAAAATAACACTCGTCAATATCGCGGCAGAATATCGCCGTCAAAACGAGTAGCTCGAAATTTAAGTGGCCGAACGGAAAGGTACTTCATAATACGACACAATATATACCTATATCTACCTAATAATAATAATAATAACTTTATAATTATTCTGAGGTAGTATAATAATAATATTGTAAAGTGAGCACTAGCTGGTATATTGTATAATATTATTATGCGTATAGGTATATAATAATGCCGCCACTGCGCAGCTACCGATCCCGCCACTGACGCCACTGGTCCGGCACATACGGACCGCGTAACGTGCAGACGACTCTGCGCACAGATAAGGCGTAGAGGTAGAGGGCTATAATAATAACGTTATACCTATTGCCTACGTTTTTATAATATAATATATAATAAATTATACTTCCTGATAATATATTTATCTATATTAACAACGGGAATGTGCGTATATTATTATTATTAGACCATAAAATGTCTTGTTTTATTGCGATGTGTGCGACTAATAGTTATATACTATTATGACATGTGTGAGTATATATTTGTGTGTGTGTGTTATTAGTTATTATTATACGCGGCTTATGCGTTCACAACAACAAAGACGATGGGATAATATTCGAATAAAGTAATAATTTTAAAACAACGACCATTATACACCCCCGCGTAATAAAGGTACAGCATTAACTCAATGTTATACACATTTAGTGGTTTTTTTCTTCTTTTTAATTTTTTTTTTTTTTGTTATATTTATCATCACTCGGATTTACAAACAACGCGGCCGCGGCAGGTAAAACACCACGGAATTGAAATTTGATGACCGCTTTGTCATGACATTGTAATATTATTTTTGGCCGCCGCGAGGAAATCGCAGGTATATAGGTGTACATTAATTTCCATTGATGTCGTAAAACCGTTATATAGTTAGTAATACCCATTAATCATTATGCGTGTTTCTGACTATTTTTTAGACTTAAACATCATCGTCACCTTCACTTCCGTGTTATACATATATATATTATATACGTATGAGTTGATACATCTCTCGATGACTCTTATTTTCAATTATTCACAGTTTTAAAATATTCAACATCACATAGTATATTTTATTTTATTTTTTTTTTCGAGGGAGGAGGGAAGACGTCAATAAAATAATTTTCTTTTACAATAATTACTGTATACATACTATTATTCAAACGTCATGATTTTATTTTATATTTTTAATATGCTGTAAAGTGTAAATTTATAAAAACTATATTGTATTATTTTCAATTTTGTATAACTACGTTGCACGTCTTCGAGTGATACATAGTTATGTTTTAAATTGAATAATAATATTAAATCGTTATAATACATTAGACGCACAGCTGTTGACATAATTAGATTTATACTTACATTTAAAGAATTCAATTTTTATTATAATCTTCACTGCATAAACCTTAAAACATGAAAATAAAAATAACATTCCAATAAAAAAAACTGAAGAACAAGAACAAAACTAACTAAATATTAATCTGACAGTGAATATTTTAAAATTATTGTCGATATATACTAGCACGCCTTATTGATAAATTGTTTATCAAATCAATATTTAATCAAATCGAGTATACATTTTCTTAAATTTGGAAACAAAAATATATTATTACTATTTACTACAAACTGGAAGGTAGAGCTGATGCTGAAACCAAGTTAAATGCTAATGTAAAAATGCATTTGATTTGGTAGACTATCAAACTTTAATTTTCAAATTAAATATTATAGGTTGATATTACGACATTTTATCTTGACTATCTTCTTATCTTTATTAACGTACATAAGTATAAAAAATAGATTATGTTAAGTATTTTTTGGGGCTATCTGGTATCATCCTTTTTTTTTATTTCTAGTGTCTACAAATTATATTATTAGAAATTTTAAGCATTGGTAATTCTCTTTGTTTGCTGATAATCAAAAATATAATATTACATCACTTTTTTTTTATAATCATATTAATGTTTATAACTAATTAATGACTGTTTAAACCTACATCAAGACCTAAACAGATTCTCCGCGTGATGCTCAGAATGCTTAGACAATGGGGTGCATCTTGATACAAATACGTATATGTATACAAATAACTTTCCAATGCAAAAATGTTTACCTATTCTATACCGCAGTAATTTAGTTGACTATGAAATTACGGTTAGAGGTTAGAGATCTTGGTATAAATTTATCGTCTAACTTTATTTTTAAAAACTATATGGAAACTGTTTATGAAAAGGCTTTTAGAAACTTAGATTTTATTAAACATAACAGTGTCAATTGAGTTATACGTGTCTAATGCAGTATTTCATAAAAAAAAAAAAATGATTAATTGTATGGTCCATTAAAATTTATAACCAATCATGGCCACACATGTTGTGGTCCATTATTAACTCGCCATTGATTCATTTAATATTTAATAATTATTTGTGCCACCCGAAACTAATTATTTATTTTGTCTTGACATGTTCCGTTTTAGATTTAAAGAGTTTGGTACACTGCGATAGTAAAATAAAATTGGTATATCTACAGACGGCTTCAGTAAATATGTGTGCTAAGGAATGTGATGATTAGGAAATTATATACTTAAAATAGTCTAACTCTAAAAATTGATTAAAATATGTGTTACGAGTAAAGGCATTAATGTGGTAATCAGTGATTACTAATCAGTAATCATTTCAATGATCGGGAAATTTCGTAATTTCCCTAGAAAATTGGAAAATTTTGTAATAATACACATTACCCGGTCATTCCGGTCTTTATTATTAAATACATTTATATTTAAACATTTATTTATTAATATTCAATATCAAACGATTCATTGGCAGAACAGTTATTATTATATCATACAATCCAACTTGTTATCTGATAAAAATTTTAAAATTGACGAACAAAATATTCGTTGTGCTCAAAGTACCTAACTGTATGGCTATATACCTATATAGCATGTACAACTCTATCCGTGTTCCAGATAAGTATGTTACATAATCTATACATGACATTTATTATTTATTAATCATAGTTGATCCGTCAACTATTTTGCAAATTTTAAGTAGGTACCTATAACTAAAACGATACAATTTGAAATTCTTCACGTGATTTTCTCACAATTATTAGCTCGTATGAAAATGACATGTTCGTGTTAACTATGAAAGTCAATTTGAATTTAATTTTTATTAACAAGTAAAACACATTGGTTACATCAATAAATCAGCCGAATTAGCCTTAGAATATGACGTGTTGAATGCTGAAACATAAGTAGGCAAAAGCCCAGTTGCGTATTGTCAGCATAAATTCTTAGAACTAGATAAAGCAATGGAAAAAATTCAAATCTGAAAAATATTCTTTTCCCGAAGCGGCATGACAAAAATCAGACAATTATCTATATAAGGTACAGCTGGGATTTAAAAGATGTAACTGCAAAACTGGCTGTTAAAGTAAAAAATATACACACTATTCAATTTTAAATGCCATAGTGCCCATAGTGGTGATAAAAACTATATAGATGATTAATTATTATCAGCTTATAGTTACTTATTAATTATTATTATATACCACATACCTAATCAGTCGATCACGGATCAAAGATGAAAACATCAATAAAAAACGGATTATTTGAAAAACATTTCCTTTTACCTTTTATATAATTGTATCGATGTGATTATTACTTCTTGACGACATTTTCCGGCAAACTATGTATTTTCCTAATTAACAGCTTTGATTGTAATATATATTTATGTATATCTGCAATAGAATCAAAATTAGTTGGAAACTCGGCAGTTGTTTCTATTTGTATTTGAAAAAAAAATAAAATACTCATTCAAACATTGAAGTAAAGTATTGGAAAATTATTGAAAAAAAATAAGGAAAATTCAAAATATAAGGCTATACAATAATATAAGCTTATAGCCGTATAGGTATGAGGTGTTAATTCATCAGTCTTTATTTACCTTCTACACACTAATCGAGCTTCATTATAGTGTTGAAGTATCGTAGGTTTTTCTGCCTTAGAACATATTTTATTTAGAACTAAAATCAAAATATCAAATAAAATTAAGAAGGAAATTTAAAACCAGTCTGTAAGAAAGGGCCCCGCGTGTAATGGGGGTAAAAGACTAATGACTTTTCCAATCAGTCAATCAACTGAAGAATATGCATCGATAAAAGTAATTATTTTTGGATTTAATTTGTTAATATTTTATACAACAAAATATCAATTATTTTTTGGCTATATATACTATATACTAATTATTAAATGAAGAATAGTCCATCTATTGTGTATAATAACATTAACAACTGTTGTGCAAATTGCGAATAACTCAAAATCGTCTGGTTTTTACGTACACACATCATTATGTCATCAGTTAAACAGGTATATCATGTTGCACGATATGATAATATGACATACCAGTTTATTATACACTTATATATAATATATTAATATATATTGTGTACGATATTGTGCACATTGTGTGTACATCGCAGTATTGTATACTGTAGAAGGTATAATACGTAGGTATAGTTCCGATGGATCGTCTAAACTAAACTAATATTTGACATCTGACTGTAAGGATATAATAATAGGTAAATAATTAAATATATAAACCTGTAGTTTTAGTGATGCACACTCATACGTCTTATAAACACACACACGCACGCAAGCGTTCACACAGGCATCATGATATATTGTATTTTGTATTAAATCATAACAGTTTTACTCTATTATTCGGTTATCGGCTTAACGCGTTATGCAACGAGTAGGGCGTAAATCATAAACATCCGCAGCATATAGGTGCAACTATACTGAAGCGATAAAGAGAGAGGGTCTAAAGCACCCATCCACCCCCTTAATTAGATGAATACGATTCATTTTTTATCATAAATTATTTTTGTATATAATCATAATTTTCAAGACTTTTTTTTTCTTTCGAATAAAAACTCGCAGTACTCTAGTGTGTACTTTACTGAAATAAATTAACTAACATATTTTCCAGTATGTATAGCTGTATAAGTCTGTTTGAATCGTCGAAATTCTCATTTTTGACATTTAAGTTTGTTGAAGGTGTTTCAATACTTCAATATGAATTTAATAAACGCTTTCAAAATTTTAAACAATGCTCATAATATTTAACATTGCTCTCAAATACATTTAATATAAATATTAATGAATTTCCTGTTAATCTTCAAATGGAAATGAAAGATTTACAATCACAAGATACTCTTAAAAATTTATTCTTCAAACTTTCACCTTCACTGTGTTTTGCTAAACTCCCTTCAGAATTTATAAAAATAAAAATAATAGCTGCAAAATACTTAAGCATTTTTGGATCAACGTGTGTATATGAACAGGCCTTTTCTCGCACGAAAAAAATTAAAAATCCACTCCATCATGATTAACTGATGACCACCTCCATCATTTAATATAGTTGACACGAGTAATTTTGATGTAGAAATCGAAAAAATCGTGAACAAAATCCAACAGCAAAAATCGCATTAAATATGTTTTCATACAGTTATAATTTACACGCTATTATAAAACATAACTTTATTTTATTCTTAAAAATTACAAATTAAATTAATGTAGTAGTATTTTTTTCTTCTTAATAAAAGCTAGGGAATAAATTTAAAAGATACTTCTTTTGCAAAATTTAACCGGATCAATTCTCCACTAGTAAAAAAAAGTATCTTTTCTTTTAAAATACCGCGTACCCAATTTGAGTATTATCGAATAACACCGTGGATCCAACTCGTGTTTTTTTTTAAGGGATCAACATCAAATATCTTGGGACTCAACTCGCATTTTCCCGATATTCTATACGATTGGCATGATGCAAAGGTCCATTTTAATCTCATTGCGGAAAACTGTTCAATAACTGGTAGCGAAAACGGGAAATGACTATTGTGTATAAAACGTGGATAAGTGCACACCATAGGTATGCGCATACTATTTTCGCATGGGATGCCAATAATAGGTTAGTTTTCTAAATCGATTTCTGGTTTTAAACTATTATATCTAACTGAAGAGTAAAGATAGTCCTTCACACTAATTCTTAACTCAAAAGTTTTATTCAGTTACGTTTTAAAATAATATATTTATTTTTTTATTTAATGTAGTTTTTGTTCCAAAATAATAAAAATTTGTCACTCAATAATAAACTTCTATACATATATAAGTATATATTAATAATTAAATTTAAAAAGATATTTCTTTTACAAATTTTTGGTAAAATGTATTTTTTATCTTAAGGTAATGTTTTTTTTTTTTGCTTATCTAAATTTAATTTTGAATTAGATAGATACACATTTTAAAAATTGAGGTGTATGAGATGAACGATTCAATATAGAAAATTCATTACCTATGGAATCCCTCTTAAAGTTTTTATTTGTAGATTCCCAGGTCATTACAGAAGATGGTCACTACATTATAGATTGTATAAAATAAAAGGATAACACAATATTTATTATATCTTGTATGATGTCTGTCTATATGATTTTAAATTATTGATAGTTTGCACGAAAATACATTCATTAAAATCTAATTTATCAAAGTGAAATTTCAAGCATAATCAATTTCAATCTTGTTAATTAATCTCAGTTAAGTTATATTGCCATACAGAATAGGGTTGAATTAAAACAAGATTTTTATTTATTATCTCATTAAATAGTATAATATTAAAAAACTAGCCAACAAATAAGTAAACATCAAATTAGGAAAATAAAATACAATCAATGACTTAAAATTATACACAGAACAAAAAAAAAAATTTAAAAAAAATAAAATGTTCTAACTATAAAATAAAAGGAAAAAACAGTTTCAACCAAAGAATTTAATATATAAATATTTAATAACAATAATTTTAACTATAGAATTTATGATTAATAACTAAAACAACATTACTATGTTAACACTAAAAAATGTCCACTGGAAAGTTATCATTATTCTATGCCAAAGAATGACGGTCAGAAAGGATTGACTAGGTTGACCTTTTCAAAATATAGTACATTACACTGGGTCTACCGAACATGTATTTTACACTAGAAAATTATATAGTTAATATTATAATTATTTTTGTTACTAAATGAAAAATGTATAAACATTAAACAATTTAATCTATTATAAATCATAATAATTTGGGCATGAAAGATAGCCGTAGCAACGACATGCGAGTCATTATTCGGATACGTCGTTGTTGTGGCATCATACGAAAAACTCAGTCTTGTTGCTCAGCTCGTACTCGATCTCCTCGTTCTTGTACATCTCCAAAAGCTAAAACGTACAGATCGAATATCTAAGATTATATGAAAAGACAACAACAATAAGTCGAGTTTAAACCGGGTAACATTAAAACATACATTGTTTATTTCTTTAATCAACTCTTGTTTTTGCTTCTCGTGTTTCGCCTGCAACTTATCCTTATCTTTAGCTTGTTTAATCTACAACATTAAATTTCAGTATAATATTAACCAGAAAAGTATTGTTTTCAATTCACTTTTAACTCATTTCTCATGAAAAATTTAGCAAATCTTTTTACCTGAGCATGTTTCCTCTCATCCATGAACTTTTTTGTGTTGTTTTGTTTCTTTTCTCTTAATCGCCTGTCTTTGTCGCCTTTTGTCTTCAACGTCTTATCGTTCATTACCTCTTTCATCACTTCGACAGATATCTTTGCTTGTCTAGTGTTCATTTCTTTTAAGTCTCTGTAAGCAATAAAATTCCCATTAAGTTTAATCGTAATGTGTGTTTAGGACTACTGTATATAAGTTGAATCATACTTTTCGTGTCGAGCTTCTAACTGCTTCATTTGTGCAGCTTGTAGGTTCTCCATAAGTTTTAAAAGGGCATCCTGTTGTTCAGTAGCTTGTTGTTTTTGTAATGCCCATTTCTCTCGCCTATGACGTTCAACCATTTCAGACCACTGAGTCATTTGCTCAGTCACCAGTTTTTTAACACCACCATCATTGATTACTTCAGTTTTGCTAAAACATCATACCATGTTAAAAAATTAAAAATTTGTCTCATTTAATGATATAATTTCACTCACTCTTTGCCTTTAACAGCTTTTTCTACAGATGTACATTGATGTTTTTGTATAGCGGACTTTTCTTTAGCTTGTCGCTTGCGTAAAGTCTCTAATTCTTTTTCTTGCTTTCGTCTTGCTTTTTGAAATCCTTTGTCATTTCTAAGGTACTCGAGGTTTATATTTTCAAATTTCAGTTCTTCTTCTACAACAAAATAATATTGTTTGATCATGTCATGAGAAGAGCAGATGCAACGGTGGTAGTGAGAATGATTAAAGAAATTAATATAAAAGGAAAGAGAGAGAGAAAGATTGAATAATAAGATAAATAAACAGAATAGAGAAAAACATGAAAAAAACTAATGTAATTAAAGAAGAGATTGGAAATAGAGCCCTATGAAGGGTGATCAACATTATATGGTTAAGAACAAAGTGCAAAGCAAAAGATATTTTATATTTTAATACTCACCTTTCTTTGGTTCATCAGACTTTTTGTTTTTGCTCCCCTTTTTACCAGTCTTCTCACCTTCGCCTGCATTGCCAGCTAAAATATCTTTGGTATTAATATCGGTTTCTTCGATACCCATAGCTTTCATTTGTTGTGCACGCTTTTCTTGTGCTGACAAAAATGCTCTTGGATCAGATAAAGCTGCCATGAAATCTAAAATTATAAACAAAAACATTTATCAATTTCTTCTAATTAATATATAAAAATTATATTATCAGCACCTATTGAACAAGAAATAGCTGTTAAAAATTAACACTATTACCTTTGTCATACATAAATGATAAAAATAATTATGAATAATTACATATATTCAATAATGCTTTAAGATTATTTAATCTTTCAAAGTATACAATGAAAAAAAGTTAGATATTATAAAAAAAATGTTTATTAATAACTTATTCATATTAAACTTTAAGACTAAAATGTTTAAATAGTTGATGGGCTTAAAAATAAAAATTATTCAAAAAAATAAAGGATTAACTCGATATTGTACTACAGTCGAAAATTGATCTGATGACAAAAATAATAAAACATTTAATTATTGTTGCACTACAGTATATTAAGCAATACACTAGGATGGCTTAAATTAAAAAAATTAAAAATAAAGCTAAAATAATTTCCGATTTCGTCAGTATCTCTTAAATATAAAAATTTAACTTTTAAGTTAAAATAAATACACATCTCTCATAGACATTTTTTTTAAATTTAATATTTTAATACCTACTTTATTAATAATATGTTAAAATATTAGAATATCCCGTTAACAATTGTTGCAAGAATAATAATGAAATGAAAACAATAACAAAAATATATGATTTCAAAATCACATTTAATTTTATTAATCGAATGTCTGATTGAATCACGATCATCGCTCGACATGAAGCTATATATAACCTACGTATTTTCGTCGATGTCGATTATTTTGATATTATTTATAAGGTATTACATTAATACAGTAACAATATTTATATTTATGTCAATAAATATATTGAATTCAAAAATAAGAATAAAATATATGATATACGTATAATTTATATTGTATATGTATATATACACAAATAAAAATTAATATGATACAATTGGAATCGAAAAACCACAAATGGTTGTTGTTAGAGAATTTAGTATAAAGATTCTCTTTAGTTACAATGAAAATAAATTTTCGAAATTTCGATACTTAAGAAATACATGGTCTAGTCTCGATTAATTTTTAATCGGTTTAAAAGAAATGATCATTTGAAAATCAACATTGAAAATTATAAGACGATCACCGAATTGTACATGTTAAGAGTAATATGAGTAAAATTATTTTTCAAGAATCCTAATAATACCTTTGTTTGGTTTGCTGAAAAAAAAAATCTCAAGACGTTGCTTAAAAGTTTAAAACAAGATAATTTTTTTCTTATTAAAATATTTTATTCTCTACGTGTAGATGTAAATTGAATTTTAAATAATGATTTACATATTCACTTGACAAATGAGGAAAAAACGATTAGAAGAAGGTATAGACTTTGGATCGAATATTCGTAAATCACTACAATATAATTATAAAAGGTAAAATATTAAAGTAATTAACTATACTCGAGAAACAATTTAAAAGATTATCCTACCGGTATATCCGTCTGACAATTGGTGTTATAAATGGAGTTTTTTTTTTTTTTTATGTATTTAGTGATTTCAACGCGACGATCGTTACACACTTTTGTGAAAACGTGGCCAACTGATTCTACGACTTTAATAACAGCAGTTATCGGAACTTCCTAATTTTTATAGTAATTTTAACGTGTGCATAAACGGTATAATACACATAATGACATAACAGCAGGAAAACTACGTACTTTAGTACTTACGTGTAATAGTTAGGTATCATAATTTTATTTAAAATAATAATAATAATATAGGTATTATATTAATGTACCTAACTCGTCGTAATAATAATTCGTGAAAGAGTGGTGGCAATGGTGGTTGAGGAGTGTAATGCGAGTATGAGACATGGCCACATGGGTGTGTAGTTTCTAGACGGTTTCACTCAGAAATATTATAATATTCTAGTTGTTCCCACCGACCAACAGTATCGCAGAACAGGTTTTCAAAGTACTAAGGATTAATTCAATTATAATTATTATCAACATCCGCATTCAGGATCTAATTCTCAGCTATGTGGTTACCTTATGCGCAATTTTTTCATAATAAAACTCGTTCCACACGTATTACCCATCCCAGAACAAGTTTATAAATAATATAATAATATAATAAATTAGGTTCTAAATATTACTAGGCGTTTAATTTAAAGGCATCCTATTTTCACACAATTACAAAACCTACTCAATAGTTTATAATGTTTATATTATATTTTAATTTTTTTTTAAGGCTATTAAGACAAAATATTAAATTAATAAAGAGTGCATACTATTGTTGACTATTAAAAATAAAAATTGTATTATCATCTTATTGGAGGAAAAATTACAACTGAATACAATATTTAACACACCTTCAAAACCATCAGGAACATAAATTTTCAACTCGATGTTACAGAATAACATAGGAAGAGCCATTGGGAAATTAGCTTCTGATCTCAATGATATATGTCTATAGCCAGCTTGTAGACCATCCAAAGGCAAAATTCTTTGTCCCAATAGTTTTCCATTTTCTTCATACACACCAATCCTCAATACCGCTAAATCTGGTAACACTACCTATAGTACAAAACAACATAAATTATATTTAATTTATTTAAAAGTTATATTATACTCGTACTATGTACACAGCATAATAAAAATGTGCAAATTACCTTTCTAAATAAAAATGGTTCTTCATTGTACACTGGATTCAAACCATTGCTAGGTACCATACGAGTACGAAATTCTTTACGGATAGTATCTGTAGGAAGGCCATACATATCAACTTCAACATAAGTACCAACCTTCTTATCAGATAAAAATTGGCCAGCAATCACTTGAACCGAACACTGGGCAGCAATCACCCCGTCTACAGGGGATTCTGCAAATGGGTCAAAGCTTCGGTCTGCTCTTCGCATAAAATCTGGTTTCAATAAGTATCCACAGTTACCATTGTATTCAAATTTTCCCTGATTAAGCTGCATAGGCAAATCAGCAGTTTGAAAATTTAATGACACCATTTGACAACCAGCATTCCAAAAAACCTACAAATTAACATTATTTTAATACTAAAATGAAAAAAAATTTGTTAAAAACTGAAATATATGTTTTTGAAATGAATAAATTATTATATTATTAAAATAACAAATTCGTAATTTTACTTGTGGCATATAATTTGAAGAATCAGCGCGAGTTCCTTTTGGATAAATACGGCTCATCTGTCTTTTATTGTAATTTACAAATTCAATTGCTTGAGATTTTAAATACCCAAGTCCAGTGTTTTCAGCAAAGGAACTCATATTATGATGAATATTCTTTTCTAATATATAAATATATATATATATATATTATGATAATTAACTATAGAAATATTATATTATCAAACTTACTTTCAGCTACATCAAAACCTTGAAATTTGATAGGCTGTGCATAATTAACCATTGAAGATAACCACGGATGTACATTTGTAGTTGATCCAGTATACTGTATAGGTGGTGGAGCCTCGGCACCTTCGGTACCTGTTCCCACATCAGGAGCTTCAACCTTGTGAAAAAATAATTATTATAAGTAGAGGTAAAGTTAAAGTAACTAATGTGCAAATTTGACTTGAATTATATTAGTACTTAGTATTCTACTATCTAGAAAAAAGTATTTGTTTACCTATCTATAATAATAATAAAAAAAACCATGCCAAGAACATAGTGATAAGTAGAAAGCATACATTTGACATTAAATTAACATTGCTTTATGCAGTCACGCCAAAACCCATACTTAAACTATTTGATGTCATGGTGACACATGAAGTCTAAATATAATACTAAGATTAATATGAAATCCCATTATTCAACTGGAATTTTTAAGAAAAGTGATGGGCATACTATCATCCTGAACAACAGATTTTAAAGATCTTATAAATGATATAATTTACAAATTTAAACCTACTTAGAGGTGAATTAAATATTTTATAAATCTAGTAATATATTGTTATAAAAATAATATTATGGATGATTATTAGTAATAAGTATTAAGAAATAATAATAATAGGTAAGTAATAAAAGTATATAATACCCAATATTCTTTGAAATCTAGTGTTACCTTTTTTTCTTCAGGTGGATTTGATGTTACTGCAGTTGCATCTTCTTTTTCTTCATCCTCAATGACAAATTGACCTTTTCTAAACAACTCTAATTCACTTTTTTCAACTTCTGGTTTTAACCGTTTATTCTTAATCATAATTTTCCTTTTAAGTAATGACGGCGGAGGTAATGGTACTCCTGGATCACACTTAAAAGTAAAATATTATGAAAACAATATTTATAAGCATTAGAACAACAATCAATTATTAACTTACTGGAAAATCAGGTAGACATTCTCTCATTAATAAATCTCCAAGAATTTCATCACAATATTTGGCAAGTTTGTATTGCTGACTTTTACAACAATGATTCTCAAATGACAAAATAATTGGAAAGTCAGATGTTACAAATGCTGTGTCTCGAATAGCATAAATTACATCCTAAACGTAATTAAACAAAATATCTTTTATTATCTAAAATTAAGTAGTTATTAGCATTCAAGATAATATTCAAAACAATGATAATTTTTATTGTTCTTAACTTATTTTTATAAAAATAGAACTTAAGATATTTTTCAAATAACTTATATAATATGAACATGAGCATCCCTAGGGGGGGAAAGACAGGGCACTTACCCCCACCCTAGAATTTAAAATTTATTTCCTAATTGTAATAATTTAATGTTATACTGACTAAACATAATAATACTTTATAAATAAAACGTATAATAATAATACTTAATTGTAATAATGACAAAACAAGATAATGTGCTATAAATAAAATGTATAAAAATAAATCTTTATTTTTTAGATTAATTTTGCCTTTCCCCTAGAAAAATGTCTGGGGACGCCCATGAATATGATCATCACTTCAATCTTTTAAAAATTAAAGTCTTGCAAAACAAAAATCAAAATGATTATTCAGTATTTGACGATAAAAAAAATATTTTACTAAAATATTAACTTAACTTTTAAAAAAAAAAAACAAGTTTTTGAAATTTTGGAGCTAATTAAGGTAAACAGTTTTTTTTTTAATACTACTAATTTTAATGATATTTAAACATTTTAACTGTATTTTTAAAATTAAATTAAATTGTTTTAAGTATAGCTAAAATAAATATAGTTTATAAATGTTTTTATTATAAATATTGAGTTTTTATGGTCAAGATTGTTTTGAAAATGAACTGCTCATCTCGGAAAATATAAATTACATCATATTAGTGAAAATAACAGCCATACCTTAAATAGAATATCTGTACACATGGCTTTCCCGTGGGTTATGATTGGCTCTTCTTCTTCGCCTTTACCATCCCAACAATCGAGTTCAACACATCTATAGGTTTTCAAGGTAGGGTTTAAAAAATATTAATTAATTTTAGTGAACAAAGAAGTTTCAATTTTATTAAAATAACCTTACCTGCATCCAGCTAAAAGTGTTTGACGATACATTTCAACACTAGATTTACCACCAAATTGTCGTCCAGATAAATATGTATTATGAGATGAATTAATATAATAATGAGCTAAAGGTTGATCCATATCCATGTAGAAATCTAATCGATCCAAAAACACTGGTGCATTTTCATCAGACATTAAATATCTAATGAGACCTTCTTTTGATAATTGCTCTAAAAAAATTATTATTGTTACTCTTATGTTGGCCTTAATTAAATATTAAGTTAGTAATTCATATATTGGATGTAACCATATAAACACAATTACAAAAACTTAAAATCATTAATGAACAATCTAATATTATGTAGTAATATAAATCAGAATATGGACGCTGATTTAGATCTCAAAATATTTGGCAACAATTTTGTGCGTCAATATTACACAACACTCAGTAAGTGTCCACATAATTTAAGTAAATATTATGAAAAAAACTCAATATTTATGCATCAAAACATGACCACTGAAACTCAATTTGTGGTTGGCCAAAAAGACATACATGATTATTTGGTTCACCTGGGCTATAAAGGATGTAATACTAATATACTTTCAGTAAACACTCAAAAACTTTATAATTATATAGTAATAGTTGTTGTTGGTAACTTGACTGAACATAATAACAATCCGAAAAAATTCTCACAGACAATTGTTCTGGATTATAAAACCAAAGATGAGTGTATAATAAAAAATGACACACTATTTTATTTAAACCACAGAGCACAGCTCAATATAGAAAATGAAGAAGTAATAACATGTACTAGGAAATTGCAAAACCAAACATTTAATAAAAAAATGTATTCTTTAAGTCAATATGATAAAATGTTATATCCGCCTAGAAGTAATCAGTTATTTGTGACTGGTATACCAGCAAATACAAAACCACAGGACTTAAGTCAGTTCTTTGAACAGTATGGTCAACTATACAGCTTGAGGATCATGACAAAAAATGTGAACTACGGTTTTGTAACATTTGCTACATCAGAGTCCACTCAGGCAGTATTACAAAATCGTCCAATAACATATCCAGATAAAACTGGAGTGTGGTTAGTCGTTAAAGAGAAAAAAAAGACATACCAATACAAGGAAAATAGATATCTTCCGACTAGTCATCAGTTGTTTGTAGGAGATATTCCAGTTAACATAACTTCTGATGAGTTGAAACAGTTTTTTAGCGCGTGGGGTGAAGTAGTGAATGCACGCGTTATAGCAACAGAAAAAAACCTGGAATCTATTACAGATATTGTGCCAGGATTTGTGACGTTCATGACAGCAAACAGTGCAAAAAAAGGTGTTAAAAAATCAACCAATTATGTTTCCTGATCAAAATGGTGTAGTATTGAAGGTAATGGAAAAAATAAGTAGAGCACAGAAAAAAAAAAAGTATTGTACATGAAGAATTTAAAAAAAATGTGAATGATGAAAGTTCATTATTTGTATATTTTTAAATAACTTAATCAATCTCACAAAATATGATGTGCCTAAACAATAAAATATAATTAAAAATAAACATATATTAATTATCTATTAACTGAGATATATTTGAAAAAAGTTATTTTTATGTAACTATGGAATAATCCTTGATTCTTGACCTACGAGTATATTGCATATTACCATGATAAAAGTTATCAAAATTAACAGAAACAATTTTTTTTTAAATTGTTACATTATTCATTTTAAGTAAATTTGTATATTTTTATAATTTTTTGAAGAATTAATTTATACCGTTTTGTTTTAAAAATAAATTTAAATTAAAATCCAGACAAGTAATTTATGAATTATAAGTGGAATAGTAGACAAACATTTTATAGGATATCTTTGTGTATCTTTCCACTCAGCTTATCTAAATTTTAAATACTTATAACTCTAAACTACTCATTTGAACATTAACTTATAAATATTAAAATACTCCAATAATTATTTATCTTCAAAAAATGATATTAAAATATTGTATTATCATTAAAAAATGTAAAACTTATAAAAAATCCTACCGATAAAAAGTATTAAAACATACAATTTGTTTAAAAATTTTAGTTTTATTTTGACCGAAAATTATATAAAAATATAATTGCCTTATATATATATGTTATTAATATTTTGTGGTTGCTTAAGTTTAAACATTTTCAAAATGAGTAGTATCATGATAAGTTTTGAAGCCTCTCTAAATTATTATGTTAGTTATGATAAAATTTAGTTTAAAATACTTACTTTCATTTTTTACTTCTTCAGATGGTTCATAGTCGTTAATAATTTCAATTGCTCTCTTTTCATCATACAATGGGTATAAAATTTCATTTAAACGAGGATCGCGCTGTTTCTCATTTAGGAATGTGATAAATTGATCCAAACTGATATTTTCAGCTTTTCCTTGAGTGCTAAAATACAAAGTATTATGTATGTAGTATTGGAAAATAGATAAAAAATAATATTTAAAATTTTTAATTTGTTAAAAAATAAGAATTATTTTGATAAAATTTTTTGAAATACTTAATGTCATATTCTCAACTAATCTGATGCTAAATAATAAAATGATACTTTTAAGAAATTTCTTAAAATTATAAGTAACTTTATTAATTTATTAAATGCATAATGTACATAATATATTTATCAAAATATTCAGAATTTAAATTTATGCTTGAGTTCCTTGCAGTTTTAAAGATTAAATCGTATTGTATAAAAGTTTATATGATTTTATATTAAAGTATTGAAGTGAAAAAAAAAATAAAGGAAAGACACAACACACTTTTATACATTTAGATAACACAATAATTGTATAAGTAATTAATTACTTACATTGACTGGAAAAGTTCTTCAATATCATTTCTAGGGCATATCTTATGATAAAGTTCATAGAATTTATCAAATGTAAAATCTGACGGCTCAATAGTATCATTCTAAAATAATAAAATCAATACAAATATAATTGATTTTTATTCAACCTTAAATCTTTTATACTTTTCCACTGGGCAAGTTGAGATCAGCCAGACATTGGTAAACCATTTTTTCAGTTTTACCTGAAGCAAATGTTCTAGCAATTACTTTTACAGGAACTTTACCTTTTGGATCCACTAACATGCCTAATCGCATCCAACTATAATGTATTAATATTAATTAAAGACACAGATTAGGTTTATTTTATTCTATAATAACATAAATTATTATCAACTCACTGTTTCATAAGATTAGTCCGTACACAAACATTGTTCATTTTGTTGTTATGTGTGATTTTACGGAGGCCTTCTTGCCATTGCTTTATTAAAATAAAAAATACATAATAATTAGGTATTTGTTTAACAGTTATCATAAAATGATTTAAATACAATTTCAAATACTTAAAATTCTAAAACTATTAAAATAATAATAACATTATTATTTATGAACAAGTTCATTGACAAAGTTGGCAATTAAAGATTAATATTATCTACACTAAAACCAAGATTAAATTATAGTTATTAAATTATTATACATTTATATATTTCCTTACATTAATTAAAAAAATTTTTTTAAATTGGAAAATTGTTGCCATTTTACTTTGTTACTTATATCATTTTTTTGATTTAAAAATAAAAATTACGTCATAATAAATAAAGATTTCTAAAGTGATGATAATGTATATATCAATATATGAATGATAAATATACACATCATAAATTAAAAGATTGATATTTAAATACAATAACCAATTTCTAAAATGTAATTATAAGTTATGCTTTTAGAAACATTTTTATACACAGGAAAAATTATATTATACACATAATAATGAATTACAAATATATTTCAAATTTAATATAAATTTATTAATTATACTATGTAATAATTTAATAAAATAAATGTAGTTCATTAAACTTAAGTTTTGTTATATCAAGTATAGTAAACATAAATTGAATATACTTTTCTTTTATTCATTAAATCTCAGTAGATTTTTTTTAATTGTTATTTTAACATAGATGATTGCAATCACATTCATGAAAATGAAAAATTTAAGAAATAAAGAGGTATATTATATCCCTTTAAAATTATTTTTGTTAGATAAATGATGTAACCAATTAAATAGAATCTATTGATTTCTGAGGATAATAGCTTATCGAGTTATCGATTGGTAAATAATTGTAATACAATTCTTCAGTTACTATTTAGACATAAATATACAGAAAAATAAACTAATAAATTTAAATAATTATTAATATAAAATATTTAACTTAAATATTCAGTTTTAAAAATATAAGTAATTGATTTAAACATCAAGATATTGATCAAAATTTAATTTATTAAAAGAATTTGTATAGATTTAGTTAAGTAATGTCATGTAACACTCAGTGTTTTAATTATTCTATAATTTTGCATTAAATTAACTTATAATATTAAAGGTGTGTATGAAGATATTAGGCAATAGTATAATTATAATAATTTTGAATAATTTGTTGGGTAGTTCAATATTAATACATAATATTATAAATTAAATAGCTTTAAACGATATAATTATTCAGTATTGTTTACTTTAGCTGTAGCAGCATCTGGACAAATAACATGCTGATAATTTATGTTGATGTAATCCGTGTTGCTGCATATAGTTAGGGATTTCTCTTCCAAGGTATCACCATGTTTATTTATCAACTGCTGCTGTTGTCGAGTATCCTGGAATAAATTTTTAAAAATAAAATATTTTACATTAAATATGGGTTTTTACACACCTGCATTATATTTCCTCGGTTTTACAAAACTATAACATACATTTTGCATTCAGCAGAATCAATTTTGTGTAGTTTACTTTAATATTTGAATGAATTTCTTATAATCACTTATAAGTAAGAACATAATTTATGCTTATACCAATTTTTTTTTTTTTTTTTTATATATATAGCATTCTAATTATTAAACTTATGATGAGTATTTTTATACTGTAATATTTTACATAATCATGATTTATTTAAAAATTGAAATATTGTATAAACCAACATATAAACAGAGAATATTCTAATCATAAAATTTGATATAAGATAAATTCATACTTAAAAGTTAAT
Organism: Melanaphis sacchari; assembly: GCF_002803265.2. Lineage (NCBI taxonomy): Eukaryota > Metazoa > Arthropoda > Insecta > Hemiptera > Aphididae > Melanaphis > Melanaphis sacchari. Next base: position 7,173,227 of record NW_020271560.1, on the reverse strand, counting down.
AACATAAAGTTAGTTTGACTAACATAAATTTGTTGTTGTAGTTTTGTACAAGGGAGAAAATATAATATGCTGGTATGGCATATTTTTATAAGACAGTTCAAAACTAGGTTAAACATAAAAGTGAAAAATTGTGATCTCATAATTTTATATTTTAAAGTTAATGATTTATTTTTCCAAAAATAGCTTACTTTGGGTAATCCTCCAGAACGTATGTCGCTGACCTGACACAATTCAATGACATCTCCATCCTAAAAATAGAGGAATAGACTTAGAAAAATTTAATTTACAATTATAAATTAATTAATGGTGAATATTATATTATTAATGATAATAGACAAAACAAAATAAAATTAAACAACTAGATAAATGTGGTAATTTAAATGTCACTGTATCTAATAAAAAAATTAATTTTTGAGAAAAAATATGTTTAAAGAATTAAAAAGAAAAAATTATTCAAATAAATTAAAAAAAAAAATTATTGAATATTTATTATTTAAAAATATTATTTACTCGATTTTCGCTTTTCCAATAGATGAAAAATCCATATTCATCAACCTTGAATGTACAGCCATATTCAATTTCCACATTGTCTTTTTCTTCAGACCAGCGGTCGAACACACAACCTTGTAGCAACACATCAGGAACTGGGATCTGCCAATTGAACTCAAATTTCTTTGTCATTGCGACCGATTGGTCGTTAAGTTCACGTTATGTTCATTGACTATTGAAACAAATAACAAGTGAATAATTAATTAGAATTAATTACTATTAAAAACAAATTTAATGGGCTTTTAAGTAACAAATTAAAGAGAAATTAAGGTTGAGATGGATTTTTGAATGCAATACATTTTATATCATACCTATTTTTATTATGTAATGATAATATTAAAATTAAAAGTGGATACTGAGACATAATAGAGATTATTGATTTTACTTTTTTTACCATAAGACTAAAATGAGATGGATATAATAGATTACCTAAGTGGCTAAGTAGGTATATGTTATTACAACCAGATTAATTATAATTTATAAGTGTAAAATTGACTACTGTAAAAACATAGATAAGTTTGTAAAACTAATTTTGATGTATAACTATATTTTAGTAGATATAGCTATTAAAAGAGTATCTTGGTATAAAAAAAAATCAGTAAACTGCCTATACTTTATGAATACCTAATAAGTTATCATTATTAATAACCTAATGAAAATAAAACATTAAAAAAATATATAAATATATTTAGCTGGGTATTCAATAAAAATATTAAATTCAATTATGTACATAAAATTGAATGGATAAAGGTATATTTTATTTTACATGTGATTTAAATAATTATTAGATTCTATTGACTAATATTTAAATGAATGGTTATCCATTGTGATAATATTATAATTAGGGTTTAGATTTAAAAGTAAGGTACTTATTAAATACTATACGTTGTACAATTTTAAAAGTGATTTTTGGAAAAACACAGTTGAGCTTTATACTTCAAACTTATTGTCACAAAATGGCTTGTAAAATTAACCCAACAAAAAATATAATTAAGAGAACAATATTAAAATGATTAGCTTAGTTCTGAATTTTGAGTTAATTTAATATAAAATTATAGTTACATAAGCACAAAATGTTACAGGTACTATTATGCTACAACCATAAAGTGGAATAACACTGGTTGAATCCAAAGAAGTTTATGGGTTAATGAATATCAGTGTGTTCCACCCACTTGACGAAAGGTCGCGAATGGTTAATCAATGGTCATCGTATGATGTCATCGAGAATGGGGAGCCTAAGGAATGGTACTATGTTAAACACTCGACGTGTACCTAAGTAATATTACTCACGTAGTTATTATTCCCTTGGAAACATTGATTGCCTACTATCGACGATATAAATAATTATGTACGGACTGCAATTATGTCTCGTCTGTCACCCACACCGGAGCCCGAGATACCTGACAATTATAATGGCAAGCAGACGTCTATTGTCGGGTCCGTCAGCAAACACCACCATCGCCGGTACGGCAACCGTCATTCGGCGGCGACTCGGATGGCCACGGGACTACGACGACGGTGATATTGTTTTACATTTACAATATTGTAACGACGGTCGATAACGGATCGGTATGCGCGTGTGTCCGGCAACCGCGAAAGTGAAACGGATCCGACAATAGTTCAAATAAACGGTTTCTGATGGAGAAAAAAAGGAATCGAACGTGAACGAGAAGAGCAGATAATAATTCAAAAACAAAATCTAATTGAACCAAAATAATAACAAACTACTGTCCGCCGCCAATTAGCTGCGGCTGTTATCGATCTTATCAATGAGTGCCGCAATCAGTGGTTGTCCGTCGCCGGCGGTCGCGCCGATTTGCACTTTTGCGAACCACTGTACGCGTCTCGAGCAGTGCAGCGGCGGTCATCAAAATCATACTACAATAGATTCTCGCATAAAATTAAAGTTGAAACTGTATTTTTGTCAAGAAAAATGTCTTGCGGGAATACGGTATTAAATTGTTGCCTGTTGGGATTGTATTTTCATTCAATTTTATCAGGCATCTATTTTGAAACTGTTTGAAATATATCATTTTGGTAACGAACGCGCTCGAAAAACATAATTTTATGGAAATTATTCGATTTGAAATATAATACGTATAATGTACCGTAAAATCGATGAGAAACTGTAATATACCTACTAAATAATATTTTTCAGAATCGTATTTGCTCAAACTTATTATTGTGGAAAATGTTTCGCTGAAAATGTGTATTATTGGGATACATAGTAGACGGTTCTGATGTTCCGAATAAATATTCCGACATAATAAGTTTCAATTTAATAATATTTTCCATCGGTTTATTTTTCAAACGTTTTCGATTAAAGAAATTTCAAACGAAATACGTTTCTGATTAAATAAATTTCTGAGTCAATAATATGATTCTACTGATTCTAGATAACTATAATGAATAATGATTAATACAAGTGTTATACATTTCGAGAAAAAATATTTTCCAAATGTTTTCCGTTCCAACTCTATTGTTTCCGGCCAATAATTTAATATTTTAATAATAGTAATAATTTGAAATAAAAAAATATACCTAGTCTTCCATATAATAGGTACATCTAATGTTATTATTATTATGTTATTTTTCTGTATTTTGTGTACTTATCACGTAGTTTTGTATTTATATATTATTATTTATTACTATTAATCTCAATGTAGGTATCTGCTATAAGTCTATAACTTACATACACAACCATCTCAATGCCGTTTAAAACAGGGTCGTCTCCACGACCTTATAGTTAACTGCTGTACCTATATGTATGTTCAGATAAAACGTCGAAGTTTTATTATGTTATCAAACAAGTCAAAATTATTATTTTACTTATTTTTGTATCGTTACTTATTTATTTACATATTATATAATTATTATTACTGTCTTCGCATTGTACCATCACCATTAATATTACTTAAATTATGTTAAAACTGTCTAACTTAAATCCTATGAATTTTTAGATATAGTAGCCTACATGCTAGGAGTATCTTACTGTTATATATAAAAAAATTACTTTTATAGATTAAGCATATAGGTAAGTCTATATATTCCGAAATTCAAATTCTATATGACATAAGACATAGGTTGTAGCATGGTAGGTATGTTCAATCTATATAATTTATTTATACTAGCTGTGTTTCTTTTTTTTATTTACCCAATATCTACTAATTATAAAGTCGGATTTTCACGATTTTAAATGTATATTAGCCTTAAGTTAATATTATATTATTACCTACTGCACTGCTCAATAATTACTTAAATTATTTTTAGTGAATATAGTTAGACGAGGATAAGACATTTTTCATAGATATATAAACCTAGTTAACCTTATACTGCCATTCAGTTGCAATGTATGTTTTTTCTAACGCTCTTGCTATTTTAGAACAAAAAATAAACTTAAAAATAATCGTTTTTTTAATTAATGGTATTATATTCAGGAAACTACAACTAACACGTTTTTGTGGGTATTACTCCTTGATGGCATTTCACTCCCCCCCTACCGCCACTACCACCTTCACTTTATGTGAACAAAATTGTTTAATAAAAATTACACACACAAACAAAGCCATTGATATCTACAGTAATGAAATTAAATAAGTCAATATTTACGACTTATAAAAACAAAATCAAATGAGCACTAAACAAAAGCCATTAGTGCCGCTGAATAAAATTTAAATCAAAACATCATATTATAATCTAATATATAAACAAAAACTTCAATCTTAACTGGATTTGGGGTCTTTTGTTCAAACTATGTCATAAACGTCTAAATTTAGTTGGATTATAACCATAAAATTAAAATTACTACATTCAGTGTCAATAACAGATAATTTTGCACACTTAATATATTTGAAGATTTGAAAATTTATTACAAAATTATATGATGCCTAAGAAAACAAAAATCAACAGGGTTAACGAAACCATTACAAAATTTCCCAATATTCATCAACACTAAAATACTAGATTATCAAAAGTTTTGTGATTTAAATGATATTATCATAGGTACTGATTATAACATATACCAATCGGAATATGCGTCTGGATAGAACCAATACATTTTAATAAGAAGTGTGTAACTATTATATGAAAAACGTTGCATGCTACTAAATATTTTATTTTTGGTGGTAACTTAATTATATTAGTTGTCCGTTGCTAAGGGTAACTATCGGTATTATAACGCTAAATTATAACGTTATTCAGTGGTACAGTTATACAGTACTCAAAATTGTAGCGGGTCAGACTAAAAAAAAAAAAGTTATTCAAAAGATGCATTTTAAATAATTAAATAAAAATCAATTCAGGTGGGGGGGGGGTTACAACACCTAAACTCTCTTGACTACGTCACTGACATTATAACCATGAACTAAGATCTTTTTAGTTCATGGTTATAACATTAAATTCACATTTGTTATCGTTTGGTTTCTATGGCAATTGCAAAGATTAGAAAAATTTTGCTTAGAAAAAAAAGTATCCCGCCAAAAATCATATACATTATGTTAAAATAAAAAATGAATAAAAACCAGTTTATGAACTCACTTGTAAAAACTCTTCTGGGTACTTAGCTATGTATTAACTAAATACTATATCGTCGAATAAATTAAGACTAAAAGGTTATGATCAATTTTTTAAAAGAATCAAGTTTAATTTCATACGTACCTATAATATACAAATTAAAATTTAAAAAAATATAAACCATATCGGATTGTCATCAAAATTGTACATCCCATCACGCAACTTTAGGTTTCTTGGATAGAACGTAAAACGCTCATTCACAGAACATCAAAAAGATTATAACTTTTATTTTTCGTCAATTTAGAACTAGTGCCAAATAACAAAGAATTATTTAAGCTTACATTTTTATGTTGTATCATAAAATTTTCAAAGATATTTAATTTCAAAATATTATTTAACTGCAGTTACGAACACTAGCATAATCGTATATTATTATAATATAATATACAAGTGAGTACACCGTGCCTATAATATTTTTTTCTTATTACTGCTTTAAGTACTTTTAGCCATTATGAAAAGGTATATATCATAGCTATATATACTATAAATTATAGTATTGTCGCAATCCATTGTCCATATTCTCGACAACAATAACATATACAAATATACTAATAGATATTCTCTTCCACATTAGTTTTCATCACTTCTATCCATATTTCAAATTAAACCTGTAGTTGGACCACACAATAGTTCAAAATAATATAATAATATGTAAGCCTGTAAAACAGTTATAATGTAGGCATATAACGTACGTAAAAAACGTGTAAAATATTTATAAGACAAACATTGTATAAATAAAAATAACTTATGGAATGTATATACAAAATTTAATTGATGAGAATAATTATAAAAAATATCTAAAAAGTAATAAAAAATAGCCCAAGAAGACATATCAAATCAAAAATTTCAAAATTGATTTTATTGAATTCATTGGTACTTATTTCAAACTTTGTATAAAATAAGCGATACGTCTTTCATATTTTACAGTAAGTTAAAAATAATATATTTTTCTACAAAATCACAGCCATGTTATACCCACATAATGTATGTATAAAATGTAAATACTATCTTATTACAAAGCATACTGCTGAAAGTCTTCTTATTTTGATCGTAAATGTCATGTAACCAAATTTAGAAATCGAATTTACTTATGATACCATTTTGGCATATTGTATAGAATAAAAATGTGTTTCTTTAAAAAAAAAAAAAAGTTAAAAATTTAATCTTATTATTTCATTGACAAATTAAAGCATATAGATATAAACATATTCTTATAAATTATTACAAAGTTGTATATCCAGATTTTTATTCTAATGGTGGGAGAGGAGAGATAAGCACATCTACCATTAATTCTCTCCTCAATTTTCACCTATGCATCATCATACATAGTACATAAAATATATATATTTCATTGTAAATTATAGCTACTTATAGATGTTCTTCGTTATTGTTAGATGTAATGTTATTGTTATACCCATGGTATTTTAATGGTTATAAAGAATAGTTATTTGTTTAATGATGTATCAAAAATAAAGAATTGATAAAGTGAAATTTAAATAAAAATGAAAAATACTTATTTCTTTAATTTTAAGTTAGCGTAATGATTATAATATATTGATTTTGTATTGATATTCATTAAAAAAAAAAAAAACTAAAAAAACTAGAAATTTTCAAATATCTATTAATAGCTTAAAAATATTTAAAAAATTTAAAAATTATATTATGTGAATAAACTTTTAACATAAACGTTTGGTCAAAATTTTAAGTATCTATGTACATTCTACAATTATTACAATAAAATACATTATACAACCACGAAAAAAAAATTCTGTTTTTTAAAATACTTGTTTTCCCTGATTATTTTGAAAAATATTAGGAATTTTATTTTTTATTTTTTACTTTCCAAAATATCAATAACCAAATTTAATTTGCTACCTACCAGAATTCAAATTCAATGTTTGATGTCCAAAGTCAGCCACAAAATTAAAATGCTCATCTATAAAGCTATTATAATTCCCATTTAGTCGGATGGCATCCAAATCTGGGATTAAGTAAAACCATCAAACATTCGTCTACTGCGTAGAAGAATTTCAAGCGATTAGTTTATAACTAATTACTGGATGCCGCGGTGTGTCTCTAACCTTAATTTATACAACAACCTAGGTATCTCACTCAAATAACTATAATTCATCAGTATAATATAATATTATACTAGAATGCAATAGAATTTCACAACTAACTTATAAATTGTTTTTCAAATATCCTCTTTAACTATTCCTAGAAATTCCAATAGAAGGACAAAAAAATTTTTTCAAAGAGATGCCTTAAAAAATTTATGTAATTATAAACTTATTAATTTTTACTCTGAAAATAAAAAATAAAAATTTAATATATATTTTAGAGGTATTACTAATGAGTATTTAACTTTCAGGCTTTCTCATATATTCATGTAATTGATTATTGAATTGACCCATTGTGTTATTATAACTTATAAGAATAAATTTTTAATATTTCTTTAATAAAGGCGATGACAAGTATAAACAATAAACATAAACAAAAATCCCACATCTTTGTAAACCATCAAACCAACACATTAATTGGCCTACTTATTAAAAATAATTAATACATACTCTGATACTCTGCAATGATATTATGTTATGTCTAATTTTATATTTACTTTTAAAATATCTAAACAACGATTTATCCAAGTATAGAAGTAAGTCGAAAATATTTGTTTTTTAGGGCAACTAAAGAGTATAAAGAGTATATTGTAATACTGTGAGAATACATTTATAGCATGCATATACACATTATGTAGTAAGACTAACAGATAGTACTTTGATAGCTACTATGACGTAGAATATCAAATAATAATAACAGCTAGTATTTTAAAATTGCTTTTTTATGTATAGTTTATTTAAGTAGGTTTGAGAATATTTTTTTTATAGGTTGCTTGTATAAACCAAAAGTGCCAAGTCCGAGAGAACTAAATTTATACTTGTACAAAAGTATTAAGATTAACCGATTGATTATTTTACTATTATTAATAGGTATCTATAAATTTTATTAGCTGAGTAGAATATCAAGACTTATAGGGGTTTATTCGATCATATATTGACTTTTTTTTATTAAACTTTCAGATATTATAATTTATAATATAATAACTATGGATAATTGATTCAATATTTGATGTTTTTTTTTTTATAACACTTTCAGAAAAATATCCCCATATTTTAGGGTTTATGAAATTTAAAATTTAGATTACTCTCAAATAAGTAAAAAACTTCAATGTTTACAAAAAAAGAAAGTAATCAAACAATTTGAGTAAATAAGTAGAATTATACGTATGAGCTTTAAATTAAATAAAAATAGCATAACGTAATAGAGTTGTAGTATTATTGGATATTGTTCTACGAATGATAAAATAGTTTTGAATTATAAAAATGAAACAATATTTTTAAAAAAAACACTATCAAAACCAAACCGATACAATTAGTATGTTTGTACGATATAAATTGATTGCAGTTACAATCATTTTACGTGTGTCAGTGTTTGTTTTTTTGTTTATGCGAATTCTGTAGATAAGAGTTGTGTATGAAGTATAGTAAATTGGTAAAAGCTTATTAATATATATTTTATAATTCCATATTATTATGGGAAAAAACCGGAATCGACTAGTTCCTCTTTTTTTTTTATATCGATGTAATAAATAATTTAAGCACTGACGTTTGAAGTCGAGCCCAAGTCAAATGCCGAAGTCGAAATTCAGTATTCAAAAGGCAGTTTCAAAGTAGCTCGTATAATATTTCTTTTTATATTTTCTGTGCCAAGCACGTCCGTGTTAAAAACATATTTGTTGTATTCATCTATCGTACAATTGGGTTGGATTTTCACTTATTTATTTGAGTTCGGTTTAGGTATACATAATATATTTGGAAGTTGAATATATAATATATTATTATGGATACATGGATGTGACTCCTTTTATAGCTTAGAAACAAACCATAAGGAACTATAATATCGTTAAAAAATAAGATAAGTAGAAACATAAGAGTTCATTAAGAAAATAAATGGATTTTTAACTTTTTGAATAATATTAGTGTTATGATAATACTATAGTCGTAATTTATAAAATTATATTATTGGATTATTATTTTTTATTTAAATAATTTGATGATTTTGATAATACATTAATATCATAATATATATTATATTACAGAAGAAAAGTGGAATAGATGTAATTTACTTTAATATAAAGTTACTTAATGTAATAATTTAAGGAAAAACAAAATCTTATAAATGTTTGTTAAGCACAATATTTATTTTTTATGTTAAAAGTATAAGATATTTCTATTGTTGGTATATCTAAGGGGTGAAATGATATCTTTGCTCTCTTACAAAAATTATAGGAGAAGATGCCCCCTTTCCTTGTTCTCTACAATTACGCTAATGAATATACATATATATCATCATATGGGTATTTAAATAATAATAAATAAATCTATAATTAGTTACAAAATTGAAATGATAAGTTACATATTTAATTGGTAATCTATATAAATATAAATTAAACAAAAGTTAAAATTTTCAGTATCGTAATACGATACCGTCGGTATAAAATTACATAATCAAATACCTATCCAATAGGTTCTATCGGCGCTTAAAATTTCTCAAATTTCATGATATACCTTTTGAAAACCTCGTGTTACCTATATCTATATCAGCATCAGAAAAATATGAAGTAAATGCAATTAGTTGATTTGTGTATAATAATAAGTGATAATGTAGATATTTGTGACTTTAAAATTACACTTTATTATTTTAAATGTTTAATATTATTGTTCTTATTATCATAATTACTATACAGTAAGTAGTTACATTTTGTATTATATCCGATTTCCGTAATAGTGCATAAGTAAGTTGGTACTTATTCAAACGTTTGTCAAAGCTATAGAATTAAATATACTCTTAGTTGGGGGAGGGATAGATCCTCCTAAGAACTTTTTTTTTTGTTATTATAAGTTTCTGGATTCTAAAAAAATATTTTTTCTTATATTCTTATATTGACTTGAAAAATGTACTTGACGGCGAATGCCGAAGTAAGAATAACCAGTTTTCGTTAATCGACGGTCAAGTAATACTCGTCTATCATCCCTATCGAGTCAACCATCAGTAGCTTATCGTGTTGGTGAGACACGACTCTATAATTCGATTGCCGAGATTAGGTTAAACGGAGTATAGGTGGATATTTTATGGTATAGAAAAAAAAACGAGTCCTTTGCGATAGGAGTTAGCGATATTACATACGTTGTCGACGAATGTTAAACAAAAATAATGATTTTACTAATGCTCTGTAAACTATCAATGTTGATTCTAAAAAAATTACATGATATATTTTTTATTCCAAATTTATATACATACACTTGGCCACCATAAGCATTTACAGTCATATTCGTTTTACTGATTAATTACAATTTTTTTTTCAATTCTCGATACTTGAAACGGTAACACGTTATATTTTATTAATAATTACTTAAAGGAAATAATTTTCATAACAATTTCTTCATTTGGAAATAATTCTCTGCGAAATTACGTGACGCACTCTAGAGTAACGCCGTTAAGTAGTAACTACCTACTCTCATAGCATCACCGTCCAAAACTACGATCAGTACATACAGTTTATAATTCATTATTGTGTTCTAAAAACATTGTTTTTCGTTGTTTACTGAAGCACATGTAAACTACATAGTTTCTACACGTTTTTCTGAACAATTTGTACCCGCGTGCGATAATATGTTGCCGCGAAAATATTGTCAAAACTATTTTAATTAAAAATGCTTAGCGTGCAAAACGGCTTCGCGAAATGACATATTTTACCTACGTATATATCCAGTGAATCGGTACAACGTCAACGCTAAGTCTAATATTATTATACACAAGTGTTCTGCCACATGTTTGTATAAACACTCAAAACGAGTGTTATGTGACGCGTATGTCCCACAATAGTAGTTTGGCTATAAATGTTTATGGCATTATATTTATTAGCCAAATACGTATGATATGTATCTATACTATCTATTATAAAATTGTTTTATATTGAAAATTTAAGATACCACGTGTTTTTGAAACAAATTAATGTATATAGAATTTAGTAATACATACTATATAATATTATATGATATTACATAATATAAATTCTTAATATTATTTTATAAATAATTAAGAAATACCCATTTTCCTTTGAAAAGGTCAAAAAAATACCATTTTTTTTTAAGGTTATTGTTTATTTTTCAAACTCGACAAACTCATATATTATTTATATTCTGAACGAAGTGATAAATGTATTGATTTTAGAAGAATATATGTTTTTTTTTGTGTGTGTGGTTAAAGACACTTCTTATAATAGAAAAAAAATGTTTCTATCTTAAACTTCAATATTTTTTCTGACAGAGAAGTAAGTTTAGTTAGTTAGTATTTAATGGGAAACAATGATACAATTTCAAATACTTTACTTAGTAATTGTGATAAGGGAAAACAAAAATAAAATTATGAAAAACAGAAATTTTCAAGCAAAACTCATTTTAGACAAATATGATTCTTGTATATTTGGTTGCTCACCAAAGTTTATATTAGTTTTTTTTTTTAATATACGGTATTATTTTCAAACTATTTCGATTTTTTTAAATTTTTTTTAGGTAGGTATGTGCCATGTGAGTATGTGAAATTTTTGATATTTTTTGATATTTTTTAGTGTTTTCCATAATTGAAAAAAAAAATGTTTTGCTTAGTCTAAAAATTTGAAAATTACAAGGTTATTTGAAGGTTATTTATTCCGAAATCATATCTTAGATATATACAACCACAATTACTTTTTGATATATATTTTAAGTTTAAATTTGAATGAAATTAAATATTTAAATAAAAAATAAACGTTTTAATCGAATTGTTTAAAACAATAATAATATTAAGCCAAATATAAGATACAATCAATAATTGTAATACACGAGTAATTTTTAAATAGTATCTCAAAACTATAATTTAATTACCTATTTATATTTTTATTTTTATCTTTCTTTTCTCTATTAAAATTTATTTTGAATAAGTGATTATTAAATTTAAAATAGCTTTGTTTAAATTAAAAAAAATAAAATAATCGGTTGGATTTAAAACTTTAACATGTATTTTTATATTTTACATTGACAGTTATAGTTAAATAATATTTAGATTAATTTTACGTTATTGCCTATTTATACCACGGACCTATTCACATTGTTTTACGGTAAGGTGGTATTAATTCAAAAGTTAATATCATTAATTATTTAGTATTGGGTAAACTATAAAGTATAATTAATATTGTATACTACTTTAATAATTATAAATTATAACATAATAAATAGAATCTTTTTGGCAAAACTTAAATCAACCTATCGTAATACTAATAGTAAAATAAATTACTTTAATAGCAATATCAAAAAATAACAAGCGAAGTATACTTAGTAATATAGGCTGACAAACCTATTTTGCTCAAAATCGTTTTTCGTATAATATTGAATGAAAGACGATTTTAGACACATTTCATCGAACCCAATGATGAGTTGCTTTCGCCTCTCGACACCTATACTCTACATCCGAGTGGTTACCTACTTTCCCTTATTTTTCATTTGATATCTTGAAACATAATATTTTTCATAATTTCTTAAAGATCGTGACATCGGTAAAATACGAAAATTATAAGAGACGAATCCACGGAATAATATATTTTATTTTTAAGTTTGATACACCTTTTTCTTCTCAAATACAAGGAGTATGTCCCAGTGAGATCACCATAAGACAATTATTATTAAGAAGAAGACATTACAGCAATGATTTTAAAGTAGCCTGTCGATAAAAGCCAAATATTACATAATATATTATGTTGAATTAATATTAATACAATTTTAAATAAAAGAGGAAAAAGTGGCCCTACCGACCTATTATCATGTTAGTTTTGGGATTTTTCACAATAATTTTATAAAATATATATCAATTTATGAAATATTGAATTGTGTATTTTGTAATTGTTTAATGTACTGAAGCGTGTATAAGACCTTAATGAGTGATTGGAGTGCAATATTTAGGTAAATATTACACAATCACTTTTTTTGTTTTGTGCGAAATCGACAATATCATTTTCAACCATTTCAAAACGTATTTTAAAAGTTAACAAAATATTGATTGTAGTTACAATTAATTATAAATTATTATTGTTTCGACCATAATGATGTTTGTTAATTATTAAAAAATTCTACAGTTGGTTAATTTATTAGGCTCACAAGTATAATAAATATTATTATATGCCTACATAATATTTTGTGTTAACATATACAGGTAACAGGTACAAGAAGTACAATATGCAGGTTTGTTTTCGCGCCAACCAACGAGAAAACTGCATTTTTATTATACATCGTAGAGGGAAGAATGAATATTTTGAATTGAACACTATATTAGGCAGTTACATTTTAATGACAAGTTTTTTACGACAGTGTGTTTAAATTGTTTGGTTGAATGCGATAATAGTATTTTTTCATTTCTATTGATAAGAAATCGAATGATTGCTTGTCACGATAATTACATTACAATACAAACCTATTATGTGTTAACTTATTATAATGTGTAGGTATGCATCGACATTTTTAATCATATAAATGTTAATATATTATTAATCGCCGCATTCTTCCAAAAAATTTTATTTTATAAAATAAATAAAACATTGTTTATTATTATAATATGTTTTATACAGACTATTATTATATTAATACTTGTAAAAATCTACTAATATATGCTATTAAAATGCTTTTCTTTTTTTTTTTAATAACTAGAAATTTGATCACCTACCTACCTATTTGTTATTTTGGTACACTATATAAATTGTTTTAAATTTCACAGAAATAACTCCTTCCCCTTTTACTTAATACCTACATTTAAATTCGTCGGACTACATAACATCACTACATGGGTCAACGGTTGACATATTATTATAATATATAACTGCAATAAAAAAATCATTCGAGAAAAACGTGTTAAGTGGCCAAGATAGAACTCACAATAGTTTATAGTGCGACGAGTAGTAAAAATAGAAATAAACATAACTTTATTTTTTATTTCAAACAAACTTAATACCGACAATTGTATTTTAGTCTTGGTTGATTCGCATACGGTATACATTAATTTATATATATATATATAAATACAAATGTATTTATCAACTCGTTAAATGACTTATGATATTAGTACTTAGTAGGTACACCTAGAAAACTAAGTATTATTACATTTTGTGTCATATAATTTTTAATTTCACATTTACACAACTAATTTATTTTGACTCTCAAGTTAATTAATGATACATTATTACGTGCATGATTGATGAGCATAACTATACGGTAATTAGTATTTCACTGTTATTAAACCATAATAATAATTTAATAAATAACCACTCACTCGTTAAATTAACAAACTATTAACTTTATTTTTTTGTAGAATATAAATTGTATATTTAATATGTCACCATGTATTTTTAAGTATAATAAGAATTGAATTCGACCCAATTTTGTTATATTAAAATAAAAATCTATTCATATATTTTTCTCTCTTGTTAAATAAATGTTGATCAATAAATTATGATAATTTATACCTGTAACTGCTTTTTAATGAAAATATTATGAACTTTATATTAAATTTGTCAAATAATATTTATTTTCATAATTAATATTATACTCTTAAGTTTCTTATAAATTATAAAAATTAAAAATTTAGATTTGTGATTAGTCTGAAATGTTGTGAATTAGGTAAATCAAGTAGGAACATATTATACTGTTAAATATATTTATTTATTAGAAGAAACAGTTTAAGTGTGATATTATAATGCTTTCGAATTGAATTGTAGAACTATATATAGTATGTTATATTAATAATTCATAGTGTGTAATGTGTATATTGTTTTATGTGTCATAGAAACCTAATACAAATGAAACTGCTTGAGGATCTTGAACTTAAAATCAACAATATTTAAATGTTTACTTGAATTTTAATGATTATTGCAGTGCAAAATTATTGTTAGTTTTAGATTAAAATAATATTATAAGTTATGTGTAATTTTAAGTAAACTGTAAATAGTTAAATTACATAGGTTACTTTGAATAATTTTTGGAAGTACGGATCGCGGATCTTGTGGAAAACATGAATTCAGAATTTCAGAATTGAGAATGTTAAAAAAACATCGTTCTTGGAGAAATAATATATTAAAATTTTATACATATCATATAATATTTTTGAATAATTAATTATACATTGTTTTGAATAAATTCACATATACATACGTATATGAGCAACTTTTAGCAGTTTCTGTTGCTTATTATTATTCTAACAGTACCCAAAAATGTATTATTCAGTCATAAAATAATATAGCGATGGTGGATATTGTAATAAATATTATGTCTATTTGAAGGTTGTTAGGTCAATTTTTGAGTAATATATATTTTTATTTTTAGAACATTATAAGTCTAATAATTTAATATATATGTATATATTATTTTTGAACAAATGTTGAGTAGGAAGTGTGATGTGTAATAACACTACTCATTTTTCATTGGTATTATATTATAATATAATACTCTTACGCTGTGTGTTTGACTTTTAAGGTAACACTAATTATTTCGGCTAAATGGCCTCAAATTTTATTTAAGATTTATTTACTGGATAGAGGAGAAGACGTTATATTAAAAATATCTAATTTAATAAAAAATGTATTTTTAATTATATTTTCTTTTTTATTTGCGCTTACGCAGATAAATACATTAAAAAATAAAAATATATATCCATACTTTCGAGACTGGATTTCGATTATCATTTTTTTTCCAAACAATTTTGATTTATAATGTTGTTTATAGCTTAAAAATTAAATTTTTATGATTGTCTAAATTTATACCTACGAATTACATGAAACCAAATGGAAATGTGCGAAATCAAGTTAATATGAAAATTACGACGTGATATTTTTATGAGTATATTATTGTATATTATTTAAATTTGAAGGTGTAAAAACCTTATAAATTAATTTTACCATATATACGCAGATTAAAAATATACAAATGTTAAAGTTTTTTTTTTAAATTGTAAATATATTTGAATGGCCTCTTTTTATTGGAAAATTCCAGAATAAAATGCAAGGTCATTCAGTTAATATAATTATAGTTACCTTAAAAGTTGAACACATGGTTCCAAAACAAATATTTAATTTTATAGTCAGTATGTGTATGCTATTATTTTGTATACGTCCGACAAAAAAAAAAAAAAAAAATGAAAGCATATTATAGGTCATATAAGTACGCAGCTATTGTCTTTCGAATTCGTAAGTGTTAATTAAACAGTTGGAATAAAACACAATAGATTAAAGTTAAATATTTTGTGTTAAGAGTGTATTGAGTAAACCGGCACAAGCAATGTATATTATATAGGTAGGAGATAACTATTTTTTAGTTTGTCGGTACCTATTTATGGACTGTAATAATATTATATCCATGGTCCATTAGCTATATGCAAATAAATTCTATTATTCATGTTTGGAATAAGTCATTAAAACATCGAACGTCCTCAATTTTCTGGAAATAAAAAATAAAATAAAACCGTAAGCTAATAAATAAGTATACATATATCGCATAGTTATTTAGACTTTATTTTGGATTTAGACATACTATAATATCCTATACATGATTATCATTCCTTTAAATAGATAATTTATGCTATAATATAAAATACAAAGTAATTCTTTAAAAGGTAAACATTAATTTTCTCAAAAAGTGTTAATGATTTTGGAAATTATATTTTTTTATGTTCTTAGTGTTTTGAATGACAATATATTATACTCATTTAAATAAATTAATAATTATTTATAATTTAAAAAACTTGAGTTATAACTAATTAACTTTACTACTCGTTTGAAATCCGACTTAAGTGTGTGTAATCTTAGAAAGTTATTCTGTTTGAAAATTTATTTTTATGAAAAAAAAAATATATATCATCATTCAAAAACTTTAAATTGTGTAAAAGCTATATTTTTAAAAAGTTAAAACTTTTCGAAAAAAAGTAATTTTCACCTCGAAATAATCTCTTTGTGTATATTATAATATCTCTATACTGCAGTGTCTACCAAATGCAGGTGTAAAATTGCTCAATAATTTATTTTACTTTTGAATATAAAACATAATGTACAAAGTATAGTAATATTATTTACATGCAAAGACACGTATAATATTTTGTCTCACATTTGTTTTTGGCCGATTATATTGATAATATTTATTATTTTTTTTCGATTTATAATTTAACATAATAATAAATTACAAACAATAATGTTCCTGTAGCAATAGAAATTAGGTATTTTTTTCGATGTATTATTGAAACTATCATTTGTAATATCGTATTAGGATAGGTTAAAATTATTTGTATATATACACCATTGTGATATATAGGTACATCGATAGTTATACAAATATTCAAATAAGTTTCAAATTTCAATCACGGTGTACACCTATACTCCTATATATATATTAAATACAGTATATATAACATACACATACATAAATTTATGCCAACCAAGTATCAAATATATTATATTTTACTGTTAAAATGCACGAAAGTAATCATTGATTTCTTCGATGAGCCGAGTCTAATTTATATTAGTACACTCAAAGCGTATAAGTATATAGAAAAACCGACATAATACGCTTGAATGGTAATAATATATTGCCAATAGGTGTACGCGATTATGCCAAATCCGTCAAAGTGTTTTGTATACTTATACGCGATAATCTGCAACCCAACTCTAAACTTTTATCTGCCATACACGTATACTTTATAAGCGCGTAGCATAATCTTTAAACATAATATTCTCAGATCACTTCGATTATGGTTTGCGCATCGTCTGTTGATGTGCCAAAAAATTTTTTATTCGTTTACATCGTTTGCGAATTAATATATCGTAATATCGAACAGTAGAGGGTTTAATATTTCGAAAAGTTCACGAGTACACCACATATTAAAAAGGGCTTTTAATGGTAAGTTTTGATTGAATTAAAAAAAATTATTATTGTAATTCACAAAATATAATAAGTATATTATGTAACAGTTTACCAATAAATTGGTTATTTATAATTAAATCTTAAATAATACTTATGATTTTAATGTATATATATCGTATTACTTACAAGTCTCTATTATATAGTTTAATCTTGCAGTAACATACATTTTTATATAAAAATACTCGTACTAACTTGGTAATTAAAAATCAAATATTACGAACGTCATCGTCATTAATTACAATAAAAGTTAGTAAGAAACTTATGCTTTTGGCAATGATGCCACTATTTTCCTGTAATATTTTATGAATGCGCAGCTGAATCATTTTACGTAAGGTGAAAGGCCAATGCGCAAACGATGTATAATCCAAAAATCGAACGATGTGTCAAACTGTCTTGCAAAAAAGGTCGAAATGTACATTAGTGATGTTTCAATCGATGTTTGACCTTTCGAACACTATATCGTTATACTATATCGTTAGAGAACTAAAAAAAATTTTAAACTGCTATATGGGTAATGAATGGGACACACCTGCCACCCTACTCCACCATAATTTGTGTAAATACGTAGTAGTAACTTAAGTTATTGCGATAGCATTAAAAATATAAATAAAAATGATTTAATATAGGTATTTGAATAATTCAATAGGTATAATATGATACAACCGCAGAGAAAATCTCTCTGGGGATCGAAGGGTCGAATCGTCTCGACGCCGTGTGCTGCACACGAGTTTCACAGTTATATGCACTATACTACCCACGTCATCGCTGAACGAGAGTTGTGCCAATAAAAAATTTACTGACTACGATGTACACGATATGACGATGTTGTACCGTGTTATTTACGAGTGGGTGTACATATTAAGTGTATTCGGAAAATATGATATTTATCAATTATCGACTATCGCGTATTATTAATATGTAATGTTATATAATACATAATTATGTATACTACTACAATATAACGACCCTCGCGTGTAAACCTCTTAGGCCGATTACAATAACTTATATGTTGTGAAGGCGGAATAAGTCACGACGACCTAGTAATAATAAGCCGATCGTTTTGCACTATCGTAGTACTGGGTATATCCTTGCTAACCTAACCTCGCGAATGACGAACCGACGGACGACCACACGACAGGCGCCGCGATAAGGATCAGACGCCAACCCAACCAAACCCTTATCAGCTGTGTATTAAATATTTGTTTTTTTAGCTAACTACACAAAATACTACAGACTGTCATGGGTGGGTCATACGCTCATACCGAGTCTAGTCGTTTGCCGTGTCGGCTTTACAACGCCGAACGATTCGATTATATTGTTATACGGTATATATTTTACGTATTTACTGCAGTTGTTTATAGGTATATAATGGATGGAACGTATAAATTTAAAACAAATATTATTTTATTATTGCATTTGGGCGGAGTTGTGAGCAAATGACCCGTAGAAAATATCACCGTTTTGTTGCGTGGTAGACGGACGTATAATTTGTGGTTTCGTTAAGTCATAGTCATAATATGTAATATAATACACGGAAAGGTTCTAAATCAATTTTGTAATTATCGATAGCAAATAAAAATCATTTACATCTTACTTGAGAGGTTTTTTTTATGAAAATAATACCAGATAACTCACAATATCATTATTTAGTTGATATTTGTTAATAGGTTAATGAAGAATAAAATATGATCGAAATAAATTTTACGATTTGAGTGGGGAAAATAATGTTTGTATGAATGAAAGTTTCACAAAGAATAAAAAGAAAAACACATGAAACTTATTTCTATAGAACTTTTTCATTCTTTAGTAAATTTCATAATGATATATTTTAATTTGCGCATCGTTCTAATATAATATTTAAGATCATAAATCATAATAAAATATAAATGTACATACAATGATTAAGTTTTTCAAATATCTAAACACTAAGCACAATTATAGAATTTAATTTAACACATTGTTTATACTTAGTAGAAACAAAATGCATGGACAAAAAACATATTAATTCACAGATGAGAATTTAGTATTCGTACCAATATAATAAACTGTTAAACTCAATACAATTATTGTACTAATACATTATTACAATTAATTTTATTGATATATTATTTACTAAATAATTTGCAGTAGAAAATAGAGGGGTTTTATTGAAAAACAAAAGTAAGTATCTTAATCTCCCAACACTGCCTAGCGTACAATAAAATCTCAAGAATCCGAAAATATTATGTTCATTATTTAAGTATGTTCAAAATGTTTAAAAATAATAGAATTTAATTGAATTCATTATGAAATTAAAAAAATAAGAGTATGCTCATACTTGATGAATCATTTTTTATATTATTTTAATTATGATTATATAACTATACGGCCATAATAGTTATATTTTCTTAGATTTTTATAGTTGTTGATCGAGTATGCGTATACAAGTTAACACGAAAAAAATATTTTTGACGAGATTAAAAAAAATCAATTTTTTGCACCGTAGTCTCTCAAAAGTCAAAATTCTTAAACATATTACGACAGTCACTTAAGCCTTAATATGTTATATATACGTGTAGGTTCTTATGTGTTATTATGTTTTAATTACATACCTAACTATATACCATTTATGATATAAATAAAAAATATTATAATGAATGTATATTATTATATATTACACTGTACGTTGTTTCGTTGTAACAAAATTAATTTGTTTCAACAGAAAATTGCGAAACAATAACTTTGTATCACTTTTGTGATCGCAAAGTAAACCGTTATAAAAACCTGAAATATGGTTTTCAGACCTCTTTTGTATACAATATAAATAACAATATATATACGGAATAATTCATTTGACTTAAAGCTCATATTGTTTTAAATACTATTAATGTTAATGAATATATTATTTTTTTTATAAAACTTTAAATCGATATAAAGCAATAATTTTGAGAAAAAAAATTATATTTTTACATTTTTTTATCATTATCAACTTATAAGTTTTTAATATTTTTAAAGATAATATGCATTTTTAATTTCATGTTTGGATGCAGAATAAATATTATTCAGAGTATTTCAATTTATAAAAAAGTAAGTACCTATGTGAGTCAGTACCCCCTTAGTCTTCGATACATGTCACCAGATCCATTTATATATTAAACTTGAATTCGATGAAATATCATTATATATAAAGAATGATTTGGAACGGAAATGGTCTTTCATCTTATATAAACTGTATCACTAATTATATTTCATAATGTGTTTTATTTTTTACATACCTAGCTATTAAAATCATTTATTTTACTTTTGGTATAGGGTAGAATGGATAGATTGATATAATTTTTATTGAAAATACTGCATTTATTATATCATTAATATTTAATTAAGTATTACGATAATGTATATTTATATTATTTAATATCAACTTAAGTAACTAAAAATTAAATAATATAATATTTATGTAAATAGTGTAAATACGCTGTTAAAAAGTAAAAATAGATTTTTAGTGTGAATAAATAATACCTTAAAATAAATCAAAAATGTCATTGCTTTTACTAAAATTTGTGTTAATACAATATACGTAAAATATATTTATATTATAAAAAAATAACTCACTTTGATATTTATAGTTTAAATAAGTAATTTCGTTTAAACATTAACATAAAATATAAATGTCTTTATATGTATTTAAGTTTCAGTATGAACTATTAATTAGGAATCTTGTATTCATTTTTTAATATTTATATATGCAAAAAAAAGTTTTTATGAATTTCTAATAACAAAATAGTTTGAAATTTAATGTAATTTTGTCAACAATTTTAACTTTAAGTGTGTATAAAAAAATCTTGCTAATTATTTTATGAGTGAATATCTAATGTTGTAAAAATTTGAACTTAAAATGCTTATAAAAAATTAATTTAGCTTTCGGTAGAAATTTTTTTTTATTTAGTTTAAAAAAATTATCAAGAATCTTGTATAAAATTTTCAAATCTTAGGTATAAAAATAAAATGTTTTATGAAATTCTTACCAAAAATAATTTGTATAATAAATTATAAGATATTGAGGAATTTTATCAAAATTCTTATTTTAAATACTTAATAAAAATATTGTGATTCTAGATTCTTGATATTATATTTTAACTGAAAAATTAAATAATGAGATACTATGTATTATATTTTTAAGTATTTCTACTCCAAAAAAAATTAAAAAAATTAAAAACTTCAAGTATCTACAATTATTTATTTTAGAGTTAAACAAAAAAAAAAAAAAAACGCATTTTGTCAACAATTAGATTTAGGTAAAAATTTCCGTTTTCCTTAATTTTGTATTTGTTTTTTAAATTATAAAAAGTACTTGAATTTTTTCACTTTAACATCATCTAAAGCATCAACAAGATCCAATTTGCTATTAGAAATCACTCTCAATTTTGAAATACAATTATATTATTGTCTGTAAATGACATTAAAAAAAAAAAAAAAATAAATAAAATAATATACACATCATTCTAAAATCAATACATTCATAGCTCTGCTCAGAATTTAAAATCAAATTTAGTACAAGTAGTTTAATATATAGTTATATACTAAGATGTATTTAAAGTTTAGAAGAGTGGAATAATGGACTAACATTTTGTAGGGTATCTACCCCAATCATCTAAATTTAAAATACTTATATAATTTCTACTTGTCCAATATTCAATTTTTATTTTTGAATTAATTCAAAATATAGTATGCGCTTAAAGAAGGAATTCCATATTGTCAAGTTAAAATTTAAAAAGTTATAACAATAAAAAAAAAATTAGTAAAGTATCAATTTTTTTTTAGAAAACTGTAATTTTCAACGACTTAAATTATGTAAAAAATATTTTTTTAAACTATGAGTTTTTGAAATAATGAAAGTTACAATAAATAAATAGTTTAGTATAATAATGGGTATAGTATAGGTCATACACCAAGAGCTAATGTCATTAAATCGGTGTTTAAAGTCATTAGCAAATGAGTAGTTTTGGCGGGACACACACAACGCATTGTACTTTAATTTAGATGAAAAGAAAAATACAAATTTATTTTTAATAATGGACAATCACAAATTTCCGCTCTAATTATATTTCATTGTTCGGGTAACGAAAAATATAAAACAACCCTTTTATTTTACGGTGTGAAAAAAAACTACAACTATTACTGTATGGTGTATGTGAGTACAATAATACGTTAATCATTGAGACAATACAAACCACAAAGAACGAACATACCTGCTACCGCATATACGTTTCAAACTACTCGTTCAACATTATTATTTATCTATGTAAATTTTAACAGAAAGAAATTAAAATCGATAGTTTATTATAGCCAATTTATAATAGTTTAATACTTTGACGTACTGTTGGTTGAAAGTTCGTCCACATGGCTTCCATTTACAGTTAATACTGCCAGTTTTGACCTGGTACGTGCCACGATGCAATATATTATATCATAAAAAATACTTCAAAGGTTTCATCGGATCGAATTTAATTAAAACCAGTAAAAAACGTTGACACAATATTCATCATTGTTAACAGCTAGGTCACATTTATATTAAGTGTTTAAATAAAATGACGAGATAAAATTTAAAAGTATTATTCTGTGATATTTTTGTAAGCTAGATATACAGAAACCATGTAAAATTAACGCATTTTTTTGATGTTTTGCCTAAAATTGAATAATAACGGGCAATTACTAAAAAAATTTTTTACAAGCACTTTTTATTTTTGTTTTTACAAAATGAGCAGCATTATACGTATTCTGTATTTTTATGTAAAATATTTGCATACAATATTCATAATGTACATACGGTTGATGAATTGTTTAATTTATTGTATTTTATAATCAATAAATTGACAAGCATAAAACAAATTTAGTTTTTATCGTATTGTATATTCGTTTGTCTCGTTATTCTCACCTTGGCAGTCAGGGTGAGATTATGAATTGTTATATAAATATTAATAACCATTACTAACAATTTGAAAGCTACGTGATAAATTATTATTGAAATAATATAAGTATAAAACAATTCATTAATTAAAAACCATTGCATTCATCAAACTTTAGCCAATTAATAAAATGGGTCCTATTTTTTTTTTTTTAAATAACTATTTGTACATACTATTACAGATTAGTAGATAATAGTTTTTACTACATTTTAAGCTCTTTGAAATTTAATCTATGTCTTTATTACACCACGTATGTTTGAAAACTATACCAAAATATCATTTAACATAATATAAAATACAATTAAATAATTTATTCAATTTAAAATAAAAAAGAAAAACATTTTCTCCCCGATTGAAATGGGAAGTACTTAGATTTATCTAGCTGTATTTCTGTTAGACCAGTGACAGTTAAATAAAAATTTTCAAAAACCATTGAAAATGTTTAACCTTTAGCAACAACATCATATGCATCAAATTTTCAATTCATAGGTATAAAGAGGCTAAATTAAACTTTTAAAATACAAATATTTTTATCCAAAAAATATTAATGTCGAATCTATTAAATTCAATTGAAGCTATACATTTTCATACTTGGAATATAATATTATTAAAATTTAAATTATTTTGTAACATACTATTTTATTATAATATATAAGTATTCTATGTAAAGTATTTTGAGTACATTTTTTTGGTTAGATTGAGTTTAAAATGATTGTGAATTCATGACCTTGTAAATATTTTTGTTATACAAAATAATTAGGGACCAATTAACAAAAGAAAAATAAATTGATATTAATAATAAATAATAATATAATGGTATTTAAATTATTACATTAAAAAGTATATCAACTTATTCATTAGGCAATTTAGTTTTATTGTATTTATCTTAATGGAGTCAAGTTCAAAAATTTAAACAATAGATAAGTTATAAGTTTATAGTCTATAACTATTAAATAATATATCCACTATGTATAATTAAAATTAATTAATTCATCTGAATATGTTTACTGAACCAGAAATAACTAAAGCAATGTAGCAATGTATTTTACTTTCAAAACTTTGTGTAAAATATGCACCTTATGAATACAAATGTCCATTGAATTCAT
This sequence comes from Melanaphis sacchari, assembly GCF_002803265.2. Classification (NCBI taxonomy): domain Eukaryota; kingdom Metazoa; phylum Arthropoda; class Insecta; order Hemiptera; family Aphididae; genus Melanaphis; species Melanaphis sacchari. The sequence goes on along the minus strand of NW_020271560.1, from coordinate 7,148,003 downwards.
AAACTTCATAATTATGAAGAAAATTTCTTTTAAGAAATTATGAAGATTGATAAATAATATTATTAATCATTAATAATTATTATAATTTATATTATATACATAGTGTTTGAAATCACGTGAAGAAAATATATAAATATTTCTTTTGGAGGACAAATTAATTTATTTTAAGTATACAGATAAATAGTTTTTGACAGTCCAACAATATGTTGAGTCTAGATTTTAGACTCGTTGAATAATAATGACGTATCTTTGAAATATAACACCTTTTTAATTTTTTAAATCTTATGCTTTATATAGTTAATATTCGAACAGATTCAATTACATCAAGTCTATTTTAAAATATTCGTAAATTATATAAAAAAAAACTTTAGGTATCTATATTACATTATGTAACTGGGATTTAAAAAGCATTAACGTATAATTGGGGTGGCTGGGAGGCTACGCTCTCTAAAATTTGATAATATGATAATAGTAAAATTATAAGTATGATATTAGTAATGTATCAATAAAATGTAGTATGAAAATCATGTAAGAGTTAAAAAAAGATTGTAAAAGGTAAACAAATAAGTTTATTGAGGTGTGGAGGGCTAACCTTATTTGTTAACTATACGTGTATATAGCTTCCCTTTCATAAATAACTAATTTATACTGTGTCTATAAAAACTAGAAAACTATTAAATTTTTAGTAGTTACCTTGCTATTTTATTGAATCTCAATGAAGATTTATGTGTACTTGTTTAACTTTTTGCAAGAATAATAAATTAATGCTGTTAGTAGATTGTTTTTTTTATTGAAAATCTAAACTTTTTTGTTATAATATTTGTTATAATGATCGTTTTATATAAATGATGAAGTCAAAAAGAACATAAAAAATGAGATAAAAAAAAAAAAGAAGAATTGAATTAGAAAAGAAATAACAAGAAAAGTTTAAAATTGAAAAATTTGATACAAAAGAATACTCCGAAAATACGTATATGCCATTTTTTCATACTGTATAGATTCAGTAAATACACAGTATTCAGTAATAAAGATTATGTGTATTATATACATATAAATCTTTAAGAGTTTTTGTTTTTTAGGTATTTTATTCTATATTTTTTGTGTCTTGTACGAGTAATAGTTATATATTTTTGAAATAAAAAAAAATCCTTAGTTACATACCACGTTTATTTTGTAACTTTACATTTTAATTTAAAATTTGTAATTTTTAAATTTTAATTGCCAATATAGAGATCATCTATACGAAACTTTAACTGTTTTAATCGGTCTTTATTATATCGAGGAATGTATAAGGGACTTAATGAACGGTGAGCTGAATGAAATATTGTAGAAATAATAACCATATACATACTGAAACAGCTAGTACATGTGATTAATGATTATATAACATATTAATTAGTCACGAATAAGCATATTGTAAGGACCCCCGTCAGTTTGAAAAATTCGATATGATCGTGTGCCAAAACGATTGTGATATGATTGCAATCGACTCGGTCGCGGTAAAAAAAAAATAAATAAAAATAAAACCCAACGTATACTCGCGCGCGCATAAACATACGCTATAACTGCCTGTAACCGAATAATATAATATTATTACAACGGAGAGTTGTATTATTGTCTGTATAGAGCGACGAGTTATTGAGTAACGTACATAATAGCATATACTTTTAATGTAATGATACGCATAATAAACCTATTTCGAATTTATGCGCTCGCACGTTCCAAGTCGGTTTTTCGTATAGGTAACTGAATATCGGCGGCATGTCAATTGCCCGCGATTCGCGACGAGCATATTATAAAAGTACGTAAAATACTAATGTAACTCGTGCCTAGCCGATCCATTGTCGTGGAGTGGTGAAATGAGTGAAAAGTTAATAAGTGGTTTTTAAATCGTCCAATAGGTGTAGCCGTCAAAATAATAAAAATAATAATAAAAGCAATGATTAGAAGCAAATATTAGCTGGTTTAACAATAGAGTAATATCTACTTACTATATAATATTAATATAGTCGACGAATTTAAATATAATACTGTTCAAGCGAGAGACACGATAATAAATATCGTTTTAAACTTCACTAGTTTGGATAGTGTGGCATGATGAACTATAAGTAATTTATCTGATGCGAATGTTTCAGTCCAGTAAAATACACTTAATAATGTAATACATAATACACACACTCCTTTGGCTATATCGTTTTATTATATACCTGTCGGTTAGGCTACGTACCTTTTTATATTTCTCTTCTCTCTTCTAACCTTCTACAGAACAACATTTTAACATTTTTACATTTTTATTTTTATTTTTTATCGTGAATAGGAAGAAATCTTATCCCCGGGCGTTATATTATTATGATTTTATTATTACCTACTATATTTTTTTATAACTTTTATAAAGTAAACGTGTTTGAATTATGAAGAAATATTTATGAATATAATATAGATATAATGTACGCGTTATCCTTAAAATTCTAAAACAAAAGTAAAATCGTATAATAACGCGGCGTGGGTAAAATATATTATTATGTGGTTCACAATAAAAGAAAAAAAATCAGCCTGTAGTATGTATAATATATTACGTGTAATATTATATTATATATTTATGTACATTTATATTGCATAAAATAATGTATGGTATTTAGCGCACAGGTACTTGCTGACCACTCGTCAGTCGAAAAACTCACAGTCAAACGATCCTCAAATTTTCCAAAGGCTCAACGTCCTGTAAATCGTTGCACCTTCTCAGCGAATCTATGGCATAAACGATATAGGTGCGCGCGTGCTTTTACGTGCACACGTATATGCGTATAATAATATGATGTTCGGTGCTTGTAATAAACGAAAGAAAATTCGATTTTTTTTTTCGAATTCAATCGTAATATATAACATAGATTATAATGATGATTAAATAATGTTATACACACACGATGGTTTTTATTAGTGCGTGGGTATGGAGAATGTCGACGATGACGCTTGCCCAGATCGAGTCTGACTATAACTGCTGCAGATAATTATCGTTTATATAATAATATTAAGTATTACATAATTATTATTATGTACTATGTTCCAAAAAGCCCGTATAGCCTTTGTATCTCTGTGACAAATCAATGCGCGTTTCTATATTTCTTTAACGATTTTATTCTAATTCGTGTTATAAATTTAAAAAATAAATATTTTTTATGCAACTCAACTTTTGGAATAGTCATCTTAATTTTATCAAAAAAAAAAAAAAAAAAAAAAAAGAAGAAATCACAATTGTGTAAAAGTTGATTAGATTTTTGATATTTTTTGAAAATAATGGTTGATTTGCAAAAATATTTTAAATTAGAATTTTCTTTATAGATTATTGTTGCAGAAATTCCTTTTATTTTTCCACGGATGATAGAGATAGGGTGACACACGTATTTTGGGATATTATACAATATAGCATAAAATAGCTAATAAACTATTGATTTCTTGAGTTATTATAATATTTATATCATATTAAACGAGAATGTTGTATTTTAGAAAACATATTGTGCATTTTACTGATATGGATATAATATAATACAAGTAATAATAATATATTAAATAAACACGTTTATATATTAAAAAGAGCATTCTAATACATCGCTCACATGTGACGTTATAGTAATATGATTGTTGTTGAACTTTCGGGAAATATATCATAATTTTATATATTATATTTTTTGTGCGACGAAAACAACTTGTTAACATGGGATGCCTTGCATACAATAAGAAGGATCCCGTGGTGGTGACAAATGCAGACATGTACAAAATATTATATTAAATGATGCATATGTACGTATTATTTTGTCATACACACACATTATTATAAATGGAATTCAGAGTTTTCGCAAATTATATTATGTAATATTATATTATACACGTGCACTTAATGACGGTTTTGCTGTAATACTTGCTAATGTTACGAACACTATAAAGTAGTTTGCGCAATGCACTAATTTAATAATAAAGTTTATGATGTGCATATTATAAATTAGAGTGTATTACACAGAGTATCATTAAATTATAGACCTTATATTAAAATCTGTTATTGGGATTTATCGACTCGAGATATTTGCATATTTTCAGTTATTATTTTTTATAAATTATAAATTTAAATTTAAGACCTGTTTATAAATATGGTAATTTGTGTACTTGGTTACAGATATATTTTTAAAGTTTATTACATATTTCCCATATAATAATTATTTGATCAAGTATATAATTTGTATATCGATATAGTGTTTACTATCTTGTATTTAGTATCTAGTATTTAGAAATGTTAAATGTATCTTTTATTTTGTACTTAGAAACCTAGAAATAAAAATTGACGTATCTAGAATATTATATTTAGATAATTTTTTCTCATATCATGGTCATCTCTGTCTATTAAAACATTTTTGATTATTTCATATATTATAGTATTATGAAAGAATATTTTTATAACACAGTAAAAATGTTACTTTAAGAGTTCTTTTTAAGTTTAATTCATACAAAAATATGAATTAACTTATAGTTTATTATAAAAATAATAATATTTTACTATTATTAATTCAATTTTAATTTATATAGTTATTGTCTATTAAAAAGTATATTATAATAATATAATATATCATAATCCTACTAAGAAAAGTTTTAGAATATAGGTAAGTAAATGACTTAGGTTTCGCATTATTAGCATTTGGCACGTGTACATGGAAAAAAGTATTTGGACGTTAACAAGAACAGAAATATAATACATATTATTTTACTAAAGGTCACGAGTATAGTGTTTGAGCTTTTGCTTATAGCGTAAATAAAAGTAGTGCGTTTCCGATTCACGGCGCTAATGTTGTTTATTTGTATAATTTGTATAGTATACTTATACGCTTATAAATATACTTGTTAAAAGTTATTTTAATAATAATTTATTTCTACATATGTATAATGCGCAAACGTCGCACCACTACAGAATAGAAATAAAATCATTTTTTTTGCTAGCAAATGTTGTCGATATTTACCGCATTTTATTATACGCAAATGTGTACAAAAAATATTTAAAACTAATAGTTGACATTTTAATAAAATACTTTTAGTAACTGAATTGACAATAAATACATATGACTTAACGTGCACATAAATGCTTGAATTATTAGCATAATATTTAATGAAAGTTGAAAAATATATCGTTGTCTGAGAACATTTGCTGCTTTTGACTCGGCAACTCAGTGCGATGTGCAAACAAAGTTTCTTGGTCTCTTGAGTCCTTGTTGTTATTTTTTTCTAATATCTAAAGAAAGTGAAAATAAAGTTTGTTCCTTGTTAAATTTTTTACTGTACAAATCCACTTGATTTTCCTTTCAGTACGTAATAATAGTGTGCTTAAAATCGAAATACTACAATACTGAAAATTCGTCTATATAATAGCTAAATAAATTTACAACAAAAATAAAATATATCAATATATAAATTTAGGAAGATTGTTATGCGTTGTACAGCAAATTTATTATTATTAAAAAAATAAATAAAAAAATAGTGGTATCAATGTGAATGGAAATATATTTTTATTTTATATATATATAATTTATTTAAAAATAAATTTATTTTTTCTTTAAATATAGAACAACGTTTAGTAAGTACGTATCATAATTTAACTTTAGAACATATTATTTTACATCTAATGATTCATAAGAACATGCTTTAATATATTTTTAGTATAAAAGATGTACTTGTATTAAAAATTATGTTGTTTTCATTAAATCTTATTAAGTACAAATCTACGAGTCACAGGCTATGAAAAAAATTAAAACTTACATCGAAATATCTAAATTATTACTATAAAAGGTATCAATGTATTATATAACATTCTTATTATTTGTAATTAATAATAACTTTTTGTGTAAATATAACTATACATTTTAATGCATTTAATGAACGATTAGCTATTAGCTTTTTATTAGAACCTTAGAATTGATTTTTTAAACGCAAAGGATATTAATTTAAATGTATTTTATAAGATAGTTTATGAAAATCGATTTACCATTATTAAATATTTCTAGTAAAGTATTATTTGTTGATTATTTTAAAGTACAGAAGTTATAATATTATATTATAAAGCTTTAATAAAATTGCAGATTTATATGACCAATGAATCATATTAACAACACAACAATTAAAATCATTTCCAACCATTCAATTTGATAATTTAATGTATTGTTATGTAAATATTATTACTGTTAAAACTTGAACTAGTACGTGTTTTGATTTTTATCGGAATAAAAAAAATTCCACATATTAAATGTTTTAATTAACGGAAATAATACTATAGTACAGTTCGAAAACTGTGTTCTATTAAATCCATATTGGGCTGAACACAAAATGTTTTATTTGTGTAATTCGACTTGGAATAAGTGACGTGTATTTTATACAAATAAAAAGATTGTAATATGCCGAAAAATGTGCTACCACCTGTAGTTTATCTTGATTAAAACTATGGTTGTTCCCGAATTCCAATTGAACTACGGTAAACTATAATGTTATAGTCTATTAAGTATTGATATGAAACAAAAATGATTAATGGAATGGTTATATTTACAGTAAATAAACACGATTGAGTGCAATCAAGACGGATAGAAATATTTCGATATATGTCAATTTTAAATAGTTAACAATCGAATAATAATCGAATTCGAGAGTCGTGTTCATTAATGAATTCTTTTTTAATATTATAATATAGTTAGTAAATATCTATCATAATTATTCTTAAATAGACCTATCTTTATTATGAAAAATGACTGTGGTTTTTTTCCTGTTTTGAATAGCAAACTTTTCTTTTTTTAGGGTATACATACTATTAATAATTTAGATTATTCTTATGTTTTAACAACAAATTACAGCGTCAATCAAAATAAAATTATAATAATATATAGGTATAGATTACTGTAAACAATTTTAGTAATTATTATTAAAAAGCAAAAATTTAATCTAATAAAATGTAAGACGTCGAATAAAACTCGACCCGTGGGGCTCGTTATTTTTAGTTTTAAGCGGCATACATTTTCTGAATTGTTTTGTGAATAGACCTTTTGAAGTCAATATAAATTAAGTCAATTTAAAAATGTTAGCACACTTTTAAACTTTCTAAATCAATAGCTTTAAAATTTAAACGCTTCAGTATAGATAATTTGTTGTCTATTTTATAACAAAAATATATAACCAAAGCACGTAATAATTATTAAAAAGGCCGTGAACTGTGAATAACTGTTAAAAATTTTTGTATAATATTTAATTATATTTAAATAATGTTAACTTTACTTAAAAATTCTGAATTTAATTTTTTTGTAAACATTTCTTTTTATACTATTAAAAAAATCATATAAAAACAAAAATTAATTTTTATCATAATTTATAATTTTATGTTATATATTTCGCAATACAATATCAGAACCCTGAAATTCCTTAAAACTATACCATGAGAATCCTGGAAAACAAAAAAAAAGTTGTACTACTCAACCAACGATAGTAAAATTCTTGTATATCTTATAAATGGGATGCAAATAAAGTACTTCGTTTTATAATTACTATTAATTGTTAGAAAAAAATCAACTGACTACCTATAGTTATAAATCATCATAATATTTCATGTACAAAAATAAATATAACATATCTTTAGAATTAGGTGTTTATAGTATTAATAAAGAATAGACAATCTAAAATTAATTCATGATAGTACTACACATATGCATTGCATGAAAATATAAAATTGGATCGACTTTATCAGAAATTGAGATAATTTTTTTTTTTTTAATAACATACGAGTACATAATACACATAGATACTACGAGTATTATTAAATATCACATAGTATTGTATATATTTTTTTTAAATAAATTAATAAACGATTGTAACATAAACAACATCATTTCGTTGGAAGTTATTATTTCATATTTGTTCATACAATAATTATGATTTATGATACTATATTAAATTATTTAAGCATATAAAAAGTAATAGTTATCGTTTTATAAACGTATCTATAATAGGAAAAAGAAAAACAGATAAACTTACCTACTATTTGTATCAACGAATAAAACAAGTAATAATAATAGAAAATAAAATTAATAATAATTCTATAATGTCAATTTTTGTTTTTAATAAAATAAGAATACTTTTATTTCTAGTTTCTTCTAAATAATTAAACATTCTTTGATAATATCCAATATACTAAATATCTATTTAATTTAAATTTACGCAACTAATAATTGTATTAGTTAAAAACATAATAAAAATAAGAATTGACTTATTAAAAAATATTAAGAAAAATAAACAAATTTAATTTATTTAGTTTTTTTTTTTTTTTTTTTGTGAACAGAAAACTATGAAAGTGTAATTGCAATTATGATTGTATTTTATTAATAATGATTAACATTATTACTTGGTTTACTTTTACTGCAGATATAATTTATTATATATTATGAATAATGTAAACATATTCCATAAAATTTTAACTAAAAGTTACATCTACCTACTTGTCTATTTTTCAAAAGTTTTTGTAAAAAAATAAGTATGTAATATGTATTATATTTTTTAGATTAATAGTTTTTGATATATTTTAAAATCTTTTTGTTTCAAATTTTAAATATTTATCATAAATAATTAATTTTACTATTTAATATGTATGTAATTCAGTTAAAAAAGTACTAAAAATAATTCTGAATATTGCTTCTAACTTATACAAACCAATAAGTCGATGAATAAATTTTATCGTAATAAAATAATATAAAAATAATAAATCGTGATAAAAAATAAAAGAGCAATCTATTCATAAATAAATATTACAAATATGTAGATATGTATGAACAATGATAAATTATTGAACTTGAAAAACAAATTGGAACTAATGTATGATGTTGAAATGTATCGAAACAATAAAGAGTAATATTTTCAAAATGTATTGAATATAACAACAATGACTAATTATGACTGTAAAGTTTATATGTTTTAATTATATCGTATTATGATTGATTTATATTCATAGATTCATAGTATCCTAATTACAGCGGTATCTAATAAAATAATTTTAAAATAATATGTATGTTAGGTATACATAATAGAATAAATACATTTAAATAATATACATTTGCAAATTTATTTTCTAAATAATAACATTTTTTAGCTATCAATCAGTATTTTTAATTGTTAATTGTTTTTAATAATAAATATAATTGCAGATACATTACCTTGTATTTAAAATTTTACATTAATTCTAATTTATTCGTAATATATTTTAAATAATTTAATAAATTTTAAATCAATTTTTATCTATCTTATTATAAACTAAAATATAAAAATTCTAATCCATAAGTCAAATAAATTGCTTTGGGGCAACCTAGTCATCAGTAATCCCAAATTAATTTATTTTGTTTGACCATGGTATAATAAAATACTACATAATATAATATTAAAATATATTATTTAATGTGTTACATATTATACATAACCATCTGATAATATAGAAAATTGACTAATGATATATCATCATGGCAAAATTTCTTTCCACGAGTTCGCCTTTTGGTGTTCTAGGTCACAAAAACTATTCTGTAAAATCTGTATATAAAAATGTAGAAATAAAAATGCGCAATATACATAAACTTTAACGGATAAAATAAATGATTGCCGTAAAATTATAATTGAAACACGTACACTGCCAGTCTGTGGATTAGCTGAGTTTTTTAATTTTAATATCTCGGATGATTTTAGCTTGAAAAAATTGTTTATAATTTAACATTATGTAGATTTTATAAATTATACGTATAATAGATTTTGCTTGTTTTTAATTTATATTCAGGGTGTATATACTCACAATATACAGTATATTAAAAAATTTAATAAGCTCATATAGCATTGTAATAATATAGAATAGTTTAAAATTGTTTTATTTAAACAGCCGTTGATTCCCAGATACAGTCAGATACATCACCATTAAACTACTTTAGTTATGTAACCTAATTTTCAAAATAATTACAATTTTTTGGTATCGACATAACTAAGCATGTACCGAAAGTAAGTGATTACTACTGATATATAATTTTTTTTTAAATAGATTAGTAATTACTCTATAATATGCCTATAATTAAAATTATTTTTAAAAGAATGAGTTATTATTAATTAATTAACTTTGAGATGTTTTAATTAGTAGTATGTTCAAGATTTTAGATCTTCGATCACACATGCATACACACATACATATATGTCATATTATACAGCTTATACATAATTTACTTTATATACTATTATACCAATTCCCTAGAGTTACGTACACACTTATTATACATACACTTAAAATATTTTCGTAGCACAAACAGGTTCATTTGTAATTTTATGTATAAAGGTATAGCTTATAAATTTAATACCTATATAAATGCAAATCTATCCTAAAATTATTCGTCATGACAAATGTATATATTTAAATTTTTAATTTACTACGAAAAAAATTAATCACAGCTTATATTTAGTATACATATAACTTATAATATAGCCAGAGATAATACTTTGTTGAAATTATGTTTACCTAAATACACTTTTCCCGTTTTTAAATGTCAATCATTTGTTATAATTGTTATTAATATTATTATTTAGAATAAATTGTGCTGTACAATTTAGGCGGAATTACTTTTATGGCAAATAATAATATAGAATATTTACGATATTATAATTTATTTTATGACACTTTCGTTTACGTATTAAAATAAAAACAAAAGTGAAAAGTCCTTGTTCTGTACAGTATGTGTTGAGTGTATCTCGTTTACAATGGATGTTGACAGGTCAAATTTTAATTTGTTGATAAATCATTGTATACTCATGAAAAATGATTCTGAACAGAATGATAATTCAACCTCTACTTTCATAAGAATATTTTATAATTTATTTATAAAACAATTTATAATTTAATGCATATTTCTATTGTTAGACAGTAAGTTAAACTTATTTTTCTATAAAAATTGTAATATAATAATAATAATTATTATAATATTATATCTATAATAATTTTATAGATATTGTTAAATGTTAAATTTTTTCAAAACATGTCTAATAAATAGATTAAAAATAATGAAAAATATTTTGAAAATTTAATTGTGTAAAGAAATAATATTAGAAACTTATAAAATTAAATGTTTTAACCTCTACAATTAATACTCTTTTAATTTTTATAACACTACTTATAATTTTTATAAAATTTTTGTTTTTGACTCTCTATAAAGTAACAAAAAAATAAAATTTGAGAGAACATCCTATTATTTGAAATAAACTACTTAAATTCTCTAAAAATTATAGCTCGAAAATTCTATTTAAAAAATTTTGATTTTTCACCTATTTACAAAAATATATTAGTGAATAAAAATAATTTGTAGCGGACCCGACTCTGAAAACAAAATAAGTCTTATCCACAATATCTTCAAAAAAAAAAAAAAAAAAATGCTTTATAATTCATATAAAATGTACAAAGCGTGTATGTTTACGTATAAAATATATCTGTCTGTCAAGAATGCCACTCTTTATTTCCTCTTCAATAATGGAGTTATTAAGAAATTGATTTTCAAAATGTCTAAATAAACTTAGTTCATAATTTTAAATTATTTAGATTTAGTATTGTTCTATATGGAGATACAAATTATCCTATTTTTCACATAAACCTTTTTTTATTAAATTATTTAGCAGATAAATTTTCTAAAATGTTGACGTATCAAAATTAAAATTTAAACAATGAGTTTTTGAGTTATTAATTTTTGTGAACTAAGGCCCAGTTTGAAAGATAATATTTATTATATAATTTGATGATTGAAAATTAATACCAAAATATAAAATTTGTAAAAATTATATAAGTATAATAAACAATAAATCCAATATGAAATAAATTTTAAATTTTCATAAAATTCTATTTAAGGATTATTATCCTTAGAATAAATATTTTAACAACTAAAAACTACATATTCGAGATTTTAATTAGATACCTGAATAATTAAAAATTTATCCATTAAATAATGCATATGAATGAGGAAAATTTAATTAGAAAACAGGAGTTTGCTCGCCACAGAATATTCCTTACTTAGTATAAAAAATCTCATGATTTTTTTTTTTTTAAATATAATCTTTAAATGTATTGAAAAGTTCCATTAATCAGATTAGATTAAATTTGTTATTAAAATGAAAAATTGGGGTAAGTATGCTTGGAGAATTATTTTATAAATTATCTTATAAAACGCACCTATATTTGAAAATATATTGGTAATATATTATAAATTATTAAAATGTCTTGACAAAATAAAAAAAAATAAATCAAGAAATAATAATATAACAATGTAAATTATGTTATTTTTATACATTTAGCTGTTTTTGTTACAAATTATAATATCAATATATACTATACCTATACCTACATATGATTTATACATTAAACAAAATTAAAGTGGAGCTAAGGCGGGCATGTGAATAATTTTACAACCATTTAAATATAACGAACTTTGGCTAATGGGCTTTTCATACGTATCTGAAATCCCCACTCGCACTTAAAAAAAAAAAAAACTTTCGACCTATACTAATCGTTCTACACACACCTAATGTTATATTATTATTGTACACGTTAAGAATGAGCACCGATCGTATCGCGCGCCAAAACTACTGGTGAATATGAATTATTTACACATTTGAATATAGTCGTATGTATTATATTAAAAATTAAAAAATAACCTACCTACTTATCATCGCATATTACTGAACTTATTCTATTTACGATTAAAACTACTACATGCACCCGTATCTATCTATTATTATTAATATTACACGATGAAAACGAAAAAAAAAATTATGCTGCTGTACATGTTTAATATATATTAAATATAAGTAGGTGAATATAAATTATGACGGTAGTAAATCGTAATGCATTTTAATGCCTTTGTGCATATAATTAATTATACTACGAAACAATGTAATATTATTTATTATTTTAACGCTGAACCAATATCTACGTACTATAAACATGATATTATAATAGGCATTATTTCATATTATTATTGCCATGATTGTTATTTCAACATTTACATTCGATTTTATTCTTCTTCTTCTTCTTCTTCTTCTTCTTCTTCTTCTTATTATTATTATTATTATTACTATTACTATACTCTATAAAATTCGATAGTTGCTCTTACCGGGACAGCTCGGACAAACACGGTGCCGTTTGACGACTTCGGCGGTGGCGGTGGTGGTAGCTACGTCGACGGCGATGTTGCTGCGTGGGCGGTCAAGGAAGTACTGATTACGGTAGCGAAAGATTTCGCGTGATATATACGTTTGTGCAGTGTCGGCGTGTGTGTGTGCGAGAGCGGCGTGCGTGTTTTTTCCTCTCAGCTCCGTCCGTCCGCCCAACATACATTCACGAAAACCTTTCCCGCCCGCCATCGTGTAGCTGGCTGGCTGGCTGGCTGGCGGCGGCGAAACAAAACGCAATATCGATCGGAAAAGCGCGCGTGGAAACTCTCACAAATACGCACACACTGATACGACGACCGGCACTGACAGACAAATTGGGTGGGAGGGTTGATCGCCAGACGTTAAAAAATAATATCCCGTCGTTTTTTTGTCTCGCCTGCTGCGATCGTTTGTATATTATTATAATATATACCGTTAGTCATCATGTTTCCGGCGGCTTGCCTTTTGAAACAGGCAAAAACGATCAAAAACGATCAAGCATTTTTGTTTTTTTTTATTAATTCGTATAATAAAGGGCATCAAGATCTAATCGGTTAATAGTGCACATCATGTTATCATTTATGGGTGTAACACGATTGCGAACGGATGTCGCTTATCAAAAAATTTGCCTTTTTAGCCGAAAAAAAGAACGATTGCAAACGTTTTTATAGGCTATGTTGCCAATTTTATAATTTCTGAATATGTTTAATTTTGTTCGGGAATTCAATTAAAATTTTTTTTTTTTTAAATAAAAACTATTCGATATTAATACGTCACATTATAGCACGTTACAAACTAAAATAAAATTATATAAAATAATATGAAGTGTTATATTTTGTATAATTAAAATAACTTTGGAGTATAAATATTAATAATACTGTTACATAATTAATAAACTGAAAAAAATAAAAAATAAATATAAAAAAAATAGTAGTTTTTCTACATTTTTTTCTTTTTTATTTAAATTTTTTCTTAGTTAGGAGTTTCTAGTTTTTTGTAAATATAAAATTAGATCCTTGAAGATTTTATAAATTATAATTATAATAGTTTTTTTTATGTTAATTCAATTTTAGATTTATATACTTTTTGGCCATAGGGCTATGTAAATTATTTTGGTAGCGTGATTGCAAAAAATCCTTTTCCTACTATTTAATTATTTTAAAAATTTGTTATTGACTAACACGATTAAAGGTAAGTCAAAACGTTCGTAATCGTATTATGGGAAAAAGTCCGTTCGCAATCGTATATCACCCATAATTTATATGTAGTTCCATACCAGTGAGTTTCAATTATTAGTTATTTGATATTGGTAAGGTATTTCGTATGTTTTGAAATTCTCGGCATTCTCAAATGATAATAATATATTGAATGGTTAAGTCAACTACATAGGCGATTAGACCGTTTAGTGCATACCTATATGTAATAATATAAAATAGGTGTTGGATCTTCACTGACTAAGAATGCGCTGGTTAGAAACAAATGATCAATTTTTGCATTTGAATATATTGTTTATTATAATCATATAATAGACACTCAAATAGTATTTTTCATATTATATATAGTTGGTACATATTATATCATAGTATAGCTATAGTAGTCATGTTTGCATTATTTATTAAAATATGGACAATATATGGTACTAGCGTATATAATATAATAAAAGTCCAACTGCAGTCAATTTAGACACCATTGTGACTATAAGCGAATGTGTAAGTGCTTGTGTTAAAGTGATTGTGTGAATGTGAGTGTGTGCGTACGTGATAATTATATATGCAGGACAATGATTACAATGATAGTATAGACGATAGAAGTAGATGTATCGGTGTAAAACATAATATAGGTCGTCGACAATATTGTTTAATGAATTTAAAGATCATCGCACGCACTGGACATTTACAAATATTACATATATATATTATATATAAGCGTATTAAACGTGTAGAAACTATTATATTTTCAAATGACATGTGATAAAATGACGCATTGTCGATAAAAATTTTCCAAAAATAAATAATTCAAAATATCCAAAGATAATTGAAAACAAAATAAAGAAGTTTTGATTTGTATAATCTTTAATAAATTAAAAAAATAATAAAATATTATGTCTTATTTAAAAAACATTTAATATACTGTCTTATATTGTTATATAAAATTTTCTATTGTACCTATATGATATTTAAAAATGAGGTGAAAAAATTTAAAAATATCATTGCATTGTAAAAATTACAACTGAAGAAAATAACCAAGGCCATTTTTTTTTTTTAAACAATCAATTTAAAACATTTTTTTCTTCTATAGTATATTAATTTCTTTTCTTTTTATTTAAAATGATAATTTTTTTCTATGTTGTTCATAAGATTACAGTTGAAAAAAACAATTGACAATGAAATTAAATTAACGTGCTGAATGTTTATTATATTAAGTATACCTTTATTCAAATAAAACTAATGACGCGTTATTTGATCGTAAAATTAAATTTCGCATTATAATATTAAATTATTATACAAAAAAACGAGTAAAATATAATTTTCTTATTCAACAGCGATCGATATTCAGGCTAAAATAACATTTATATTATTTACATTACAAAAATGAATAACTGAAACAATACACAATATATATTACACGTATAGGTACATTTTTGGACAAATAATAATATTAGGAATTTATTATGCGTTGCACTTTATGAATTTTCGTTTGAACCATCATATATTATGACGTTTAAAGTTAAAATTGAATTAAGTATATTGACCAAAATACTGGATTATCATTTATTATCATCTCAGATAAAATAATTATATACAGTATACTTAATCTGTATGTACTATTTATAGTTTTTACTTCAAAATACAATCGGAATAATTAATAAACAGTTTTTTTTGTATCGTATTCTTTGGCACATTGTGTATTTTACTTACACTTAGAGACTATAATATGCTACAGTCTACACTGTCCTACTCCTTTTGTAAGATAAATTTATTTTTATTTTCTCTTTATTAAAAATGAATTAATATTTTTTTTAAACCATGATAACAAGTCAATAATGTTATATATTATGAAACTAGCTGTATTATATTATTACACACATTAAGTATTTACATAATACTATATTTTGTACAGTTCAAAATATAAATTGTGTAATTTTTACGTATCATTAGAATTAAATTAATATTTTGTAAATTAAAATGTTATTATAGATTATTAAACATGTTACCATAACTTGATATCTTTATTAATCAAAGATAGAAAGTTAATGGAAAAACTGATTAACGAATGTTAACTGTTAAGTTATTAGTTTATTATTCATTAGTAAGTAGTAACAATTTATTTAACATTTAAAATTAATGTGCAAAAAATTCAGTAAATTCATTAAAATTAAATTTTTTTTTTTTTGATTATTACCAAGACCGCATAATGATTGCAATGTAACTTAAAAATTTCTTAAATAATAACTAATTATATTTGTAAATATAATTTTATGCAACTTACTATTCCTTCTTGGGATAGTTGTAGTAGTTTATGTAATTATTCGTTTATAAATTTATAGTTTCAACTAAATAATTTAACTAAGAAATATTTATTTGTTTATTTTTATTTAAATTGATTATATACAATATGATTAAACAAGAAATAATTAATTACATTATTTTAATCTAATGAACAATTTTTTAAATTAACTGGAAAAAACTATACGTTTTCATAATAGATATACATATAACTTTTTATATTTTTAACTAATAGTTAAAATAAAAAAAAGTTTTTAGCTATTTAATACCTTTTTTTTTAATGATTAGTTAGAGGCAATAGCACAAAATACGCTATAATTTACACATATTGAACATACATTCAAATCCGATGATATTATTGAAAACTGTAGAGGATTTAATTTTTACATTAGTGTAAGTAGTTTGTTATTTAAAACTATTTAACAAGATTATATCCGCATTGCATAGGTTACATGTATATACTTTTCATAATTTAAGTAAGTTTAGAGAGTTATACTACTATAGCTAATATAATTAACGCAAAAAAAAAAAAAATAAAATAATAAGCCATCAAACTAATTCAAAAGAAAAACTCCAATGGTTTTTTTTCAAAATAAAAATAATTTATAAGGAAAAGTCAAAAATTCAAGTTTTCTAATTATTTTTTATTGTTAATCTGTATTTACACTTAGCATTTATTCGTAAAAGTCACTTTTAGTTGGAAAAAATAAATCGTGTAACTTATGTTTATTATTTTTATTTATTATTAATGGCCAACATCTTACATAGGTTCAAGTTAGGTAATTTTTTCGGTAATTACATTATTCATACTTTTTAGTTTTATATTAACTTCACGAACTCCAATTACCACTCTATAACCATAAGCCTTGTATATATATGATAAGTGATAAGTTTACATTGGAGCTTGAAAAAGAAATGGTAGTCTAAAAAACTGCTAATAACACGCCAAGGGACTACCTACTGGATCAATTGCCCTTTTCAATTCAAAATAATTGAGTTATTACAATGTTAATTAATCGATTTCTACATATTTTTCCTCAGTAAATATTAAAATTTAATATTACATGAATTATTATTAAAAAGCACAACATTTTGGTATCAGTCTAAAATGTTGATTTATTCTGCCTCCTTTTATCATAATATCTAAAAACGTTTCACGTTATACTGTGGACTGTGGTTATAAACACTAAGTATATTATTATCATCTTCATTTTTGTTCGATTCTGTACCACAAAGGCTCCTACGGGGATGGCGGTTGGCCTTAAATGGTGATGAGAAAATATTATAAAAATGAAAATAATACCCAGAGATTTATCTTGATAATAACTATAGTAATAAGGTGACCTGTTAAAAGGACGGGTGACCAAAAATAAATATAATAAATATAAACAAATTTGTTTTACGCACCGTCGTGCTATAATATTATATATTAGAAATATTGATGTACTAAATTAATAATAACAGTAAAAAATAGGGCTCCCAAATAATATGACAAGAATTAGTAATAATAATCGGTATACAAAACACAAATGATAATAATAACAATAATAATAAATCATGGATATCACTTATATAAACGACTTGGATCTCGAACAACGTGATCGCGTGAAAATCTCTGCTGGAACACCAGTATGGATTATACTGTTTGATGCCAATTCTTGATCTTTAAGCCCACGTGAAATAATAGGTATTTATATTATATTTTAATTTATGCACGGCAAGAGCGACGTGCGCGATTGATACAATGACGGCATAAAAGTTATAATAAAATAAATGTGCAACGACTTAAAAGGTCAAAGCCCTTGTTAGATGTAAAAACACACGACGCAATGGGCACAAGATTTAACGGCATACACGGGCCAAGAGTTAATGGCACATACGGACTACGGTTAAGGGCAACGTTTCGACGATGTTGAACGAGACCAGAGAGTTAACGGAAACGTTTCGACGATGTTGAACGAGACCAGAGAGTGAGTTCCCTTTGGACAGCGGTGGTCAAAGACGCCGATGTCATATAGACAAGAGGGGAGGAGGGCGACGATAAAGTCGACGAGCTTATCGCATGCAAACGATAATCATAGTATAGTGTTATATCAAAATATAGTTTTCTAAAAAATACAAAGTTACATATTCACAATGACTCTACCTATCCATATATTGACAGCTAAAAATATATATAGATATATAAATGATTTTAGAGTATTGCATAATAATTAAAAAAAAAATCTAATATAATAATTATACCACATAAGTACGTATAACTTATTATTTTAAAAAAGAATGTTAATATTATAAACTTAATAGTAATCGTATTTAAACCAGATATTAATATTTTCTCGGAAATATTGAAAAAAAATACGACGTATCATTTACTTGTATTAGTGCATTAATATTTCACTTAATTTTACCTTATTAACATTTATGTGTTAAAAATTGAGTCATTCGGCTAATGAGAAGCGAGCTCCATCGCTAATAAATTGTATTGAATATAATTGATATATATATATTTATATATTATAGTGATTCATCAAGCGTAAAACACTCATTATCTCAAAAAATATTCACTTTTTTTCAATTTTTTTTTCTTTCAAAATTTTAGATCTATGCTGTTCTAGAATTTTATAACTGTTTAATAGTTTTTGCTCTTATATTGATTATCAAATAGAAACCCATACTAAAAATGTGATAATTTAGTAAGGCTTTTTTTCTTATGAATTATCAAGTTAAAATTGTAATTTTTTGTTAATTCGTTGACAAGATAGAGTTTCTCAAAGTTGGGTGGTTTGGGAGGTATTTGTGTGGAAATATGTTATACCTAGTCGGTAGATATCGTAACAATTAAGATTTGTATGCCTCAGGATAAATGATATTATATTTTTCATATCAATTCGGTAAGTACTGTAAACTTGAGTTGTACCCCTAAATGTATTTTATAATGCCCATTTGGCAGGGTATACACTTATCACCCCACTGAAGGTGTTTGCGCCGTTTGCAGCACTGATCATAATAATACTTGCCAATTACAAAGACCAGATGTTATAAGTAATAAATTGTGGTGATAACTGATAATCGTTGAACTTACTTGCTACAATAACTTATTGTCATATCATATTATAAGTAATTGGATCATTAATGTCACTTACACATGACGCATACTTGCGTGTAATCCCTTTGTCTCCATTACAAAATACATATGGGCACGGAAAAATACGATGATGCTTGATTAGAGGCTGATTTATAATAAGGTAAAAATCATAAAGTAAATTAATCTATGGCTAAAATCATTGAAATAATATTATTAAATACTAATTTTGAACAGCTGTTATTTGTATCTGTGCACGATTACAAATATTATAGTTCATGGTTACATGATATGTAAGTATACCTAATAGCAGATTATCGTGAAGTACATGACAATACGTTGAGTAGATAAACGATTAAGTTATAAACAAACTTAGGGAAATATAGCATTTGCATAATTTTTTTTATTATTATTAAATATAACAGAGTGTGAAATAAATTCGTTTCTCGGTGCCATAATATCAGATAAAAAATTTGAATGTGCATATTTTGAAATTTTATACTTATTTTGTATATTTTGAGAAAATTTTCAAATTTCAAATTAAAAACTATAAATATATATTATACATACTTCAACCGATCAAAAAAAAAAATCTCGTTATAATTTTTGTGTAAGTATAAATAATATTAACCGTAAACCCGCTAGATATCGACCGGATGTCGATAAAGATAGTAGTTGATATAGAATAATAGATTATTTGTTCAGTATTGAGTTCAGTCGATTATTATCTGTCGTTGTTTTCGTGTCTCGCAACTATGCAACGTCCAATCATACATAAAACGTCGTACGAGTATATTTTGTAACATTGCGTAACGCCGAAAGTACAGCAATCTACGAGTAGCCGACTACAAAGTTTTGTTTCGGAGTTTAAAGATACATTTACATCCGATGGACACGTTTTATTTTGTGTACTATGTAAAAAAAAAAAGTAGAAAATTATAAACGATTCAATGTAGTATAACACCTAAAAACTGACAAGCATTGTAGAGCAGTAAAATAGAATTAAAATAAAAAAATAAGATAACACAACAATTAGTTTCAAACTCAGATTTGGTAACAAGAGTTGTTTCAACAAAGATTTGTGTAAAGTTTTGCTTTTATCAAATATTCCGTTGAATAAATTATCTAACGACGAGTTGAAAAGCTTTTTAGAAAAATATACGAATGAAAGTATACCTTGTGAAACCACTCTACGTAAAGGGTACGTAGACGACATTTATCAAGAATTTCTGTTGAAAATTAGAAACTATGTTTATAAAAAAAAAAATTAGGGTATCTGTTGATGAGACTACGGATGTCATCGGACGTTTTGTGGCAAATGTTGTTATTGGAACACTGGAAATTGATAGGACAGGAGACATTTTTTTATTGCATACCGAAAAATTAGAGAAAACTAATCATATTCAGCTATATTTAAGTTATTTGACAAAGCTATAAGAATATTATGGCCTGAGGTAGTTCAGTAAAATAATGTTTTATTGTTTGTAAATGATGCTTCCCCATACATGGTAAAGGTGGGAAAATGTATACTCTTTATTTTAAATGCATACATTTAACTTGCCTCGCTCGTGCATTTCATAGAATTGTCGAAAAAGTTCGTGACGAATTTTTAAAGGTTGATAAAGCAGTAGCCTTAGATAAATAAGTGTTTCAAAAATTACTTTCTGTATGTATTGAAACATTTTTAAATATAACAAGCAATGAGATTCCGTTGCCACCAGAACCCATATTAACAGGGTGGGGGACTTGGATAAATGCTACCTTGTGTTACTGTGAACATTTTTCAAAAATTCATTCAGTTATATAAACATTTGATGATGATGATATAGCATCAATTAAAACCGCTAAAAAGTAATCTTACAGTAACTAACATTTATCAAAACAAATTTTAAATTTTTACCTCGAGCGATAAAATTTTTAGAAAAAAGAGATACTAAGCTGTCCGATTTGTTAAAAATAATTGAAGACACAAAAAATAAAAATCAGTCAATTGAAATTTATAAAGGCCATACCAATTGTAAATAAAATGAATGATGTTTTAGATGAAAATTCTTGTTATAAGCTTGTGTTGAAAATGTATAAAATATTAAGTGGCAAAATGGAAAATTTGAAAAATTTGCTTGTAGATATAACACATGATGATTTAGCATACTTTAATAATGTTCCAATTACTTCTGTAGACGTTAAACGGAGATTTTCAATTCACAAAAATTTATTATCCAGTAATCGTCGGAGATTTACATTCAAAAGTATAAAAATGTATTTTAATCGTACAATATAATTTTCAAGAAACTCAAAATGATGCAGAATTAATGATGTAATTTTTACAAAGAAAACATTTTTTTTTTTATAAAATAGTTGTTTTATTTAAGTAGCAAAGTTATGCCATTTAAAATTATCGTAATTTTTTTGTATAATTATTATTTAAAAAAAAAAAAAAAATTATTTTAAATTATAAATATTTAATTCTTTTTCAAAGGTTGAAGGTAAATATTTATTTTTTAAATTTAGTTGTTGCATATTCAATAATAAAAGTTGTATCTTTGATCAATAATTTTTAGTTTTTGTTTACTATTTATTAATTATTAGATATACATTTTTAAATTAAAAGTGAAATTAACCAAGATTTAGTGGTCAATTTTTTTTTTTTTTTTTAATGTGTATAAATGCATATTATAATGCATATTTTATTGATTTTAGAAGTATATTTGTGTATTTTTTAGAACTATAAGTTCCAAAGTCTAGTTATAAGCTTATAAGATTATAAAAAATAATTTAATTGTGCTCGTGAGTTGTTAATGTGAATAAAGTCTTACTTTTTAATATTTCACATATTTAAGTATTTAAATTTTAATAATGCACTTATTATATAATAAATTTTAAGTACAAAGTTCTTGTATATGATTTTTTTTACCTATCACATACATATCGTATTTTATTTAATAATTTAATCAAATAAAAAAATATCTAAATTGGTTAATCGCATGTCAATTGGATATTTGGTAACTAGGTGCATATTATGTACAATTTGTTGATAAGTTTAACGTTTAACTAGTTGTTGTAGTTTCTACAATCAAATAAATGATACGATATGTGATTAAGTTTAAATATTTTGATTTCAGTTAAATCATTTATACATCTAAAATTGTTGTTTAAATGTATAGTATATGGTTCACTGGTACCTACTGGATAATAAATAATTTATTACACAATCAAGTGGCCTTATACTACATAAAAATACTACTAACAATTAAAATGTTTCTGTCAGTTATTGAAGAGTTTTTTGTATCTTGGTATTTCAATTTGGCATATAGATAGTCTAAGACTATCTATATTTACTAAAAATATTTTTAGACAGATAATTTGATCTCCATTTTGTAATTCATAAAAGTGAATATACAATATAATATATTATGTGTACGATTCATACACAAAATATATTATGATTCCAAATAGGAATTTTAATATATGCCATACTGTTTGTCATACAATTTGGAAGATCCTTTATGTTAAAATTATATTTATATTGCTATTTCTGATTACATTTAACAATACTAATATTTTCGTGACAATGAAAAATAAAAATATTGTTTCACATATTGGATTTAAATATGACTGAAAAATAAATTAAGTAATTATAAATTTTTCAACTGTAATATTGTTTAATTATTATGTTGACAAACACATTTTTTAGGTAATCAAGTTAATTGCAAATAAGTGGAAAAACATTTATTCAGACTAACTGCACATTATAGCTTAAACATAATATATTATAATTCCAAATCGGAATTTAATATTCCATAGTGAAATCTCCTATCACATACAATTTGAAAGATCCTCTATGTTAAAATTATTCGCATACTGTTATTTCCAATCACATTTAAAAATACCAATATTTGGGTAACTGTGAAAAAAAAATATTGCTTCATACATTCGATTTAAATATGACTATAAAATAAATTAAGTAAGTATATATTTTTTTTTTAAACTGTAATCCTAGCTGAGATTTTCAGAGACTTTATTCTTGTAACAGTAAAAACAAAATGTATTTAAAAACATCAAACATATTTTGAAAATATATTAGTATTATGATTCAATAATATAAATTTTAATTTTTAGTTTTGACAAAAAAAAAGATAATGTATAATAATATCGTATAACAGAGGTAGGTAAAACCGTAATCATTGTGTTTGTTTATTTGTTCAGTCTCTGGAAATTCGAAACGATACCAAAATTAAATAAACATAATATTATTGTAAATAAATATACGAGTATTTTATGATTAATATTATTATAGTTTAGCCTGTGAATTAAATGGAAAATGTTTATTTATTACCGTTTTTCAATCTTAGAAAATTAGCATTAAAAGTTAAAGTGATTGATAATTTTAAATTTAAATCAATCCTATTTATATATAAAATTCTATTATACATTAAATTTAACATAAATAAAATAATATTATTATAATAGGATTGACTGACGCAAAACATTTTACCGTAAAGTATTACAGTTTAAACCAATACTTTTGTTGAAAATTTAAGTATGATATTATTATAATGCAATGTTCGTGGAATTTCCTAATTAACCTGCCGCAGAATTATTAGTTTTTAAATAATATAGATATGCCAAAATAAATTCTTGATTCCACTTTCTACAATGTATGCTGTATGATATAAAACCGATCGTATTACAATTTTATAACATTTAGTTTAACGAAAAAAATATTTATATCATTCATAGTATAATTAATTTGTTTTGAAAGTTCAAATAACGTTACTAGTAGTTTAGATCAAGGTCCAAAAAAATATTGTTTTAACCCATGTAATAAAATATTATAGCAATGTACAAGAAGAGATGTTTGTTGCGAGATTAATATGACAGATAACTAAGTCACTTAATTAATATAGTATAAAATTGAAACTACCTTTTATAGTGTGTTTTATATGCCATGATTTAAGTATATGCATATCATAATACTATATTGTATTATATATAAATATATAATATTATGTTGTATAGTATGTTGGTTCTATATGGACAATGTTATCTGATCAATTTACTTACACAATCTGTTATAAAAGCAAACGATTAAACATAAAATTAAAGATTTTCAGGAAAACATTAAACGGATATCGATTTTTATGTAAAATAACAACTTATTGTAGAACGGCAATTGTTGCGAGTATTATTCAAATATTTTTTTTTTTTAATTTTTGACTTCTATTCAATTAATGCCGACAAGCTAAAAATTAATCTTTCAAATGATTTATTGTAGCTGAATTAGATATTGTAATGGAACAACAATGACGACAAATATACAAATAATTCATGAAATTGACAAACAGTTTTCAGTTGGTTAAAATTATTTTCAACTTTTTTGAATAATTTATTACTATAATGCTATTGCATAAAGTAATAGCGACCAAATTGTATCACATTAATTATTTTATAACAAAATATGATTATTGTTTTTATCCAATAACTTACTATAATTTTATATTTTTACCACTCTGTCGTACAGTAGGTCACGAGTGAGTCATTGTAATAGTCTATTACAATTTCCCGTCTTAAATACTACAATCAATGTCATAAAAACTAAGTTTGAGGAAAACGATATCATTATACTTAATACTCTTCAAAGTTGCATAAGTTAGTAACAAAAACTTCTCTGATGAAAATATTTTGAAAGTTTGTAATACATATCATATTATAATAGAGGATTTGAAGACAAAGTTTAAGTTATTTGGTAAAATGTGTTTATCAAGTAACATTCCGAAAGATTTTTAAAATCAATTAACTTGTCTAAGTACTCTTATTTGAAAATATGTTTAAAATTTTTAAAATATATTCATCGATTTTCATGAGTTCTGCTTCTTGTGAGCGCTCTTTTTCATCTTTACATCGTCTCAAGACTAGAAATACTATTGTTCAAGAAAGACTTAGTAACATTGCAATTTTAAACACAAAAAAGATGTATCTAATTCATTAAAAAAAAATTATTGATTAATTTAGTGTATAATCAATCCAAAGAGGAAGAAGACCACAATTAATATAAATTTGTTATTATTGTAAGTATAAAGATAATTGTATATAAGTACCTATTATTTTATGTAGTATATCTACTTTCTGTTTGTATAGTCAGTTTTTACTTTTTTGTCAAGAAGATATAGAATATTAAAGTTTTTCAATGTTTTTAATGTATTTAAGTTTGTTGATTTATTTATTATTGCTTTATTTCGTTACTATCTAATAATGATTTATATTAAAAATAAAATATATAATAAAAGGTAATGTTAAAATGCGAGTTTATGTAATTAAAAGTGAGTAATATAAGATTTAACTAGACTAGTTGGTATATAACTATATATTAGCCTTCCTCCCTAAATATTTATAAATTACGCCCTTTAAACTAATGGATGTGTTTAATTTGAATTCAATGATGATTGTATGTGAAAAATGATCCTAGACGAAGACGGTATGTCAGTTTATATAACTAAGTGTATTTCATGATATATTTATTGATATTTCTATTAAAGTAATTTATTTTACTATTGGTATTATAGTATAGATTGATTTAATTTTTAAAGAAAACAATGCATTTAATATATTATTTTAAGTATTTTAATATTATAATAGTATATTTTTATATTGTGTTATCAATTTTATACTATTATTCATTATTGTCAACATTTGAGTTGAATATTCAGTACTAAATTTCCTTGAATAAGTGTAAATAGATTCATAGAAAGCTATAAATAAGTAGCATTGATTATTATTTGTTTTTGAATTATATAATAAAATAAATATAATAATTTTGTTAACAATTGGTTTAGTGTTCATTGTTTTCCTAATTTTTTTCTTTTATTATTAAAAAAAGTAGGTTGGTACTGGGAATCTTTTGTAATTTACTCCCCAAAGTAATAGATTTAATTTACAAATAGAACTATGCTCATAGTTGAAAATAGAAGTATTTTTATTGCCTTAAAAGTCGATGAGAGATTACAAAAAAAAAAAAACACACACACACACACACACATCACTATTAAATTTTAACACCGTTCTGTTTATAATCTAAACAAGGTACCTATAATAATAATTCCAATTAACACGTATTTTAAATGTAGATATATATTTTTTTTAATAAGTCAACAAAAAATTAGTGTAAATTTAATTTAATATAAAATTTAAAATTAATTTAATAAATGTTTGTAAATAAGAGAATCGTTGATATTTAATAATAAATTACCATAAACTATCATATCTAAATATTATTACTACAGCTTAATATTTACATTTTATTCACTTTTAATCAAAAAAAAAAAAAAAAAAGATTATAAATACAAAAATAATGCTAAAATTTAATATTATATTATGTATCGTTCTATAGCCATGAATATTTATTATAATATTAACTTATAATAATAATATAAACTAGTAGCTCTGTAAATTTAGTTTAACATTAAAATTTATACAGTGTACGTAGTATAGCACAATGTGTGTCTGCTTAGGTAGCTTAAAAAAAAATAATAAATTAACATTAAATCTCTACTCATTCAAAACTCAATATTTTCTGATAAACGGATAAAGGACACGTTTTTATAAAAGTAAAACTATTTATTGCGCCTGTAAATTTCATTAAAATTGGTTCGCCGATAAATATGATGATACTACGCACTTGGGGCAAGCCAAGAAAATTTACTGATTGGAAATACGCTCTTCTATTATTCGTGTACCTATCTATATATAAAATGTAATAATCATATTACGTTATATCTAATACTACGAAAATATGGCCGGCACGTTCTATTTTCTGGTCAAAAAAATGTTATGACCTCGTCGTTTCTATGGGTTATGTTAATTACTTATCGAAAACGATAAACCAGTGTCAAAAAAGTTTTAGTATTAGATATCATAACATTTTTGATGTAAAAAGTTAATATTAATTAGTTATAACTCCTGAAATAATCTATAAAATATTATTTTTACATATTTTATATCATTTAAGTATATTATTTTAGCTTAGTACCTTATGACTAAATATTATTATGAGAATATATAAAATTATTTGTACGAGAATTTTTTTTTTTAAATCGTAATAACTAACCATAAATCTGCAGAATGAATACAAATATAATACTTAATAGCGTCATCGTAATTGTTATAACTTATAATATTGTTTAATTATTTTGGCCATGACTCACGGAGGCTAGACGGAAGAATCATCTTAGGAAAGAGGTCAAAATATTTTATTGGATAAAGTAACAATAAAATTAATAATACTTATTGTGAATTTTTTTTTGTTTATAGCTCGAAAATGGTTTTAATAAAAATATAAAATTTTGATGTATAATTATGTATAACTTTTTACTGATATTAATCGACTAATTTTCTATAATGCAGAGATTAATGAAAAGAAAAGAAACAGAGAATGTATTTAGTATTTAGTACACAGGCATAAAGATTATAAGTTTTAAATCTTTTAAGTCCGAGCTAGGAAATTTAAAAGCACATTTTATCAAGGTGATGAATACAATTATTATTAAAAAACTGTCATTTATAATATATAAATCATTAATTTAATACAATTTCTTCTAACTTAATACCTAAAGGTGACATAAGTAGTAATTATTACATTTTTGTAAAATTTGGAATGATCGTTATTAGCTATTATATGTACATATAACTAATGTAATAACTCTTCATTTTTACAAAATAAAATATTTATTGAAATATAAGTCTTATTTTAGTCACAAAGACTAATGAATATAATATGATATTGTGCTGGTTAATTTTTGCTGTAATTAAAAAATTGTAAGATTATCAAAAGAAAAATTTAATAATAATATAAAGGTAATTATTCGTGATACAAAGTTGTTACTTGTATTGATTACAAATATGGAGAGAACGAACTAAAAAGTCTTCATAGTAAAACACTCATGATAAAATTTGTAATCACTATTTGAAGTTTAAAGGGGGAGTAGTTGTACAAAAGCTGGAAACAAATATAAAAATTCTGTAGTAAATGTTGGGACCGTAAATACGCTCTAGTAACATTCTCTTTTCCAGTTCTACCTGAGTTTTATTCGAAACAAACAAGAAATTGTACAAATTTGGTAAATGTATCTAATTAAGGCACAAATTACATACTAAATACTTTAAATACTTGAATGAAAAAACAAAACTTAGAAATTGGGGTTGCACGTTTTACAATAACCTATTTAATGAAGAAGTACATTCTATGCCTATTATATAGCAAAATGATTTTCCTGGTATGTATAAATAAAAATGTATTGCTAATTTTTTAAAAGCTACACCACTTAACTTTGTTATTTTGTCATTCATAATAATATATTTTATTCTGTTATTTTTAAAATTAGGGTCAATTGCCATATTATAAAATTTAAAGCAAGATTAATACATAACAAATTTCTGAAGGTATTATAATAAGATTTATTAATATAAGATATTTTAACTTTGAACTTTGAAGCAAATCATGATATTTTTAAAATTTATAAAAGTAAGTTATAATATTTTTTACTATTAAATTTATAATTGTCTTGTTTACAGTTCCAAAATGCTCATGAATTACTCCAAAATTAAAATATCAATAAAAGGTATAAATATTCTACTATTCTAGTTAATAACCATAATTCTAAATTCTATAATAAGGCTATTATTATTATTGTTTTATTTATTTTTTACTTTAAATTTAAAAATAATAAAGTAAATATATTATTGTGAACGTGAAATTTTTTATATTGTTCGTTTGTAAGAAGGAGACAGCGCACGGGCGACCTCTTAACAAGCTCATATTCAAACTTATTCGTTCTTTATATTTTTTCTAACAATAAAGCAACTAATTTGAGATTTGAACCGTAACGTTGGTTAATTTATTTAGTATAATTAGACTATTAATATTGTAAACTACTCATTTTTTAAGATGTTTTATACGAGTATCTTTTATACCTTATTATATTGTGATATTAATTTATATATAAGTACATATTATAAGATTATAAAAATTGGAAAATAGTTTAACTGTGGCCTTTCATTTTGTTTTAACGTTATATTTTCTTTTTCAAATATTTGATTTTATCAAGACGTTAATATTTAAAATATACATGATAACTGTATATAACATTTTTTTTATAATAATTATTTTGATGTGCACACAATCCACGAGTGATGAATAATTCCAGTGAATAATACTGATTTGGATCATTATCGGTTGCTAAGCAATCATATAAATTATAAATTAAAATACGAGGTAAAACAGCGTGGTTTTTTTCAGTTTTTTGGGGTATTTTGGCATAAACAATTTTGATAGCAGTGTTTTGGTTGTCATCAATAGCCGTGATTCCGCGATCTTACACTGATTGTTCGTTGTAGATGTTTATCAAATTTTTGTGCTCAGCAAACATATAACCGCAATTATTTCACTGGCCATTTCATCATCTAGTTCCGGTTCTGGTTTCAGCAACGTGATGTTTGTTAAAGACTACTATAATTGGCGAGTAATTTTCCGGTAGAAGATATAAGCGTCAAAATCTTAAGCACCTGTGTGTCACAGTTAAAAAATATTAAGCCTGGGCAAGTTTATGATAATTTTTAACTGAGTTAAGTTAAATTTATAGAATACATTTGGAAAAGTTAAAAGTTAATGGTTAATCTAATTTTTTTTTTTAACTCAATTAAGTTATAAGTTATATGGAAATTTTCAATTACCTTATTAACTTAAGTTAAGTTATTGTTATTATTTTTTTTTTAATATATAAAATAGCCAGTAAAATAGTTTGAAATTATAAAATTCATAAACATTATTAATCCCAAAAAATAGATTTACTATACGTAAAATAACTAAATTTGGAAATTTAAAATACAGGTAGAAATAATTAAGTAGTAGGTACTAAAAGATAAATAAAATAAAATATCATTTTTTAATTTATTAAAACAAATTTTATACATTTTTAAACAAGTAAATGATATCAAAATGGAATTTTTTTTTAAAAATTTACTTAATTTGGGTATGATTAAAAGTAACTCGTTATTTATTAAGTTAATACCTACCAATAAAAATTAGTTAAGTTATAAATTAAGTTATTGAAAATTAATTTAAAAAAAGTTAAAATTAACTTAACTTTAATTTTTAACTCGTTTATGCCCAGGCTTGATAAATATTAATAATAAATAAATAACAGATATTAAATGTTGAACTATATCATCCAAAAACTCCAAACGTTTAATCTTAATCGACAAATTTATAATTTAATTACAATAGATTGTCACATAAACAGTGTGTAAGCAGTTTTATATTATAACGTCGACACCTACTTCGAAAGCATTTGTGTAAACGTCATTTAAAATATATTGAATATAATATTGACATTGTACAAACTAAATTGCAAATGAAACTCCTTAATGAAATACTATGCTATTTTTTAAAATTAACTAAAAATATAGAACTGAAAAGATAACTTGGATGAAAAAAAAAACTGCACCCAGAAAATTGAATTTACATAACATGATTAACTTTCATTAACCATTATTGTCAATCAATTATTTGTATAGCGATTTTTCGATTGGAACCGAAATAATGCAATAACAATATTCAACGCCTCATTGTTGGTTGTTAATTTACATTCTATAGAAAAGTAAATACGCGAGTAACTAAGTTGAATAGTTTTATTTTTACCAAAACGACAGAGACGTTGAAGTTTTTTTGATAGATTTAAATATCAAAAAAAATCACTTAAGTAATATATTAATATGTAATTATTACATAGGTTAGGTGGATCACCGTCAACAATACACTGCAAAATTACGTGTGTTGTAATGAGGCTAATATTCTCGAAATTAACGTATTTGTTTATTAAATTAATATATTATTAATTATTATACGAACGGAGTCCATAGATCGTGGATATCGACAAGTTTTATATATTCGATATTTTTTTTACATTTTTGATGGGAACGTTGCTGTTGCATCGGAGTTAAGTTATAAATGTTATAATAGAATTCGAAATTATAAAAATGTATAATAAGACGGAAAGGTGGTAATAATTTTTCGTTCAGTAATTACATTATTATAAATGGCAATCATAATAATTATATTATATCATATTATATTATATTATAACAAAGCAAATTTTACTACTATATAGGCATTTGGTGAGTTAAGAAATTATATTAAGTACATATTATTCTACCCTAAATTATTACACCAATATGTGGGTAGAATAATGTAATTTCTAAAGTAGGTCACTAAAATAACGACACCGATGGACATTTTTTTTTTTTATAGTGGCCGATGATAGACCAAGAAAAAGAGAAAAAAATATAAAAGAAAAAAGAATGACCAAATTCAGACGAGAAGCCCGGAGTGAAAAATAAGTGAAATGACGACCGTACAAGATCGGATGTCATAAATCATCTACAGCCGAATAAACCTTTATACTTGTTGTTTGTATCCTATATATGTATGTATGTATAATGCATAAACATACTTATATATATATTATATGTTTGTGTGTGTGCGTTTTTCTATAAACATGATGTAATATAATTAATAGATGTATATAATGGAGTTAAATAGAGGTCGGTGTTACAAGAAGAGTTTTTCATCAGGTTTAAAAGGGCTGAGGTGGAAAAAATCAAAAAAAAATCTTAATACTCAAACTTAGTGCAATGCAATCAATTTGACTATCATAAAGAATACATTTTTGGATATTAACCTGCTATCTGGTAGTATTTTAAAAGAAAAAATAGGATCTTTCTCTCTATTTATATATATAAGTTATAAAGTATACTTGGTGATTCACTAAGCATGCTAACCCCAATTTTATGTTGTAAAATAATACATTTATTCAAATTATGGTTTTTGAAGTTTTTAAATATTGGTATTTATAAATATATTTTAAAATTCTTGAGATTGTTTATTTTATCTAAGAGTGAGAAGAGGTATAAATCTTCTTTTTCGAATGAGAACCAGCTAGTATATAGATAAAAATCAAATATGGAACGAGCAGTTTTTGTATTAATTGATTTGAGTCCTGAGAATATTATTAGGTCCATGATTTGAAAACACTTGGGAGCTATGGTGATTTTAAAATTGTAGTAATTAATACTATTACGTCATAATTTATTATTTATTTACACAGCAGTAATAGATTAATTTTTACATCTATTTTATATATTTTTAAAAAAAATTATCACATACACACACTAGACCTCAGTATCACTCCCTTTAATTTATAAAGAGGTTAACAAGTAATGAATGGTATTTTATTGGATACTATAATATTATATTTATTACATATCTAGTTATGACCGGAATTTATTATATTATACACACACACAAAACATATAACTTTAATAACTGATCAAAATATAATATATAAATATCATTTTTTAGTATTTTTTTGTTCATAATGGTTAGTACACCGTTAAGGTATAAAAAAGCTTATGACGTCCATTTGTGCGGATATATAATCGGTAAAACCAGAACAACATTTAAATTTTATTATTTTAGAATATTTGAAAACCATTTATGAAACATACATATACGGAATATAGGTATATTTTCTTTATGCACGATATGCCGTTGGAGTTTTTATACTTTTGTCGCTTTGGTCCACTACGTTTTTAAGGGTTTTTTTTTACATATGCGCCAAATTGAATGCTCGCCCACGCGACAAAAGTTACTATTTTCCTTTTCCTTCACATTTTCCATTATTGCTGTCATCAATATATTATATTATATATATGACTGTATGTGTGTGTGTGTGTATATATAATACGACGTATAACCTTTTCTTTCACTCTTTCTTTACGCACATATACCCTTAAATCACTCTATTTCCATCGTTCGGTGACAAACGTTCCCACAACTATTATTTTTTTTTTCGTTTTTTTCGTACTAAATTATATACACGCTGTACACGACATATTGCATAGTAACCTTTAAATCACGTCTCGTCTACACTCTCTCTTACACACACACTTATGCATAATATTAACCTATATATTTATGTATATATATACAGGATGATTCACTGAACATATCTACCCCCCAATTTTTTCTTTGATAATGAATTTTTTATAATTCTGGTGTTTAAAATGTTAAGCATACCTGATGACCTTGATTTTAAATAAGTACCCACTAAAATTTTGTATTACTCATACAATTTATTTTAGATTTTGAGCTGAGAAATGGATGTATTGATTTTACACTGATGTGTAATTTTTATAACTGCTATTTTTTTTTCAAAGCAGTGAAAACAATTCGATTTTCAACGTTGAGCATGATTAGTTTTTGACCAAATCAATTTTTTTTTTTTTTTGTAATTTAAAAATGAAAAACAGTATAATATTATATTAGACTTTTTTAAACCAAATATTTAAGTTAGAATTCTCTTCAGATAAAAGTATTTTCTAAATATTACATAAACCCCCTTCGAGCAATTAAATTTTTTTTCTATAAATATCAATAAAAAATATATACTTTGGAAAAAAATTCTTGGAAATATAAAACAAGGTTGGTCCCACATAAATTTTTTATACCTGTATAAAATGATTAAAAATATATTTTCATATTTTTTTTTTATACAAAGTTGAAGTTAAAATATTTAAAAACAATAAAAATAGACAATTTACAAGTACTTTGTAGTAAAAAAATTACAAAATCTTTAATTTTTATAGCTAAAGGTTAAATAATAACTGATAAAATGTTTATTATAAGTAGTCCATTTTTAGTGAGGCCCATTGTCTTTAAAAAAAAAAAAAAATATTTGAACCAAAAAATCTAAAAATCAAACAAATAGAACTATTTTTCATAAATATTGAAAGTTAAAATTTTAAGGAAATTACTTTTTGTAACGATAGATAAATAATAAATACTTATAATAATAATAATAATAATTACTTATTTAACTTATTTTACTACAATTCAAAAAAATTCGTGGTAGGTAGATATTCAAAACTCTTGCATACATTATTTATTTTATTATACCTACGCAATAACATTTTGAAAAAGTAAATTAATTTAATATAAATATGGTAAAAAAATAAACTAAGTATTATTTTTATATAATAAATATAATGTTTTTCGTAAAAACTAAATGAACTAACTCAAATATTTAAAACTAAATAAATTATATAATTAAATAATTATATCAAAAAACATAGACTTATCGATATAGATACTTAGACTATATAGGTACGGGCAGATAATTTTTTGTAATTATTTAATTTATTAACATTTAGTTATATTTTGTAAACTTGTCTGCAATAGATTAATGTTATATATGTCATTACACAGACATCAATCACACATATACATACTGACACACAACATATATAAAATACAAAGCAATAGATTATTACTATAAATAATAAATTTTAATCTTCTTTACGACCTTTATGTTATACGTAATACCTACTTTTTTTTACATTATTTAAAAAATATCCCATAGCGATACGAAATTATTTTTTCAAATGAAAATTTATTTATTTTTAAATTATCCATCTTACAATTTCCAGGAATAATAATCATTCTTATTTGAAGAAAATAAATCAGAAATATCCCTCAGAGCACCCTTAAATAGTAAACATAATCTAAGGATTTAATAATAAGGTCGTTATATAAGGAAGGAACATTTAAAAAATTGCAGACTCTTATGAGATTTCATATTAAATTTTCAAGGATTTTGACTCAATGAACAATTTTTTTCGACTTTTATCAAAAGGAAATTAAAAAGTTTACTATGCCTATAAACAGCTCAAAAAAAAAATTGAAAAATTTGAAAACTTTATCATCTAAAAAAAAAAAAAAAAATAATTAATTCAAGTATCTATGCGGTTGTTCATTTTCCATTTTTCCTGATTATAAAATTTACTTTTGACTCATCAAGGTATTTATTAGATCCAATTTGCTAGTAGAAACGACTCCCATTTTGAGAATCAACGCATTTTTACTTCTCTGAAAAATATTTATAGACACATATAAAACACATTTAATACCATTGTAAAATCAATAAATTTATCGCTTTGTTTAGAATCTAATGTACCTAACCATGTGCTGGATTGTGGATTCACACTGTGTGTGAAAACGGGAATTTGAGAATTTTTTTATTTCAATGCACTAAGTTAAATATAAGTACGTTAAATTAAAGAAAAAAGTAATATTTTTTAAGTTTTTGTAGAGCATCGTTATTTGTTTCGATCTTTTTTTGTTTGCACCACCTCAATGTAAAACTCATTTATGGTGTATTCAGTCCAAAATGTTAATACAATAAATAAAATATACCTCTTATAGTAGAAACTATAAGAACTCTTATCAATAAAAACAAATTAACTGCATGCAAGGTTTGTATTTGTATAGGTAGTAACGTTCGCCATATATAATTGTGACTATCCACGCGTGTATCACATTTGATGTACCTCAAAATAAACAATGAATAAATTAATCTCTGTAGTCTTGTTTGGAGACGATTTTAAATAAAATAAAAATAAAAAGTTACCTCTGGGTAAATAATTTAAATATGATAGTGCAACAGTACACGTGGTTTAATACGTCTGGACTCTGTAGCATTTCTTCAATTTTATTTGTATACTTTATTTTAAATCATTGCTCACAACAGTATTACATAATATACATTCAATAATAAAAACATATATTACAAACGTAGCTAAAGGAGAATAGCTGGCTATAAACTTCCCAGAACTTTATGGACAATTTAAAAATACGTTTAGTGGTCTGTGATTGTATTGAGTAATACGTAGACATAACCATGTGTATTAAAACTTTAGTATTTATAAAGATATTAACAACATTTTAAAATATTTTACATCTACGCCATTAATATAAAAAATTATAAAGAATCCTAATTAAGTTTTTTCTGTACAACAAAGTATCAGCCTCTCATAAAAAAAAAAAAAAAACCATTATGCACTTATTGCTTATTGCTTACAATTTGATATTATGTATATTGTGAAGAAGTAATAAGTTATCTAATTACTTAAATGATTAAAGCAACAATTTTACTTTAAAATGCAATACATTTCGAATTTTGTAAAAATATGTAATAATCATTAATTATACATAAATATGCAAAAATAAAAATCATTATTAGATTTAAATTATTATGGTTCGCGAAGATAACTGACAAAAATCCAAAAAGTGAAAAAAAATATGCGATTGCATATAAATCCACGCTCAAGTTATTACTAATTATAAAATATATTCAACGTTATATCTAGGAATATTTTTGATTGTCAAAGCCAAACACTTAAACAATATTGACAAAATTTGATCGTGCTCAGGTGAGTATGTACAATATACACCAATCTCTTGATAGATACCGATAAAATGAATGAAAACCATGAAAGACTAGGGTATGCTTATTCGTATTAATTTTAATTTTAAAAGGTTGTTGTGAGAAATTTTTCTATTTGGAAAGTTGTAAAAAAGATGTTTTAACTCTTATTCTGGTATTTTTGTTGAAAAAAAAAAACATTAGACAAATAATTGTTAATATATAATGATAATGATATATTAACAATTATTATAATTATTATAATCATAATAATATATGATAATGAATCTAGAAAATATAGAAACAAATTATTAATATTTATACATTCAATCAAATGGATATGAAATAAATTTGTACTAATAATAGTATAAAATATATGAATAATACTCATTAAGATGTATTGAGTACCAGAGAACATATATTCATACATTTATCCAATTTAGAACATTTCCTAGTTTGTAAAATGTTCTTATAATTTTTTTTTAACTGAGTTCTACGATAAAAATAAAATAATACATACAAATAATCAATTAGAAATCGTGCTGTTATCATTTAATTTAATTATAATATATAGTGGTCCACAATCGACAAAAGTCCAAAAACAAAAAAAACGCGTGTGGAACATTGAAATCGTCTAATCAGAGTTGAAATAATGATATCATTTTGGCTGTCTTCCGTAAAAGGAATGTTTTTACACTTTTTCGAATTACGTATAAGTAAGTATAGCAGCAGTTCTTTATAAGGTAGACGGGAAATAAATCTTTGAAATGTTATTGGAGATGTTGAAAAACACGTATAAAGTTTTATTCGAATTTCTCATCACGTAGAGATGTTAATAGTTCACGAATACGCGTAAATGTACAAACGAACACAATGCGGTCTGTTATTAACACACTGAAATATAACGATATATAATGTATACCACCACATACTACGGCAGCTGTCCCGAGAAATACAAACAATATTACATCATTAGGTACCTATAGTGGATTTTAAATTTTTGTTTTGCTTGCTTGCTTGTTTGTCTTTTTTTTTGTTCGGTTTAACTGGAATATTAAAGCAATAATTATTATAGTTATTATTCGCCTAATGGAAATATGTTTGAATTATCTACCACAGACCTAAGTCGTGTTATTATGTACACACTACACAATACACATATAGGTATAATATATATACAGGGAAATTTACTGATCATTCTAGAATATAGACCCCATTTTTCATTAAATAATGAAGTTATTTGAATTAAAATGTATGGAATTTTCAGTACAAATCATCTTTACACTCCTTTATTTTATTTTATATTAATTTTTTTTAATGAAAACCAACCTTTTTACTGTTGATTTTTAAGAAAATATTGACATTAGGCTTAATGGTTCTAGAAAATGAATTTATAAAATTATAAATTTAATTTAATATTTAATTCAGTAAAAGTATAAAATATTCATTGATTAATTATTAACAGTTTTAATTTTAAAATCATCATGGATCTAAAATCATCTTTAGCATACATTGTTGAATTACTCAAAAACTACTAATCCAAATTTTAA
Source organism: Melanaphis sacchari (assembly GCF_002803265.2). Taxonomy (NCBI): domain Eukaryota; kingdom Metazoa; phylum Arthropoda; class Insecta; order Hemiptera; family Aphididae; genus Melanaphis; species Melanaphis sacchari. The sequence goes on along the minus strand of NW_020271560.1, from coordinate 7,109,326 downwards.
TTGAAAAAGATAAATAGAATTGTACCCAAACAATATACTTACTAATTAAAAATGAATTTTTATTCGGTCACATACCACTTCTTTAATGTCATATAAAATCTTGGTAAATTTTAGTACCTATTTGAAAAAAAGTCATCTAATATGCTGAATATTCCGAAAATTTAAATTTAAATTAACTCTGTAATAAACGAAAAAAGAGGTACTAATGTTCAAAAGGTATATTAGGTGCCGAATGAATCATTATTATTGGTATGATAAATTTAAATTTAATAGTACATCAATTGTATACGAACAAAGATTTTGAGCGATGATGGTATATCAGTCTTTTTCAATAAGTGATAATGTTTTTATTGATATATTTACTAAAGTAATATGTTTTACTTTTAAGATTACAACAGATTAATAACAATGTTTCCGAAAGCATTGCATTTATAATAATATTAGTATTTATTACTGTAGTAATAACATACACCATATCGTATTAACATATATGACTCAAAATTTAATACTCTCTTTCTATAAACAGACTGTTATTATTTTAATACTTGAGTTATTCTATAATATTATAATAATGTTTGAAATTATTTACTATATATAGTAAAAGTATATTATGTATAATGTATATATTAATATATATTTATGTATACATATATTTGTATTATACTTCAAAACTTTTTCTTTTTTTTACAGGATGATTCATCAAGCGTAATATGCTATTTCCAAATTGTCCTTTAATGATGTATTTTTTTAAATCCGGGTTTTTGACATTTTTAAATATACTTAAAGACCATGTTTTCAAATTTTTGAGATTTTGTTTAACTTTATTCAAAATTCAATCGAACAGATATTTCAATTATAAAAATATTATTTTATACTAAGAATAGTAGTGCTATTCTTAAAAATGGTTTCACTAAAATATAAAATAAATATAATTTTAGAGAGATAGACGAAAATCTAGTAGCCGAAATTCTAGTGATCGAAAAAAGTGACAAAAAATTCAAGTGATCAAAATTTTACATAACTCAAGTCTATTATAGAAGTATAAAAAAAATATGAAGTTTAATATTTAGAAGAGAAAAATAATTTAATTATTATTATATGTAACTAAAAAAAAAAAAAATTAATTTAAAATTTTGAGTTATATTTCTCCATTACTCCAATAAATTATAACCTAAATCATCTTTGAACCTTTGTTGCACTTTTTTTAAGCATATTTGTGAGATTATACTATCATATTAATTAATACCTCAATTATTACCATATATAATAAGTTACGTTTGTCAGTCTTGCTTCGAATAAAAAAACCATAAAGTATAAAAAAAATTAATATACAAAATATTGTCCCATAAGCTATAATATTATAAGTAATGGTTTAATTTTTCTCTCATTAGAGTAAATAAATGATACTTAGTAATATTATTGTTATGCGTCATTTTATAATTACATTTTATTTGATAATAAATACTTAAGTTTTTTTTAGTGTTTTAGTTAATAAATATTCACTAAGTTAACGACATTACTGTCAATAAAAATAATACATTTATGAGTATAAAAAATATTTTTACAATAATGACGAAGTGTTACACGATTTGAACACTAAGAATCTTTTTTTAACACAGTATTAATTTTTCATCAATAGTGTATTGGTCAAAGATCATTAAATGGCAGCTCGCGGGCTGTATGCGGTCTGCGAACAAATTTTATCTGGCCCACAGACAAAGAATATATTTTTTTAAATATTTGTAATATCACTAAACAATTTTCTATTTTTATTGTTTTTATAATTAATTTTTATTTTAAATTTTTTCTAAATATTTGTATTTATAATAATGTTCTTAGTGTTTATTAACAATAGTTAATGATAAATAAGAAAAAAAATAATGTTCTCATTATATCCAATTTTAAAATAATACTTATTTTATGATAAAAACATGTACTTAAATTCTAATGTTGCAATTAAAAAGTATTAAATGGTGACCTTTGGTATACGTTATGTGTAATATGTTAAACAATTTTTTTTCCATATCGATAAATTTACTAGAATTTTTTTTTTTTTTATATAATATTTCCTTATTATAATTATACAGAATATTATTTATGGTTTGTTTAATACTACTGAAAGGTTGGGCACAATTTTTTTTTTTTTTGGAAAAATATGTTAAAAATTTTTTTTAACAAATAATATGGCGTATATTTTTGTAGTAATTCTAAGATATGATATTTGTGTTAATTTTATCTTAAATTATAAAACTTGGTAAATTGAAACAACTAAATTGAATCAGTTGAATATGAATAAAAATATGAAAACTATTTAATAGTAATGAAATATGGAAATGGTAATCTGATTTGAGTATAAAACCTAATATATCTATTTTATGATTTACAAATTTAAAAATCTAAAATTTCTTTACATCACTCATTATTGCAAAAAAAAAAAAAATATATACATTTCTATTTCTAGTAATAGAGTACCTAAATAATGCATTCAATGTAATTTTTATGGTTTTTAACAATCGATTTTCCAACATTCAACATATCATCCTACAATTAAAATAATTCTACACCTATTGATTTAAATAATTATTAATTTTATCTCACGATGCGCTTATTAGATTGATAAAAATTGGGAAAAATTAAAATTAATATTTTTAAATAGCAAAAAGAAAAGAAATGGATTGAAGTTTTTTGAAAATACATACGTATACTAGTGGTAAGTCTATAACGGATATTCATGGACTAAGGTCTCAAAACTAAACTCTGTTGTTTCCATTGTAATAATAATAATATGATCACTGTGAATTCACGTTGAACCGTATTTGCCATTTGGAGATATTAAAATTCTTAAAAAAATACGGCTTCCTGAGTAGGCAATTTGGCTACACTTCTGTCGTGGTTTATTTTTTAGGTATTTCATATTGAAAAAAATAATTATAAACATATCCAACGCCAAATTACAATGAACTTGTGTAATATACATAAGTTACATTGAAATTTATTGTGATTTTTAGAAATATATATGACCATCGATGCAGAAATTGAATATTCGATACTGATGAATTTGATAGTTGTAAACTGCTGAAGACCTAACGTTTTGTTTATCTACTTGTTACTGTATTAATGTGTTAATACTGCTAATTCAGTTTTCGTATATTATACATGGTTAAATTATATTATATATTAATTATGAATCATAAGCGTCTTTATAAATCGTGGACTAAAATGAAGGCCGAGAAAAGGAAATGAGGATTACTTTCCATTTAGCCATTTCATAAAAAAAAACTATACTTTACGAAATTGTATTGTATTACATTTTCCGAAAAGTGTACTACAAAAAAAAGTTTTTTTTATGTAATAGTGTACTATATCTTTATTATTAGTCATGACTTTGTAATGAATTTTTTTTTATTACACATTTTTATATTTTATTTAACTTTTATAAATACATAAGTACATTTGAATTTAGTTGAGTTTACACTCTAATAGGTTTAGGTACCTTATTACCTTATTAACAGTGTATAAATGACTATTTTTATATTGTGTAAATATGCCTACGAATGAGAAATAAACACAAGAAGACTGTTTAGTTTTTTTTTTTTTTGTTGTTGAATAGTTTATATTATAATAACAATTTATCGTATTATTCTATTATTCTATATACTCTTTAACTGTTATCAAATATACAAAAAATGTAAAAAAATGTTCTGATTTGATTTATTAAAACCGAAATAATAAAGTAGCAATTACCCAATGACTGTAATAAAAAAATAATACAAATTAACATATATTTTCGACGAATTTGAATTTTTTTTATAGTGATTCATAAAAAATATATTTTTGGATTTGAATAAATATGCATTTTTCATATTTTACTTTTTTTCGTAATCGTGATTATATATTCTTGGGTTTCTTGAAGATTCCTGATTTAGAAACTGAAAAGCAATAAAAATAAATAACAACTTTTTTAAAAAAAAATTAATATTTTATTATTTCAATATTTAAAAAATACATTTTATTATTTTTTTGTTTTCAAAATAATAATATTAGTAGACATTTCAATGATATGATATATATATATAAAAATTGATGTAAACATTTAAAGAAGTTTTAATAAAGCTTGAAAATTTTTTTTATTTATTTTCATCAAAAAGTTATTAATAACAACCCGTAATAGCTATTTATTCTAAAAATTCGTTCGATTTATAAAATCAGTAAAATATTAACAATATTAGTGTGTACTTACTTTAAAAAAAAATTCCAAGTTAATAATTTTTATTGTTGTAAATTTTAATTTTTATAGTTTGCATCATTCACTCTCATTGTTGATAATATTAGTTTTTTGCATTTCAAATCCATTTTAGTCCAATTACTGCTGTACAATGAAAATATGACGGAATCCTTCTTCAATGAATAAAAACAAAAATTAAAAGAATATTTTATAAAAGCTTTTAAATATGTGGTTTTATAATTTATTGAACTCAATTAATGTCTTACATTGTTTAGTGTATTGGTATTTATAGTTTAGAAATGTGAAGAATTAATAAAATTACATGCATTACAATGTACATTGACTACAAACATTGTAAAGACATTTTTTAAACGAATTTCATGTTTTTATAACAAATAAATTATATAAAATTTAAATTATTATGCATCTCAAATTACTTGACTATGTAAATTTTCAAATGAATAGCACACCATAAATATCTGAAAGAAGAATGCAAAAATTAAGGTTACCATTTTTATTATTGGTACTTCCGTAACCACAAATCCATTCACTCCAGATAAATTCTGAAACAAAAAAATTGTCAAATAATGTAATTAAAAATATTTCTTCATTAAGTTATATTTATTTATTTTACGAACGTATAATTGACAATTTGAAACGATTTTTCATATAGTTTAAATATTTTGTTTGATGATATGTAAATATATTATACAAATGATTAAATAAAAAATTGGAATTAAAAAACATTGCAAATTGTTATTAATTTATTATAATCCCATAAACTTACACAGTTTCTTAAGAGTTATATTGAATTGTGTTAAAATGATATAATTAATGTTATTAAATGTAAGTTATATGTAACTACAGAGTGTTCCAAAATGATTCATCCGATTACGAACTGATATAGTTCGGCAACGGTTAATCGCAGGTTAATGACCAATGTATTAATGGAAAGATTAGATAACTAAGTTTATTTTAAGTTATCTAGTTGTTAAATTCGGCACCGTAATCGTTAGTGACGTAACTTAATTAGTTGTTGTCGAAATGTCGACCGAGCAACAAAAAGCGTTTTGTGTGCTCCGCTTTGAGAAGTGCGAGTCTGTTATTACCGTGCAGCGTGATTTTCGTCGAAAGTTTAAAATTGAACCTCCAACAGCCCTGAGTATTCGAAAATGGCATAAAACCTTCCAAGAAACTGGTTGCTTGTGTAAAAGGAAGTCATCAGGTAGACCAAGAACTTCGGATGAAAATGTTGAACAAATTCGAGAAAGTTTTGTAAGAAGTCCACAGAAATTAGTTCGTCAAGCATCCAGGGAACTTGCAATATCACCGACAACAGTTTGGCGTGTATTGCGGAGACGCCTGAGACTTAAACCATACAGAATTCAATTGTTGCAGGCTCTCCATGACGGTGATATATAAAAGAGAATTGAGTTTTGTACATTTATTCTTGAGAAGAGTGAAGAGGTAGAAAAGTTTTTCTATCGTATCATTTTCAGTGATGAGGCCACTTTTCATTTGAATGGGAAGGTAAATCGTCACAATGTGCGAATTTGGGGATTAGAGAATCCACGGGTAGTTGTCGAACATGAAAGGAATTCGCCCAAACTTAACGTTTTCTGCGCTGTTTCCAGAAAGAAAGTGTATGGACCATTTTTCTTTGGTGGGAACACAATAACAGGAACTTCATACCTACAAATGATTAAGGATTGGCTATTCCCACTACTGCAAGCCGATGGAGATGATTTCATTTTGCAACAAGATGGAGCACCATCACATTGGTCCTTAGAAGTACGCGAATTTCTTAATGATCAGCTACCACAGAAATGGATCGGTCGCTGTAGTGCTAATGACGCTACATTTTGTCCATGGCCGCCCCGTTCGCCGGATCTTACATATGTGATTTTTATCTCTGGGGTTACATAAAAAGCATTGTTTATGTACCTCCCCTTCCAAAAGATCTTGACGAATTGAAAAGTCGCATTACAGACGCCATCAACTTGGTTACAGTCGACATGCTTCAACAGGTTTATGAGGAATTTGAATATCGCTTAGATGTGTGTCGTGCAAGTAAGGGGGTCACATTGAACATTTATAAGCATTGTACCTAAAACTTAAAATAATCCATCAAAATGTAAAATTAATTCTAACATGATTAATCAAATTTTACAATAAATATGATTTTTTAATGAATCATTTTGGAACACTCTGTATATTACCATTATGTAAATAACCCAAATTAAAATGAGTGTTAAAGATGAAATAAAAATTTGTATCAAAATCGATTTTCTAAATAGTGCTAAAAATGCTTCATATTTCCTAAAAAAAGATATAAATTAAGTATTTTGTAACATAAAAATTGAATGATATAACTTTACCTGATAAAAATTTACATAGTTGGGCATTCATAAATTGTATATAAAACCGAAAAACGTACCTTTATGAATCAATTGAGTCATACATTAATTTCATGTTATTTTTTCATCCTCAGATTATATTTATAAGTAGTTCCTAATGAATTACTTATAAAAAAATATTTTTAACTACTTATAAATAAAAAATAAATATAATAACAATAAGTTTTTTAAATGTTGTTAGCTAAAATTATGTCAAATGAGTTGCATTATCCAAATGTTAGTGTAATATAAAGTATAAATGGAGATTTGGAGACTATAAGATATTAATTTATGTAATTATTCCTAATAGACTGTAACATTTCACCTTCCACGTTCAATTTCAAGGTGTTTGTGTTTACACTTCTTTTATACTTAAATGCATTTTTGCGAATATCCTAAGCGTTTTTACTATATAGATTTAATTTTTCTATAGAAAAAACATTAATAGATAGAAGTTTGATGTAAATTTGTTTGGGCTAGGAAAACAAATATTACAAGAAATTTCAAATACTTAAAATAGTGAGGAAAATTTGCGATTTTATAGTTTAAGATTTATTGATTGAAAAGTTATTGAAATGTTGAGCTTACATAGTTATATAAAGATAAATTGATTTTGGTAATTTTTATATCAACGATTGGTATTTAAATAAAAAAACCTTCTCACAGATTAATAAAAATAAGTTTGAAATAATAATACCTATTTTTATAGTATTTTTAGTTTAAAAAATTACTGTTAGCTGTGTAATAATATTATTAATTATTATTATCATGATATGATATTTAATGATAATTTAATAAAATTAACACTTACTTTATAATTTATTGGTGATCCATTTTTATTGTATTTAATTCATTATATACTAAATCAAATTTATTAGAAATGTTTTTATTTATATCCACAGTGAAATTTACAAGTAATATGATTTTTACTGAAATTGTTTTAGAATTATTTTTGAATAAATATATATATAGGTATATATTTTATTTAATAAAAATAAATTACAATATCATATTGAGTTTAGATACTTGCGTTATTGCGTTAATTTCTTCTTATATTTAAATTTTAACTAGAATGATAATACTCATCACTGTATTGTGTTATTTTAAACGTTTATTTTATAGTGAAATTCTCTTATATAAATAGAAGGAATATCTATGATTGTAATAAATGGTTAAAATTTTATAAGAAATATCTGTTAATATTTTTGAATATTAATTATGAATTTTCTAATAATAAACCATGAATCCTATTTTTTATCAAAGTAATCATTTTAGATGTATTTTATTAAATATCAATTTCATATATTTAACCAGCAGATATTATTTTGTGATATTTTTCCGGAATATTTTGTGTGAATCATTGGTGAATGTCCATCTTAATAGTTTTTATCGTTATAATTATGAAAAACAACAAGTAATTATATTGCTATATAATTATTTTTCAGCCGTATTTTGTCAAATATTTACGTGAATAAATATATTTAATTATTTACAGATTGTTTTACCTATAAACATTGTATACAATGTTATTAAACATCAATTTCAAATAATTTTCAATTACATGATTTAAAACACTTGCTTGTAAGTTATCGTAAAATGTTAAAACTATAATAATAAAGTAAATATTAAATTTTTTAGAATGCATTGACAGTCTTAATGCGTGTTATTTTGTCTATCTATCACTGTTCAATTGAGTTGTTAGCTGTACAAGTGAAATGTACTAAGGCCACACGTCATTTAATTGTATCGGTAGCTCCTCGATTGACTATCTTTTCAATATAATTTATGCGTGACTTTTAAATGTTTAAAATAATAATTGCCGATCAATTAAATATCCGTCATAAATTTCGTAGTAATTTACATTTTTGTTTTTTTATACTACATCCTTCATATTCGTAAAAAATGTATATACACTTTTTAATTATAGGCAAAGTATGTAATTATGTTGCAGTTGACAAATTATAGATTAGATCATTTAGATCTACTTTTAAACTTTTGTGGTAGTTTCTAAATTCGTCAATTTTCACTGTAGTTTGATAGCTACATAAATAAATACTTAAAGTTGATGCATGTTAAATGGCGTGCAGTAGTGTCATATATTTTACAAGGTGGGAGGGAAATTACAACCTCGAACTATTCGTTTGAATAGTTGGATGGGTGGGTACTAGTTGATTATTTTTAGACGAGCTGCGCTGTTAATTGGGTGACGTTATTCCACTTGATCTATGACCTTTAAATTATGCATATTTCATTTATTTTGATTGAAGTTCTGAATTTTAGGTTTTTCGGTGTTTTGTATTGTTACATCTGTAGCAATGACTTAAAGAGGTATGTAATTTTATATTTTGTATGTAAAGGAATAATATTTCATCTATTTTCTATCGAGTGTATAATAATTAAGTTGACACAATATCATGTATAAGTGCGTCGTAATGATTAATCGCTCTGAACGCTATCTATTGATACGCGGACCGGCTGCACTGATGATCGTACTGTGCCACTAGCGATGCGTAGTGATGACTGTTTGGGTATGTAGCGCATAAAACCGTTAAAACTTGATGGCAAACATTATTGTGAACTTGTGAAGCACAGAAAATGTTCTCGCCAACAATTCAGTACACAACTGTTACGGGAATAACGGTAGGTAATGTTAAATGCACCATAACATAAAACAGATGAATACAAATTGTTTTTAATGAATAAACTCAATCATTTTGTTAATAATAGCAGAGATTATTTTTGATTTATTTAAAACACAAAATTGAATTTGTTATTGTTTGTAATCATAAAATACAACTAAAAACATTTTCAGCATAACATTTTTTTAATTAAATGTACATTTTTAATAAACTAATATTGAATACTAAGTGATTTTTAACTTTTTGGAAAATTTTTTTTTACAAGAATAAAACTTATGTAGGTACCTACATCACATATTATTATACGCTTTACTACGTCGAATATTGTATACGAAATAGGTAAGTATAATTTGAGCTTATCATCGAAAATCCCTTAATAAGTAGAATCAAAAACTTGACATGTTTCTGCCATAATTAATTTTTTTTACAGGTAATTTGGAAAATTATTAACTAATTTCCAACGAGTAATATTGTCATAATTTGTAATTTTTTCGAAGTTACTTATCATAATTTGAATTATTTTCATATTGATAAATACAATTACTTTATATTTAGATATGATCAGAATTGTGTAGGTATGTAAATGATATCATAATTTATTATTATTATTATTCATTTTTATTGACATATTTTAAATCTAAAAATTAATATTACCACTTCCATTATATGTTTAATAACTTAAAAACCAAGGTTTGTTAAATTTATTTTTACTATTAAAGTTAAAAAATATATTTTTCAAGACGTTCAAGTATATTATTGATAATTTCAAATTGCCTATTGTCTTTTTCTAAATAAAATAAATGTTATATTAAATTTAAAGAACCTTGTTTATGTTTAATATCTGTAAATTAATTTATAAAATGGTAAACTTATTTAAATTTAAATTATTTTAAAATGTCTTTAGTAAAGCTAAATTGATAATATTCTAGAAGTAATAAAAATAAAAATTGTTTTCTTTATTCCTTCGTTTAAATTTTAAATTTATATGGGGTGTTATTGTTTAAAAATTTACATCACCAAGTAATTTTAAATAGGTACATTATTTTGTATTATATTAATAGTTGTAAATTAGAAATATAAGTTGTATGATTGTTTTAATATTGAATACAATTTGTTTCCTATATTATATATTCATTATTCATTAAATAAAAATATATATTATTAAAATTTTTATAAATTCTAAAATATGTTGTTTGTATAATTTTTTAAGTATAAATTTCAATACATGTTTCTTGTCACACACACTCATTATAAAAATTATTAGATTCAAAGAATTATTTAGTTACAGGCTTATAGATTTATATTTAGTTTTTAACATTCTTTAAATTTTTAGTTTTATAATTAAATAATGATTTAGTAACATTCACAATGTACAGCAGTAATTGAACCGAAATACATTTGAAGTGTAAAATATTAATACTACAGATGCATGATGTAAATATTGTCAACCATAAAAATTTAAAATTTAAAACAAAAGTTGTAATTTTGAATATGTTTTTTTAAATGAGTAATGTGTATTCATATTATTATTATTATTTAACTAAAATTATAAAGTTCTTGTTAAATGTATTTCTGGGACTAGTATAATCCATAATTCATTGATTAAAATAATTATTAATTTTGTGACTGTTTTTAATTTAAAAAAAAAAAAAAGTGGGTCATTATTTAAATAACTACAGTGAATAGAAAAACTTAAGCAAATCTCATCATTAGGTAGATCGCTATAATAAATGTGATATACGAGTACCATTGCTTAGAAAAAAATATTCTGAGTGGAAAATGTGTATCACTCTGTATAAATAAATATTTTTATTTTATATTTACATCACTATTGTAATAATTTATTTTACTATACACGAAATTTAGTTTAAAACAAAAATATTTCATAGTAAGTTTATGATGAACATTAGAATTAAATGTTGTTACATAATACTCTTTTTTAATAGTCTTAAGTTATGACAAAATAATCATAATTTTTTGCTTAAATATATAACTTTGTCAAACTTTAAATTTATTTTTTTGATATTTTTAAATTATACTAGACCTATAATTAATTTTTCAATATTTTTAATTTAGTAAAAAAATTATTATCGACATAAAAATTAATTTTTCATAAAAAAAGTATTTTAAAATTTATATCATAGACAAAAATTTATGTATTTACAGTTAATGGCTTTTGAATAACTATTATTGGTTTTGAGTAAAAATTGAAGTTTTTTTCCTAATTTTTCACAATTATTAAAAGAAAGTACAGAGCATTTTTTGAGTTTGATCCCCTAAGTCTCAACTCCATTTATTTTTCTATCATAAAATTTGTTGCAGTTGAAAATCTAAGCTATATAATCGTTCCAAAATATAACAGTAGATGTGAAAAAACATTTCGCTCAAATTCTATGATATATATAATATGATATAATTGTAAAACTTGTAATAAGAGTAAAACTTAAATCCATTAAAAAAAAAACCTAAAACGTTTGTTCATTCTTTGCTTTGATCTGTTTAATTAAAACCGAAATAATCGAGTAGCAATTACTCATTGTCTGTAATAAATAAACAATAGAGATTAAAACATGTTTTAGAAAAAGTTATTCATAAAAATACCAAATTATTAGATAATCAAAATAAATTAACATATTTTTGTTTTCAATTTGTTAAAACCATTACTTCAATAATTTAATATGAATTCCTATTTAATTTCTTTTTGAGCAATTTAAAAAAAATCAAAATATATCACCAATTTTATTTTTCTGAGCCTTTAATATTTTGACAACGATATTAGATCAAATAAATTGTATTGTTTTATTGTATTAAATAATAATATAAATAGAAATTCGAATGATAAGTTACAAGTATATAATGCTTGATTTGGTAATGTTATAAAAAATATATAATAAAACAAAAAAAAAAAAAAATTTAAATATTTAATAAATTAAAATGTTATAAATTACTATTCCGTAATAGCTATTAATATCATGAATGCATTAGATTTGAATTTTATAACATCAGTAAAATATTAACAATATTAGTGTGTACTTACTTTAAAAAAAAATTCCAAGTTAATAATTTTTATTGTTGTAAATTTTAACTTTTTAAAGTTTGCATTATTCACTCTCATTGTTAATAATATTAATTGTTTGCATTTCATGTCCATTTCCGTCCAATTACTGCTGTACAATGAGAATATGATGGAATCTTTCTTTAATGAATAAAAAGTAGAATTAAAAATAATATTTAGTAAGAGCTTTTAAAAACCTGTGGTCGTATAATATATTGAATTAAATTAATGAATTGTCTACTGTGATATTACTCAGGTATTTATAGTTTTGAAATGTGAAGAATTTAAAAAATTACATAGATTGTGAAGCAAGTATTAAAACGCTTTTAATTTTTTATTGTTTAAATATTATACTCATGAATTAATATAGAATCGCAAATTTTGATGTATAATATGATTATGTTTTTTTAAAATATATCTTAGTACTCTTTGTTAAAAAAAAAAAAAAAAAAATATATGTTTAATTATAAAGCAATTCATAGGAAGTAAAAAGACTTAGCAATCAATAAATATGTAACATTTAAATTAATGATGTATTTCAAATAATTACTTGATCGTGTAAACTTCCAAATAAATAACACACCATATATATCTGAAAGGAGAATGTAGGAATTAGGCATATCATTTTTATGATTGTTTGTTCTGTGGTCTCGAATCCTTCTACGCCAGATAAAACCTAGAAAATAAATTGTAATAATCATAAAATTATTTCTACAATAGGTCATTTTTATTCAATATGCTAATGGACAATTGACAACTTAAAACGATTTATCATATAGTTTGATGATTTTGTTTGATGACTTGTAAGTTTATTTTACGGATGATTCAATAAAACGATGGAAATTAAAAAGCATCATTGCAAATTATTAGTAATTTATAATGACTCCTTGTACCGAAATAGAAGTTTAATAGTAGTATAAAATCGCGGTAAACTGATATAACTACTGTTATCAAATCGAAGTAATACGTAAATATATTACCATTATTAAAATAGACCAAATTAAGATGAGTCCCAATGATGAAATGAAAACTTGTATCAACATCATTCTTCCGAAAAGTGCTAAAAAAATGTCATATTTTCTAGAAAAAAAAAAAATAAATCAAAACTTTTAAACGTAAAAATATGATAACCATATAGCTTCATCTGACAATAATTAAATATAGTTTGGTGTTTATGAATTTTGTCCCAATCCGAAAAAATGTAAATTGATGAATAAATTGTGACCTAATCACCATTCGAATTACTTTTTCATCCTTGGTTTATGTTTATTAATAGTTGTTAGTAAACTATTGCTATGATAATCTTTTTTTGAATTTTAAAGGTTAAACCGTAACAGAAAAATTGCATCATCAATAATTTAGAATAATGAAAAGTACACTTGGAAACTGAAAAATATTAATTTATGTAATTATCTACGTAGGACGTAACATTTTGCCCACCACATACAATTTAAAACAGTTTTAGAAAATATTTCTTTTATATTTGAATGCATTTATTAGAATATCTTAAGCATTTTTATCATATGTACTTAAGTTTTCTTTAGAAAAACAGTAATAGATAAAATTTTGATGCGGAGTTGTATGGACTAGAGAAGTAAATAACTTAAGCAATCTTTTTTAAATTGCAGGTAAGCTATGGGTTAAGATAAGACAAGTTAATGAGATGGAAATAGCTTATGAATTGAAACGAAGTTAAATTTATTTTGATAATTTTTATACAAATGATTACTATTTAAATATAAAAAAATTTTAATGTTTTACTAAATTACAAAGAAGTTTAGAAAAATATAACCTATGTGTATATTATTTTTAGTTCAAAAAAAGATTTTAGCCGCATAATAAGTATATGAGAATAATATCGGGTATACTGTAATTCCTTATATACTAAATCCTGTTTATTTGACATCTTTGTATTAATCTCCACAGTGTAATCTACAAGTAAACAAAACAATTATTAAATGCGTTAAAGGTGTATTTAGAATTTTTTGTAGTTTATCAAAAATTTCAAGTTTCATACCAATTAATCTATTACTTAAAACCTTGAAAATTAGAATTTAAAACAAGTTTTTTAAACATTTTCTTTATTAATAATTTCAAATACATAAGAGAATTCTATAATACGATAAGTAAGTTAATATAATTTTTACTCAAGTGTTTTTGAAATTTTTGTCGAATTAATATAGTAATGATATATTTTTTTTTTTTATGAACTTTTTGCTTTTAAAACATTTAATTTAAACACTATCTAACATTATTTAATTTATCACTTAATATATGTTATTAAGTGAAAATCTTCTATACTAATATAAAAAATATTATGATTTTAATGTATGTTTTAACTATAAATTATAGATTTCTGTTAATATTTTCGAATATCAATTATGAACAAACTTTATTATACCGTATAAAACCTTTTTTTTTTTTATTAGAGTACTAATTCCAGAAAATGTTCAACTATTATTAATTGTTTTATGTTTATTAGAAGATATTATTTTGTGATATTTCTTCAGGAATATTATGACGTGTATTTTCATCAAAAATTTGTACTTACCAATTGGGGAATGAGGATTGGAAATCGACTTATGTCCGACTAATTCGAAGGCAGAGCCAATCATATGCATCTGACCGCAAATACCAAAGCACAGTGTAATCAGAAGAATATCGTATACTATAAATAATAGCACTACAATGATGGTGAGCGATGCTTCATAAAGAAAAAATCCGTTATAATTTGCATTGTACGTTTCGTCAGACCCAAGTATGTAGGTATTTAATACATTTTGTCGGTAATAACTAACCGTACCGTCAGGATTGTGAATTGGTGTTAAACTTTTACTGAATACCAGTGTGTTGCACGTGGAAAGTGTCGGAAACGTTACATATATAATGGTTATTATCGTCGAGAACCTGATAGAAGTTGCTCGCCAATTATCCAGTGTATGTCTCAACTTAAAGCCGAATGATGTAAAACCATACCAGGTGATCGACAGACAGTTCCATATTTCGTTTGAATGATAGAGAACGATCCACATCTTGTAGATTATGAACAAAGAGAATTCCACTTTCCAGAGATCTTCCATACCAATAGAAATATTGGTCGGAACATAGTACAAACAACTTACAGTAAACAGTATCGAAGATTTAAATACGTACATCAAAAAAAAATATAAAAGCAATATGGTAGACATTTTGACCTAGAAATTTTTTTGGTTCCGGGATCCAAGATTTGATATAAACCGATTCGTTTACTCAACCAAATGTTAAAAACATAGTTATTTTCGTCCCTAAAATCCATCGTATAGTCAATTATACCAAAAAAAAAATAGTTATATATATTATTCAATTGTTTGCTTTTGATATTTATACTAAAATTCGTCACTCTGGATTAAATTTTTAAATATTATAAACGTAATACACAAACAAACATATAAAATACGAATACAAGTGTATAAGATAGTCAATGTCTACCGATTGTGTGATAAAGACTAGAACAACATTATATTCATTTTCTTAGAAAATATTTCTGTTTTTTTACAATGACCAATGTTAATAAATAATAATTATAGTCATGCTATTCAATACCTACCATCTACTATAATAATATTTTATTGCTCTTTACCCTCCGATATTTAATCCTATATCAACATTATGCATGTTTAAACCATTATTACTATAGAAACGAAACATCTTTAATAATACAGTATAAGAAGGCTATAGAATTTTAACATTTTAATTTTAGATTATTTGTTTTAGATAACTAATAGTGAATACCCACGGTTTGGTTATGTGTTCGGTCATAAGTTGTGTGCTGCACATTTTCTGAATACATACCTATTATTTTTACAAGTAAACGCATACACTTGTACGTTCTATATAATAGTATAATATAATATAGAACATTGGTACAAACAAGGATTATAATAAAACAAAATATTTTATTATAAATATATATATATATATATAATATATTTTTTTTTTCATAATTATCTACTTATTGTTAATAATTATACATTTTTATTAATAATGTGCAATTAACATGACTATTATATCTAAATGTATTGAAAATCACAAATGAGTTTATATATATATCTATAGCTAAATGATCTAAAAATTAGAGGAAAACTAAAATAAATTCAAATAAAAAGCTACAAAGTTTTATCATTCTTGGTTTTAATTTGATTTATTAAAACAGAAATAACAGTGTATCAATTGCCCATTGTCTGTAATAAAAATAAAAAAATAAAATGAAAATATATCAAACCTTTTTTAAAGTATTTAATATTGTAGTATAACGATATTTAAATAAATAAGTTTTACTGTATTGTTTTATTTAAATAATTTTAATAATAACAGTAGAAATTAGAATGATAAGTCACAAGTATATAATAATTGATGTAGTACCTAATATATAAAGATATAATAATTCTCAAAAAAATTATTTATCATTATTTTAATTGAAATCCAGTAATAGCTATTTACTCTATGAATACGTTTGATTTGAATTTTATATTATCAGTAAAATATTATCAATACAAAACAAGTGTGTACTTACTTTAAAAAAAAATTCCAAATTTATAATTTTTGTAGTTGTAAATTTTAACTTTTTAAAGTTTGCATTATTCAACCTCATTGTTAATAATATTAGTTTTTTGCATTTCATGTCCATTTCTGTCCAATTACTGCTGTACAATGAGAATATGATGGAATCTTTCTTTAATGAATAAAAAGTAAAAATAAAAATAATTTAAAAAAGTATAAATATATTCAACGTTGGTTGGCAATATACATTGTGTAGCTAATATTTTAAAGCTTTTTTATTTTTTATTGATTAAATATTATATTTGTGATTTATGTAATATATAAAAATCTCGTGTCACAAAGTTTGTTACCAAACTCCTCCGAAACGGCTGGACTGATTTTCATGAAATCTTTTGTGTATATTAAGTAGGTTTCAGAGAGTGATGTAAACTATTTTTCATATTCTTAGGTGTAAAGGATGGCTCACTACAAATATTTATAACAACTGTTGGATATCGTCGATTGAAAATAAAAAAAAATAAAAAATAAAATATAAAAATAATAAATAAAATAAGATACAACAGTTGTTGCCAGGGAACTATATTCGATAAATACGCAGTCGTTTAATATTATGAAAAAAGATGGAAACGTAATCTACGTTAATAATTGTAAATATACAATTTATAGTTCCCTGGCAACAACTGTAACGAATTAATCAGAAACAACTTGACCGTTGAATGGGTCGGTCTAACACAATAAGCTTTCTCTCTCATTTATAAGAAAGGTTAATAATCACATATATAAACTTTAATTTTATCGATTTGTGTATTTTGTACAATGCCAGCAAGACGCAAGGGGTCTGATTTGGCCCGTCGAACGACCAAAAATACAATCATGCGAGATAGAAGAGCATAACCGAATGATGAAAATGTACGTGTGAACATGGTGCGATTGCGTGAGCCACAAACTGAACAAAATCAAAAAAAGACGATAAGAAGCGCGTCAATTCGTAGTTGACACACGCAGAGCAAATGACAGACAACGCCAACAAGTACATAGAGCAATTACATCCAATTCATTCCTTCGTCTAGCATTTGAGTATGGGTCCGATATTAAATATTACGCTCATTCGAAAGTAGAGATTGGTGTTATGGACAAGGAATGTCCGCATTGTAATGCGCTTAAGTTCAAAAATGAGCCAGCCGGTATGTGTTTCGCGTCAGGAAAAGTGCAACTACCGGAAATTGAAACACCACCTGAACCATGAACGGTTTACTTATCGGTACGGATCCAGATTCTAACCTGTTCCTGAAGTCAATTCGAACATTCAATTCATGTTTCCAAATTACATCGTTCGGAGCAACAGAAATAGTTAAAAATAATGCTGCAAATGGTAAAATAGTAACAATTTAATTCAACATTCAAAATCAAAGGCCAAGTTTATCATAGAGTGGGCTCATTGCTACCAATGCCAAACGAACCACATACATTTTTACAAATTTACTTTATGGGCGGTGAGGATATTTGGTGTTTTGTTATTTTTATGGGCCATCATCATTCACAGTGCTCCATTCATCTCAGTCATATACCGGTATACGACATTCCCTCTCACTTACAATAATTTAATTATTTTTTTATTTGAATACCAAAATAATCATTAGATATAATTTATATGGCAAAACAACGTTTGCCGGGTCAGCTTGTAGAAATATAATTTTTGATGTATTATAATATGATTGTTTTATTCAATGTGAATTTAAGTTTTGTTTATTTAGAGAAGAAAAATGATGTTTAATTATAAAACAATTTATAATACATAAGAACCTAATCGCTTAATAAATTAAAAAAAGTTAAAAATAATTATGTTTTTCAAATTACTTGATCATATAAACTTCCAAATAAATAACACACCATATATATCTGGATGGAAAAAGTAGGAATTAGCGATAGCATTTTTATTATTGTTTGTTCTGTTGTCACGAATCCATCCATGCCGGATAAAACCTAAAAAAATGTAGTTAAAATAATAAAATAATTTCTTCAATAATTTATTTTTATTCAATAAGCTAATAGACAATTGACAACTTAGATTTATCATATAATTTAATTATTTTTATTTTATTTTTTTTTTTTAATTGAACTTAAGCCCGGCAACTAGGGCCATTAGCTGTTTGTAGGAGTTATGAACTATGGTAAGGGGTAAGATTGGTATGGTAGGTTGTATTATACGATTGTTACGGTTGATAGCAAACACGTGTATGTGTGGCAAGGTTTTTAACTACTATGATCCCGAATGGTCACCTATCCGGGAGCTAGTAGCTGTGGCCGTTATTTACTCTCAGTCGCATACCGTGACTGGTAGCAGCCAACGCGCCACGCCAAGTTACCTTTAATGACTTTGTTTGATTACATGTAAATATATTAAACAAACGATTAAATAAAACATTTTGAATTAAAAAAAACATCATTTCAAATTATTACAATTTAATAATTTTTCAATAACCCCATTAGCTTAAATATCTGTTTAAAATTAAATTAAAATTGTGTTAAATTAATACAGCTATTGTTATTAAATTTAAGGAATGGAAATTTGATTACCATTATTAAAATAACCCAAATTATTATGAGTCCTAATGATGAAACGAAAATTTGTATCAACATCGCTTTTCTAAATAGTGCTAAAAAAACTTCATATTTCCTGGAAAAAAAAAAATTAATTATTATGATATAAAAATTTGAATGATTTCCTAGGGCGTTTTCGAATTGCAATCAAGTAGAATAAACGTATCTTCATTAATAAAATCATATTCAACTCGTACTTTTTTCATTTTAACACATTGACGGACAGTTTTCATTTATCTAAATTCCCATAACCTATTTTTAAAACGCACTTTTTTATTACCGCTACAGCAGTAACGAAATCATTTACATTTATAAATATTTTCTTTTAAAATATTTCTAGGAAAATTTTTTTTTTTTGAATTTTAAAGGTTAAACCTTATTATATTCATAATTCTGTGCTGTGTTAACTATATACATGGTAGGCGGTGCCTGTAAAATAATATTTTATGTAATTATCCCCATTAAACTGAAACATTTCGTGCTCTACATCTGTTTTCAAGATTTTTTACATTTGAATGCGTTTGCATAAATTTTAAGCATTTTTGGATAAAAAATAAAGAAAGATAGAAATTTGATTTAATATAATTATCGACTGTGAAAACAAATTTTAATGAAGATAAATTTATTTTGCTAATTTTTTACTGATAATTATTTAAATAATTAAAAAATGGAAAAAATGAAAAATGAATATCAAAATTGAAAGAAGTTTAAAAAAAAATTATTTATAAAGATTTATAGTTTAAAAATGCTGTTTACTGTATAATAAGTATTCTAATTAATGTAATGATATATAGTATTTAATGATAATTTAATAAAAATAAGTCATACTTCATAACTTCTTGGTGATCCACTATGGTTGTTTTTAATTCATTATATATTAAATCGTGATCGTTAGATGTCTTTCTTTTTTTATCCACAGTGTAATCTATATGTAATTAAAACAATTTTCATAAGCATAAGTGGAATAATTAGAGTTTTTCTAGTTAATAAAAAAGGCACATGTTTCATACGAACTTAACCTCGGAATTTAGGTTCTATTTGTAAATTTAAAAGTAAATTTCTCAGAAAGTATCTTTATTATTAAATTAATTAACTTAATATGATTTTACTGAAAATTTTCGGAAATATTTTTGAATATATCTGTATTGCCATTAATATTTCTAATATAAATACATAACTATCTCATTCTGAGTTAAATAACTTGTAATCGTTTCTTTATATATTATTAATCGTTATAATATATTATTTATAACGTGAAAGAGATTATTCTAAAAAAATATAACGAATATTTATATTTATAATTAGTATTGTTACACTACAAATAATAGATTTCTGTTCATATTTCTAAATATGAATTATGAATCACCTAAATATTTAGGTATAAAACTTTATCCTAATCAGAGCAATCATTTTAAATATGCTTTAAATAGCATCAATTGTTTTATGGTTTTTAGGAGATTTTTTTATAATAATCAATCTGGGATATTTCGAGGTGTATTTTTATCAAAAGTTCGAGCTCACCAATTGAAAAATGAGAACCGGAAATCGATGTATGTCCAATCGATTCGAACGTAGAGCCAATCATGCTCATCTGACCGCAAATACCAAAACATAATGTAATTAGAAGGACATCGAATAGGACGAATAACATTATTATACAGTAAGTGATCGATGTTTCAGCAAAATAAAACACGTTATAATTTGTATTGTACGTTTCGTCAGACACAAGTATGTAGGAGTTTAAAAGATTTTGTCGGTAATAGCTAATCGAACCATCGCGATTGTGTACCGGTATTATGTTATTACTGTATATCTGTGTGATGCCCATCAAAATAGCCGGAGTAAATAAATACATAATGGATAATAACGTTGAAAACCTGATTGAACGTTCTCGCCAATGATCAAGTATATGTCTCATTCTGAAGTCGAATGATGTATAAATCCGTACCACGTGATCGACAGGCAGTTCCATATTTCGTTCGAGTGGTTTATAATGATCCATGTCTTGTAAATTATGAACAACGCATTTTCCGCTATCCAGAGGTCTTCCATGCATATAGACATATTAGCCTTTCAATAGTTCAAATAATACAAACAACTAACAGTAAACATTATCGTACTTGCATATACGTACATCAAAATGAATGTAAAAGCAATATGGTAGACATTTCGACCTAGAAATCGTTTGGTTTCGGGATTCAAGATTTGATATAAACCTATACGTTTGGCCAACCTAATGTTAAAAACATAGTTATTTTCGTCTCTTAAGTCCATTATATAATCAAATACACTTTTATAGAAAAAATAGTAATATTTATACTAAAATTTCTCGCTTTTGGTTAAATTTTTTAAATATTATTATACACGCGATATACAAATCATTTAAAATACAAATACAAGAGTATTAGACCGCCTCGATGTCTACCGATCGTGTGCTATAGATTAGAACAACACAATTTTTATTTTTATTTACCTAAAAACTTTTCTATTTTTATGTAACGGTTAAAGTTATTGAATATAAACTGTTGTCATACCTACCAACTACTATAGCCCTTTATTCCTAAATGTTTTATCCTTTATTAATATCATACATGTTTAATTCCATAATATTGCTACATAAATGTAACTTCTAAAGTTATAAAGTTTAAAAAACTATAAAATATTAAAATTAAAATTATAGTTTATACATTTTCGACTCGTTTTATAAAATCTACAATGTACGGCATTTCGATATAGTAAAATATGTTAAAATACGTGTTGTACGTTTAATTCAATAACCATAAATTGACTACCCTAATGAGATGTTGAAGTGGAGAAAATCTTTTTAACTCGACTATTGTATCACTTAAATCAGCTGAAATATGCTTCACACGCCCACAAAATCATCTACAGGCGATGAATACCTTACTCATTAAGGCCGTAAGAATGGAGAACAGAACAGTACTATTTCGCATTTTGACGAATACCTATCTATTTTTTGTTCTATTTAGACCAACTCATTATCTATCTAAACGCATTTAATTATTATTTGAGTAATTCGTATGCTCACTTATATAGCATACACGCTGAAAATACGAAATTGAAAGAAAATACAAAATTATGCTATAAATACAATTAAATGGTCTAATTATATATTAAAACAATTTACTTTTGATAAATGATTTCCTTTATAGTTGTAATGATCTTTTTATGTTAATTTCACATTTAATAGTACCTACTTACTTTTTTCTTTTTTGATGTAAATTTTATGTAAAATTCCAAATTAACAATACGTCTTATTACAGTAACTAAGAAGAATTTTACTAAAATAAACATAATTATATATATTGTTTTGTTATTATATTTACATTAGTTACCTAGAAATAAATTTAAAATTATGATTTTTACTAAATTGTTCTTGGCACCTAATTTATAATTACTACCTATACGTCTGTACGTTTCGTGTAAATATGAATATTTACTACGGTTTTATGTTTTAAGTTATAACTCATAACTAAAAACACCCTACTTCAGAGTATTAGTACATGCATTCAGCTATAACTGATTAACGATCTATACATATACTCTTATATATAATTTTGATGACACCAAAGCTATTTTTATCTTAAATAAATTAAACATAAAATTTGTGTAAAAAAAATCTTCGTATCAATTCTAAAACATATCATTGTATCTAAATCAATATTTATTTATTTTTATAATGATTGTTGGTTATTTTATTGTGTAATATGCCTTATTTCTATTTTCAAAGAATAACATTGATATTGTTTAAATTTAATCTTATAATGCTAATCATACAAACACTATTTTATTTTTTAAATAGATTTAATGTATGATTTGTGTAAAAAAATAATAAACAATAAAAAAAATGTATCAATTCTATAATATGTCATTGTAACAAAACCAACAATTTATTTTGGTGTATAAAAATAAAATAATATAAAAAAAACTGCATTTACAGTATTAACACATTAATACGGTAACGAGTAGATAAACAAAACTCCAGGACTTTACCAGTTTACCTTTATTGAATTAAACAGTATCACCTATCGGACATCTGTACGTGAATATACTGATAGATAATATTTTTAAAAATAACAACAAATTTCTTTGCAGTTCATTTATACCTATCATATTTTACAGCACTACATGGTATCGATGACAGTTATTAATTTTATGGAATATAAATGTACACATTTCAGTTTTCAGTAATTTGTGGAAAACTTTACTTGTTTATCAATTTATTGTTTACAAAACTAATAACAAATGATAATTATTATGTTATTAATATTATATTTTATATTTCTGCAGTCTAAAATAGTCAATTAAGTAATAGTAGGTTATGAACATATATGACACAGCCATAAAAGTCAGTCGGTAGTTAATAACATTTAAATCTTAAAGTTCCTAAAGCCCTGACACAAACTACAAACAGGATCAACTCATTTATATAGTAATATTTCTCATGATATTTATTTGAATATTTGATACTACTTACATTTTATGATTGATTTAACGAACAATCAAAAAACAATCTAAATGTGTAGCTGTGGCGTTATGCTGTTATAGATTTTACTTCAGAGTGAGTCCCACAAATGTATTTTGGTCTAGATACCTACGTGATACCAGTGCCATTGTACTACTTAGTATCCAATTTAGGCTCCACGGGTCAAAAATTGAAAATATACATTAATTTTGAAAATAATTTAAGGGTATTTGTAAAT
The DNA here is from genome assembly GCF_002803265.2 of Melanaphis sacchari. NCBI lineage: Eukaryota > Metazoa > Arthropoda > Insecta > Hemiptera > Aphididae > Melanaphis > Melanaphis sacchari. The sequence goes on along the minus strand of NW_020271560.1, from coordinate 7,085,147 downwards.
TATGTAACATAACTAAAGCACGTTTTAATAAATAAAAAAAAAAAATGTTGACTAAGTCCTTAAAATGCACTTTTATTTTGAAATGTTATCTTCAGTAGGTCAACCTATTCATTTTAATACAGAACTATAACTTCAATTTATTTGAGCAGCTTATATTTGGTTAGATGAATAACCCAAAATAAAATATCGTTTTAGCGAATATTCGTTTTCCTTCCCATTTTTAGAAACTTAAGACTGTATTATGTTGTCATATAATTTACTATATTATACGTATTATTAAAGACCAGATTTTGCATGAAAACCATGTTGCTATTTTCAACATCATATATATGTAGTCAATAAATGTCCAGAAATCATGAATTAATTGATTTAGTATCACAATTTTATACTACATATTTTTACATATTATGACATTAGTGAATATTCTGTATATTTTTGCATATTTTAACAATTAACCGTACAAATACACACCTAACAATCTAAAAAAGTGTTGAGCAAAAAAAAAAAATTATAGGTACGTTTATATAATATCAAATATTTTATGTCTCAAAGAATAATCTTTGATAACTTATTATTTATCCAATTGACATACTACATTAAATGGTACTTTTTTCCTGTTTATATCAAAAATTTATCTACTTTTTAATTTTAATAAAATATATTTTTTACAGTGTATTATCCAACGATTAAAAATTAAATTACAATTTAACAAATTAAATTTTTGTATTGTATATTTAATATATTGTACATCTTATACTTTTTGTTTATGAAAATTTAAATATAAATAATGAATAATTATTACTGTAAAATAAAAATAAAAAATAAAAATGTATAAAAATTTAAATTTTATTGTGCATTTTTTCTTGCATATTCTAACTTTTTTTAGTGCATGTTTGCATGCATATTTTACGATTTATAATATATATAAATCCGGTCTTAACTTATTATCTTAAATTAATTTTTTTATTAGTATGGACTATGATATCTTTTAGGTACTTATTTGTTTAATTTAATCTATTTTTATTAATTTTCCAGTTTGATATTCTTCCCATAATTTTAATATATGTTTGTAATTTATTTTGACACTTTAAAATTCAGCAATCAGCCAAAACGATATAATAATAATATTTAATTGGAATAAATATATGAAAATTATTGTATAGGTTATATCAATATAACTTCCTATTATTCAATAATTTATAAATTCAGCAAAACGATTGGTTAATTTCTCGTCCAAATTTTGGTGAATTTGGATCCAAATGAATGACGCCAATTGAAATATAAAATTAAAATTAAATTTTTATTGTTTGTCTTTACAAACAACAATAAAAATATTTTTAATATTTTAAGCATAACAAGGTATTAATTAAATTATATTATGGTTTTAGCCATTTATATTGGTATTCAAAATAAATAGTTATTTTACAAATCTTTAAACAATTTAAAACATTTTGAGTGGAGGGCGTGTTCGACCCCTCAGATGCGGCAATGGTATTCGGTGATGAACTGATATTGTTATATACTCGGTGGAGATTTTATCGTAAATTATACATTATTTAGACCATATATGTTACATACCTATCAAGTATCTTATTTGCTCTAATACCTATAATTATCAATATAACCATAACGGTTGTTTGGTTTATCAAAAATGAACATAAGAATAATCTTACAGCTACAATAAGAGATCATTTGTCAACAGTAAAATATTTAAGTAAATAAGAAGACCATACTTAATTGCATTCCTTGCATCATTTGTACTTTCTTTGATTTCGTATTTTTAACGTGTATGCTAAATAAGTGAGCATATGACTACACAAATAATACTTAGATGAGTTTAGACAGGTAATGAGCTTTTCGTCTAAATAGTAAAATACATAAGTATCTGTGGAAATTTGAAAAAACTCTGTTCGGTTCTCAATTCTTACAGTAAAATGAGATGAGTATTCATCATGCATCAATGATTTTATAGATGTGAGAAAAAACTTCCAGTTGGTTTAGGATGTACGACATCGAGTTATAAAGTCACGATGGATCGTCCCCCAACAAGATCGTTTTAACAATGTCAACTCATTGTTATCTAATATAACACCAACATATATTTTTATTTTTTATTAAATTTTACTATAAACGAGTCAAAAATAAATAATTTTAAAATTCTATAGTCTTCTTATACTGTATTATTAAAGAAGTCTCATTTGTATAGTAATAAGGGTTTAAACATACATTATGTTGATATTGCATTAAATATCGAAAGGTAAAGGACTATAAAATATTATCATAGTGGTTGGTTGAAATTGGATTGCATGACAATAATAACTATTTATTAATTTAACTCATTGTAAATAAAAAGAAAAAATTCTGAGAAAATACAAATAAAATGTTGTTGTCCCAGTCAGAACTAATTCAGACTATCACGGATCGGTGAAGTCGGTGGTCTTATATTATTGTATACATATTTAAATATTACTATTTTTTCTGTAAAAGTATACTTGATTATATAATGAACTTGAGGGAAGAAAATAACTATGTTTTTGACATAAGGTTGACTAAACTTATGGGTTTATATCAAATTTTGGATCCCCAAACCAAACGATTTCTAGGTCGAAATGTCTACCATATTGCTATAGCATTCATTGTAATGTACGTATTTACAAATACGATAGTGGTTAGTTATAGCTTTTTGCACTATTCGTACTATTTAATAGACAATATGTCTACAAGCATGGAAAACCTCTGGTTAGCGGAAAATACGTTCTTCATTCTCTACAAGATTTGGATAATTATCCACCATTCAAGCAAAATATGGAACTGCCTGTCGATTACGCGGTACGGATTTACATCTTTCGGCTTCGGAAGGAGACATATACTGGATCATTGGCGAGAACGTTCAATCATGTTCACGGCGTTATTTACCATAATGTATTATATTTGTCCGTTTATTATGATATTCATCTCACATTTATTCAATAAAAGTATAACACCAATACACAATCGAGACGGTTCGGTTAGCTATTACCGACAAAATATCTTAAACTACTATATTCTTGTGTCTGATGAAACTTACAATGCAAATTATCACGTGTTTTACTTTCTCGAAGCATCGGCCCTACTTTGTATTGCAACATTATTCATTATGTTTGATGTACTTCTAATTACACTATACTTTGGTATTTGCGTTCAGATGAACATAATTGGCTCTGCGTTCGAATCAGTTGGACATAAATCTATCTCGGGTCCTCATTCTCCGATTGGTGAGCTCGAACATTTGATAAAAATACACATTGAAATATCCCAGATTAATAATTATAAAATAAAGAATCTTAAAAACCATAAAACAATTGATGATATTTAAAGCTCATCTATAATAATTGCTCTGATTAAGAAAAAGTTTTATACTTTATTATCTGGGCCATTCATAACTCATTATTCATATTTTAATAATTCATTTTTATACTATAGATTTCTATGATGTTATTTAACCTTACATTTACCCAGAAACTAGCTTTTTTTATTTTCAAATAATAACAAATTTCAAAAATTTAAGTATTAAAAAATTGTATAAGAAACATGTGTATTATTGATAAACTAAAAATTTCTTACAATACTCTTTACACGATTACCAGGGTTTTTTTTTTTTTTTTTGTTTACTTGTAGATTACACTATAGATACAATAAGAAAGAAAGCTGACGAACACGATTTAATATATAATGAATTAAAAACAGTAATAATGGATCACCAAAAAATTATGAAGTAAGATATAATTTAAATAAATTATTATTAAATACATAGGGTATTTTATAATGATAATACTAATTAAACAGCTAACAGTATTTTTTCAACTAAAATTACTATAAAAATTTATGTAACTTTCCAAAATATTTTAATACAACTGTGACTTTTTTTTTTCATTTAAATAACAATGATTAGTATAAACGTTACCAAAATATATTTATATTGATTTAAATTTGTAAACTTGTTATTTCATATCTTAATAATTAATAGATTTTATATTGTGAAATCGAAAATGTTTCTTACTTATAAGTTATAACTATATAAAAGTTGTTAAAAAATAATTGTTTGCAAAACAATCTTGAAATTTTATCTAGATATTGAAATGTTATGGCTTACTGGAGATAATTACATAAATTAATATTTTTCAGTCTCCATGTATATTTAAGTATTTAATATTACATTAAAAAGTGTAATAATGTACGCTTAAGCTATTATATTTCTTTTTGATATAAAATGTATAATACAATAATTATAATAATTATTAATATCTATTAAGTACCAGGATAAGTTGAAAATATTGAAAATGAGGACATTAAATTATATTACATAAACACACAATCCTAGAGACGTACACACTCACAAACATTTGAGGTTAGATCGTAATTTATTCATAAAATAACGTTTATTCAGTTTTGTGTGCAATGCTTAAACGCTCAATTATATATTTAATTATTGTCAGTTGAAGCTAAGGATAATAATTTTATGTTACAAAAGTTTTAATTAATTTTTTTTTCCAGGAAATATAACATATTTTTAGCACTTTTCGGAAAAATGATGTTGGTACAAGTTTTTGTTTCATCGTTTGGACTCATTTTAATTTGGGTTATTTTAATAATGGTAATTTAATTACGTATTACTTCAATTTTATAACAAGTCAATTTAACACGATTTTACATTACTCTTAAACAGTTGTATAGTTATCAAACAAAATCATTAAATTATATGATAAATCGTTTTAAATTTTCAATTGTCTGTTTGATTACTAAATGTACATAACTTAATGAAGACAGGACATCATTATTTTCACTCCTTTTTTTTTTAGATTTTATCCGGCGTGGATGGATTTATGACCACAGAATTAACAATTATAAGAATGCTATTCTTAATTCCTATGTTTTCTTTTCAAATATTTATGGTTTGTTATATATTTGGAAGTTTACATGATCAAGTAATTTAAAAAAAATTATTATTTTAAATATTGTTTGTTTGTTAAGCGATTAGGTTCTTATGTATTATAAATTGTTTTATAATTAAACATATTTTATTTTTCTGTAAATAAACAGAACTGAAATTTTCTTCGAATAACACAATCACATTATACATCAAAAATTGTATTTCTATATTTAATCACAAATATAATATTTATTCAATAATATAAAAAAAAGCTTTGATATATTAGATTCACAATGTATATTGTCAACCGAAATTGAATAATATTTAATTTTATTAATTATTCATATTTCAATACTATAAACACTTATAAACTGTACATAAAACACAACTAATTATAAAACAATAGGTTTTTAAAAGCTCTTACTAAATATTCGTTTTAATTTTACTTTTTATTCAATAAAGAAAGATTCCATCATATTCTCATTGTACAGAGTTATAAATTTGAAATTTTTTTTTAAAGTAAGTACACACTTGTTTTGTATTGATAATATTTTACTGATAATATAAAATTCAAATCAAACGCATTCATAGAGTAAATAGCTATTACTGGATTTCAATTAAAATAATAATAAATAACTTTTTTGAGAATTATTATATCTTTATATATTAGGTACTACATTAATTATTATTTACTTGTGACTTATCATTCTAATTTTTACTGTTATTATTATAATTATTTGAATAAAACAACACAGTAAGATTTATTTATTTAAGTATCGTTATACTACAATATTAAATTTTTTAAAAAAAGTTTTGATATATTTTCATTTTATTTTTAATTTTTAATTGCTAAATAAGAAATTTACAGTAAAAATTCAAATTAAATTATTGAGTTTACTGGTTTGCAAAATTGAAAGTAACAATATGTAAATTTATATTAATTATCCAATTATTATGATTCTTTATGAATAACTAATAAAAATTTCAAATTAGTCGAAAATGTTATTATTTTTTTTTTTTTTTATTTATTACAGACAATGAGCAATTATTGCTATTCTGTTATTTCTGTTTTAATAAATCAGATTAAAAGCCAAAAACAATAAAACGTTGTACTTTTTATTTGAATTTATTTTAGTTTTCCTCTAATTTTTAGATTCATTTAGCTATATATATATATATATAAACTTATTTGTGATTTTCAATACATTTAGATATAATAGTCGTTTTAATTGCACATTATTTATAAAAATGTATAATAATTAACAATAAGTAGAAAATTATGAATATAAAATAGTTTAATTTAATTTTACTGTTAATAATTTTAAAGCTATCAGAATTTATATTGTTTTTTTCTTTTTTGACTTCAATGTAAATTCAAAAGTTCAAAAAGTTTATTTCATTGAATATTTTATAAAATTGAAATTCTTTAGAATGGAAATTGAAGTGAAATCACGGAATTTTCGGAATATAATTGTGTATGTTGTTTAATAGCTTATTATAATTTTAAATATTCCTATGGATTTATAATTAAAAATACGGATATACCCGTTGGAGATTTATTACAAGAACTTGCAATGCACCAATAAATTCAAACATGAATGATATTTTTTGTCAACAATTGGAGAACAAACCATGAATTTTAAATGCATATATTTAAAAATACAATATTTTTATTAAAAAGAACATGTTTTTTTTGTAGTTCATAATATTTATATTTTAATAAACGTATCAATAGTTACCTGATATGTTAGTTGCTTAATAACATATTGATTTATTTTTCTAATATTATTCTTAACTTTTTCGTTGTTATTCTCATTTGAATAATTATTGTGCTTAATTTAAACATTGTCCAGAAACTGATACATTGCTATTGAATTAGTTTATAATTTTTTCTTTATAAATCCCTCTGTTTATATTTTTATATTTGTAACAAAGACAAACTACTGAGACGTTTTTGACCCGATGTTTTCTGTAAATAAATTTTAAAACAACGTAAACATGAAAAACTTATTTCACACGAATCTGTATTTGTGGAGTTGTTAAAAATGTTGTAAAATTAAAATTGAATATATAAAAGGAAAACCTAATCTTATTTCATGATTTATCATGGATTCAATTTTTTTTATGTATAATATTTTCTTTAGGGATATCAGGGATATTTGGTAGCAAATTATCTATTGAATATATCCAGTTTATTTTTTAAAAGTTGCATATTTAATATTATTTAATTATTATAAATACTAATGTTAGCATATTATCTTCATGTTTTTTATAATTAATTTAATTCAATAAATAATAAAATAGAGTTATATTTTAGAGTTTAGTTTATTTTAGTAAGTACTTCTACTATATAGTAGTAGGGGATATAAAAGTAATTACGCCACTGCACAGACATATTTCAATTAGGGTAGTAGATGCACATTTTATATCGGTTACCAGGTCACATTAATATTATATGTTCTTTATACCTACCCAAGTGAACCTTTTTTTTTTTTAAATTAATTCTCCAGTTTAAAAAAAAAAAGTCCCTCGTCATTAATAATACACAATACATAGGTATTGTATATGATTACTTATATTGCTGTTGCATAACATGATAGTTTTACACATGCCATAGTTATAGTACGGTAAATCCAAAACAATAGGAAAATTCTATAACTGATGGTTGTATCATTTTTTGAAAATAATCATTTTTAACTTTAAAAAACACAAAAATTTCGTATGACCTTCATTGTCGTAATCATGTGATGAAAGGATGGCTTTAGGTGTGCAGCATATTCCTGCAACTGTTTTTATTTTAAATTTAACATCACACCAAATGTGTATACATTTATTTAACTTTACCATAATATATTTTATCGAAATAATTTAAAACAAACTTAATCTTTATATGCTAAATGAAAGTATATATTATTTTAGATATTATTTTTCGTAATAAATCTTATTGCTCAAATATATATCATGACTTACATTTTATTGTTTTTTTAATATATGTATAAAATAAACCACTGACCGTTTGAATATTATTTTATCACAGATAAACGACGCACATCTATTGTAACTTCATATAATAAATAACACACTTTATTATTGCCACTTGTCAGCCCCTCTTAATACTAAATGTAAAAACAAATTGTGTAATTCATTAATTCAAGGAGTTTGTTCAAATTTGCAAGACCTTTTTCAAAAATACGAATAACTAACAAAGCCCAATGTTTTTTCTTATTGATTAAATAACATTAATTGTAAATACTTTCAATAACCATTAATTTTAATGGTAAATTATTTACCAGACATCCATGACAATTCAATTTTTTAATACTGCTTTATAAACATTTGATTAGAAACGTAAGTTAAAATATCATAAAAATAATCAATTTTTTATATTTAGAATGTAATTTTTTTTTAGTGTGTATTATCTGTTTATATGATAGGTAGTCAATAAATTGATTAACATTATATTCCTAAATTTGTTTCTAAAATGTAAAATGTAATACCTACATACTTCCTCATAAGATATTTATATATCTGTATACATTTTTTTTTTTTTAAATAAATTGTAGGTAATTAAGGTCTTTATTAAGGATATGATATAAAATGTATATGTATGTATACATTTTTTGTGATTAACACGTGATCAGTATAAACTCTAGTTGAACCCTACTTGGAAATGAATAAAAAAATTTTAAACAAAATAAAATTATACAGTAATAATACGGCTTCCCGTGTAGGCAATTTGGCTACACTGTCGTGGTTTATTTTTTTGTTATTTTTTACTGAGAAAATAGTCATAAAAATATCCAACACAAAATTACAATGTACTAAAAGGTATGTATTATAATAATTTGTTTAACTGCTTTGAGACTCACGTAACAAATGTAATTAGGAAAAAAATACGAGTATATATTTTTTACAACATTTTTACTAAGTTTAAGATATGGAATGTAATGTAACAAAAATTATTCCCGCTTGCTCCCCTCCATTAGGGCACGCCTATACTATTATTATAATTATAATGGACATACGGTAAACAAAATTTTTTACAAATATATTTATGAAAAAAAAAAAAAACAAATCTTTGGGATATAGCCGCACGGTCAACGCTAGCTTATATACATACAACATATATTTTATTACCTATAATATTATGATGATATTGGTTTAAAAGATATAAATTACCTTTACAATTTCTTTATTCATGCAGGGACGGACTGGTGTAAAAAATCGGCCCGAGCGATGCCGCTTAGGTATTATATTATATAAATAGCATTATACCAGCATACATTTCTTAATAGTAATAATCTAGACAGATAGAATTAGTAGCTCTCCTTTCTCTCAACTTTTCAATCATCATCATTTGGTCTGTTAGCTAAATACAATTTAAAAACAATTTTTGTATCCTTGATTGTCAACTAAAATATACAATTTTTATCGTAGTCTGTTATCGTAAGACCGAAAATCCTAACAACCCAGGGGGCGATCGCCCACCCGCCCCTCGGCCCAGTCTACCCCTGTATGCATGATAAATAATAATATACCTACTTAATAACGAAAAGTTCCAAGTATTTTCGATTAATATTTTTTTAAACTGAAATAGAATAACTAAAATGTTTTTTTTCGTTTTAACCATTTTCATCGGAATTTGGATATAACATTTCTAAAAAAAATTGTGCATATATAGTGGATAGGTCTTTGATAATTTTTCATTGCTTTAAATATAACATAAAAGGAACCTATTTCATTTTCAAGTCGTAGTTATTAAAATTGAAAATCGTATGAATTGTTAACTACAAAATAATCATGTTTTATTGACGAGCACTGTCAGAATTTGAAATTTTAAACTTTTAGATCAAGGAATAATGTTTGACCCTAAGTCCAAAATTCAGACAATGCGTCACTGTATTATATACCTAAAGAAACACAGTTTTCTCACAAATTCGAATTATTTGATTTGATTTTATTGTATGTATTCACCTACCTATAATTTGCTAAATTCATATAATTAGCAAAAAACTAAATAATTATTAACCATATTATAAATTGGTTTTAATTAATGATTTAAGAGGATCTTTGCACAAACATTATTGTATAAAGGATTTAAATATTTAATATAAGGTTTATTTACACTTTTCACTCAAAAAATAGAAGACGATTAGATCTATTTAAAAAAAAAAATTCACTCGCATCTAATCTGATCTATTTTTTACGATTTGTTGATGCAAAGTATCTCTAGTATTTTATATTAGGTATACATAAAATATAATGATTACTTCATAATTGAATGATGTATACAAATAAGGGTTTTAAAAATAGTTGAAGGCGAAACCACATAATAGATGAAATAACGGTGGCGTCGAGATGTTTATCGGCGAAATGGTGGCGGCAAAATGTCTTAGACCCGCATTTAATATTGTTATACCTACCAAGTGACAACTTCAGTTAACATGTTTTTGGTTATACCTTAATCAGTTATCACATTCCAATTAAGCGTTCGGTATTAAATATTAGGTATCTATTATTATGTTTTTTTTTTTTTTTTTTAACTGAATGATGAAAATATAAATTATGACTTACAAATAATGTGTTGCAGTAATGAATTTAGTTAGTATTTAATACTATATAGGATTTTTTTCATGATATCCTGGAATATGAATTTTAATAACTGGTAAGATATTGGCATATTGTGTAGTACTACTCAAATTTTTAAAACAGAATATCATAACATAACTTCATATTGCAATTATTTTCATACCTATAACGGATATGCATTGTAAATAATATACATGATAATTACTATATTCACACCGGTAGTATTAAATAATATTTTTTCATGTCATATTTCATCGGAAGTTGCAAATTGTTTCGGGAAAATAAAAAAAAGGTAAGAAGGCGTGGAATATTATGCTTTACGTTGCTCGCCTATAGAACTCGAGAGTACAAAAAATTTAAATATAATATGTAAATAAATATACAGCAATAACGTTTTCTAAAAAAGTTGGAAAACTGCTGTTGACAATGTCTTTAACAGGCGCGTGACACGGTTCGACCAAGTACACAAGAATTTAATTTGGAAATATAAAATAATAATACGTTTTGTATCACATTAAATTGTAAAATAAGTATACCCCAAACACACGTCATGTTACTAAGAAATGGGTATAATACGAAAATCATACAAATGTGTAAGTTTCTGACAGATTTATCTTTACTAGACGTAGGTAGGTACCTACCTATATCATGAAAAAACGTGGATCTGGACGTTAAACAAGGAATAGTGTTTGGATATTAGTGATTCTAGAGAGAGGGTTTTCCATCAATAACATTCTATTGAGAATCAGTTTACAAAAAAAAAAAAAAAAAACGTTTACAGAATAATGAATTTTATTATAATTTGGTTTAACTTTAAATTATAAAGTATTTTTATAAGATTAAAATTTATTATTTGACTTGTTCTTAAGATATCGGTCTTAAATTTATTTTTTGTTTTAATGCGAGTTTAAGTATATAAAAAGAAATCAATAGACAATAAGCTTGAAAATCTCATGGTAAAAATAAAAGTATTACAAATGAATGTAACTGATGTATATTTGAAATATACTACTAAATAATAAAGTAGTTAGGTAGGTATGTACTTCTTAATTTTATACTCGTTTAGAAATTATTGTTTTAAACACAAATGAGTTTCTATAATAATGATTCTCTGAGACATCTTCTCCGTTCTAATATTATACCACTGAAAATTAAAGTACTAATATCTATAAACAAATTATATGCTTTGCTATGGCATACGGTATGTTAATATTAAATTATTGTAATCAGCAAAAAAATCAAGTATTTCTATTCTAAAATTCTTCCAATCAATTAATTTACAAATAATAACAGATTCTTCATATCAGAAGCTAAAATGTCCACAAAGACCTAAGAATGCAAGCACTTCATAAACTAGCTTTTTGTTATTTAAAAAAATTTCAGAGTAGTGACATTCAAAACCATCCTAACCCTCTAATATCCAATCTCCGTATTATCTCTAACACAATCTTTCCCAAAAAAGGCGATTGAAGTTATAAGTTTAATTGGGAGAGGGGGGGAATTGGATTAAAAAAAAGGGCGTTGACTATTTTAATTTTTTTTCAACAACGTTGCGTAAAATGTAAAATATAGATTGTAGTAGCTAAGACAAATTATTGTACTTGTGTATTTGTATTTTTAAAATTAGAATTAGTAACCAATCTATACTCACAAAAAAAAAAAAAAAAAAAAGACAACGGTAACAAATAGCCTATTATGAGGACTTACGAATGCTGCTTATGAAAATCGAACCAAACATCAAACAAATTCTAGCAAATAAGGGCTTATTCTAACTTCGATCAGTCTTCGACCTATTGGATCATCGTAAAAATATAATCAAGTAACCAGACCAGCAGATAACAGGTTGTCACATATGTCTATTATTCGGCATGCGAGAGATAAGGCTATATTACGTAGATATCTAAATAAAATTCGAAAATAATTATAATCCTTATTATTTCGTTATAATACTCAGTTTTATTCCTTGACATTTTACTTTTAATTATTAATTTCATTACATTAAAGGTATGAAGTAGATAAAAATCGCTTCAAGAAACTAGGAACTTTCATGTTGAAAATAGAAGCCTCTTCATAAATTGTTTTAAAAATTTTAGATAACCATAAGCGAAACTATACATTTATAAAAGATTAGGCCAAAATTCTAAAAATTATTCTCCTCCCTCGTCAAATAAAAAAAATAAAAATATATAAACAATCCAAATTTGTATATTTTTTTAAGTTATAGAAGAATAACTTACATATATTTATACAATTAATATTCTGGGCTTTATTATTGTTTTCATATTTAATATACTTAGATATAATAGTACACTTTCTTTACATAACAGTCATAGTTTTTTGCTTACTATGATGATTAAACGTAATCTTTTTCATAGAACAATAAACTTTCTTAATATTTAGTCCTAGTGTCCTTAACGATGTGTGTTAAGTGTTAAGTACACAATCTGTATGACACCATGCATAAAAATTGATTTTTTCGAATAAATATCTATGTCCTAGATAATTATTATAATAATAATAGTTTTGAAATAGAACTATACAACTAAATTGTGCTGATAAAATATCAATGATGGGCGATGATTGCACACAACGTGTTAGATACATTAAAAAAAAAAAAATGTCTATATAGTACGAGTATATACCTATACTCTATAGGTAATTATAATTTCATGTGTACCTTGTTATTGAGGTCACTGTAGTCTCTAAGGATGTGTTCAATTTAAACTCGTTGAATATTCATAAACCATTGCATACATAAAACGATTTTTGATCAGCCGACAGCCTCGTATATTTATTTCTTAAGGATATTTTATAATTTCTCTAAATTTCTCTCAGAAATATTTAGGTACGGGCGTACGGTAAGTAACTAATTTTTATTAAAAACATCGCATACTATCATATTAATTTTGGCTATATTATAAAAAATTATATTATCATAATAATTATTAGTATATAATATAGATTTTTAACATATAAGTCAATACAGCTATAAAATATTACGGAATTAATAGGTTCGTAGCATAAATAGGTACTTAGCTTAGGAAATATCGTAATGTATAGGTATCTATAGAAAACAATAATATACGTAGTGGCAAAAGGTTTCGAGATCTACTCTTCAGATTTTTACTCATACACAAATATACTACGTACCTATATTATCATATTAGGTACAAATTGAAAAAAAAACCAGAACAAATCCAAAAATGTTAAATGTTTATGAATGACAGAATAAAAATAGTTTTCAGTTCATATACATAAATGGCATTAATTTTTTAAGGTTAGCCGTTCAAATACAACAAGAGATGACGCGAATGAAAATATTTAACAATTATAAATATTACATAAGAATTCCAATGAACTATTTTCTTGTTTCTGATAATAATTTAATATTTAATTTAATTTATATAAATGTTATTGGCTTTATTTTAAATGTTTTAATAATTTAGGAAAACAGCTAGTCAGCAACTGACGGACCACGTTAGGCTAGACTGTCAATGTGTCTTAATTAGATTATGTAATTAGTTTATTATTTTAATCTTACGGACTCCAATAAAAATTATTTGTCAAACCATGGATAAGGAGTGGTTAGAGCGTCAAATATAAGTATAAATAGGTACCTACTCTAATCCTTTCTATTATACTCGTATATCTACAAATTGTATTACTATTTTTGAATGTTATGTGTCTGCGTGTGAGGGAGAGATTGCAAAGAGGCAGTGATCAGGGAGACAATAAGTCTGTACATAGTAGTGCTAAATATATTGTCCCACTCATGTTTTAAACTCTTTTAAATTGAATACCATCTATATTACAATATATATTTTTTTAAGAACATTGTATTTGAATATTATTTTTTGTACCTACTACCTTGGCATTTTATGTTAAAAAATTTATATTTACATTCAATGGGAAAAAATATGTATTATATTTAAAAAAAAATAGGAAAAAAAACTCCATTGTCAATTATTATAGTACTTATACCAGCGTTTCTCAAACTGTGGGTCGTCGGTCAATTTTTGATGGGCCGCGAACAATTTTTTAAATTATACAGATTCAAAGAAATGTATGTTAAATTAATATTAAATATATTATCATTAATAAAAGTACATTTGTAAAAATATATTGATTATAAACCTGTACTTTAAACCTATAAACATATTTTGTTAAAAAAATTGAAATAAACTATATTATATTATTTTAAATTAAATTATTTTTTTTATTTAACTATGTTTTGAAAAGTGAAACCATATGGGTCACTAAAGATTTTTCGGAGGAAATTTGGGTCGCAGTACTAAAAACATTAAGAATCGCTGACTTATACAGATTTTGAGCTATAAAAACTTACCTTTTCACTATTTATCTGTAATTATAATGGTGATTTCTGATTTGAATTTATTGTTGAGTCATATTAATTTCTTGACATAGCCCCTCAAGAGCATAAGAGTAAATTTATAGATTTGGTGCGTTAAATAATAGGCACTTTTTTTTTAACTCAATAATAAACATTATAAATAACGTATCATAGTAATTTTAAACAATTAAACATTAAGAGATAATTTTACTAGAGAATTTTCTCAGTAAATATTTCAGAAACAACTTTAATACCATAAAATTTGGAGCATTTGAAAAAATTTAGCACTCTTGACTGCCTGTACATTAATCTAACCTTAAATGTACATATTTATACATATATAAATAATGAATATAACATGATACAATGGCTTTAATGAGTCTTCAAGTGTACCATACAAATTTTACTTACACTTAAACTAAGATTAAATACATTCTCATTTGCTCTAACAATATCGATGTTCATTATAGTCAAATACCTGGTTACTGAGTCAATGGTCTCTTATAGTCTGTTTTATTTTACAACTATATTCAATGGATAAATGTTTATCTATGCAGTATACATATAATATACATAGTGAATCGTCTGTAGTTAATTAATGCACAGTTATATTCTTCAACTGAAATTTTTTACTAACACTATATTAGTTCATAGGTAATATTTTGATAAAACATTAAAGTACAAAACCAATAATACAACTTTATCGTTTATTAGAGTAAAAATGTGATGTTAAGTATGTTAAGCACAAAAAACAAAACAAAAAAGTTATATTTTCATTAAAAATCTTGTAAAAAAAAAATAATAATTATATAGGTACAATATTCTTTGGATTGAAACGTACTCGTGAATATCCATTGTTAAAAATCAAAATTAGTTTAACTGATAAAAAATACATACGAATAAAAATAAAAGAGAAAAATTATTTTTAAGGAGGCATTAAAAATAATAAATTGAACACATTTTTTATCAGACTCCAATTTGTATAAATTCGAATTGTAACAAATTTTTAAATTAAAGTTAATTAATTGTTACAAGGTAAAATGGAGTTTAATGATGAATATACATACTAAACTGGGCTGAAAACCCTGCTAACGATGGCAGTCAGTTATCAATGGCCACATAAGTACCTCATCGAGAAAATATTTATTTTTTTTATTTGTTATTATTTTTTTTTTTTTAACAATATTAATTGGATTTTGTACAACCACTTGGTAACATAATTTTTAGGCTAATTTTGTATAATATAATAACACCTAAAATTACTAGTCTTTTTGCATTCGTGCGTTATTCAACGAGTATTTGCTAAAAATTAAACTTTGTAAATTGATGGCATTATCAGCCTAAATTAAAATATTTAAATAAAAAAAATAATTATGTTAAATTAGCATTAAATTAAGATTATAAATTATGAAATGTACTTCATTTAAAGTAATATAATAGTTGTATTGTTATATTATATGGCCGAAGTGCAGGCACAACGATTAATATAGTGTGGCACATAATAATTCAAATACTATGTATACATTTATTGTCATGAGTCAATACGCTTCTTAATTTGTGAATCGTTTCTATGCAATTGATGGTCTGGAGTAGCTTTTAATAAGTCAGGCTGCATATTTCGACTCAGTGTACCACTAAGTGATGCGCTGTTCTGAGCTAATGCATTCATGTAGTCAGCAATCAACAATGTTATTTCAAGGATCTATCAATTATTTTTAAATCAATTATTAGAAAGAAATTTGCATTTAAACACATTAAATTTACCTTCGGTTTGCTAAGAGAAAATAAAAGCTTATGAGATTCTATGATAGCAGAGTCAGATGCTATAACCAACATAAAATCATCCTGACAACCACCAAATGTCAGAACTTGCCCAAACATATATGTTTCAATGAGTTGCATTGAACGCAATTCCAACAGACTGATGCTATCTTCAGATACAGCTAACCATACAATAGTACCAGGCAGCACAGTATTTTCTCCATGCTTCATCTGTTAAAAACAAAGTTAAGTATAAATAGTAGTAGAATGATAGTAATCTATTCTGTAGTAATTTAAATAATTCAATACTTACTTTGGCTTGGAAAAGAGTACATCCAAAATATGGCCACTTTCTAGTACAAGTCAAGTATATTCTAACACAATCAACTAAATTTCGACCTTTTAGAGACATCCATTTCTCTTGAAGACCAGTTTGAAGGTGTCTAAAATAGAAAATGATAATTATTACGGTTTATTTGAATAAAAAAATTATCATTCAACTATTTCAATATGTATAATTATAAAGTAATAGCTATTTTTCATACTTAATTGCTTCTTGGGAAGCTCCATCACGGTATCGAAATGGATAAAATTTATCAAGTGCTTGAAGTACTTGTAATTCTTTAGTAGTACCACCACTACCACGATTTTTATCACAATAGAATTCACCATAATCAATCTATATTTAAAACAGTAGATAAACATAATTATTTAAGTTGTAAAAGAAATATTATGAAAACAATTTAAATACTAAGTTGTTGTGCCATACTTGTGCCATTAGAGCAGCTAACTCTAATGCAAGCTCTTTGGTAAGAGGGAATCGGCCTTGGACCACTTGTTGATTTACTTGATAGCAAAGCAACAACCTCTCGCGATCAGTCTCTTTTTTTACAAATGATTTGAAGTACAGTCTATTCTTGAAAATCAGTCGTATGACTCTAGTATTTTCAAATTTACCAGAACCCTTTTCACGCAATGCTGTTTCCCATTTAGATATAACATCACACAACTATAAAATAATATTAAATTTTATGTTCATTACTTTATCAAACTAATTTTAATTGTATCTAACCTTTGATTGCGATTCAATATAGTGTTCCAAATCTTTTTCAATAGGATCGTCACTAAACAATGTGAAACCTGAATGTTGACTATCTCGGCATCCTGTTTCTTGATTAAGGGTACATAAAAACTCTTCAATAGTCGTTGATCCATCAAAACCAACAACCTTCAAAACCAAATTATAGATAATATTATATTGTGGCATTAAACTTGTATCATTGTTATATCATAAGCAATTTTTTGTACCTGGTAAGTTCCATTAAGCATATGGACAGGTATGGAGTGTGGCAATGAGTGGTGATAAGGATTTTTCAATAAAATTGACAGTACTTCCATTCTGGACGGTTTAACTTCTCGCGTTCCATTCAATATTGTTCGTTCAAGTGCACGCTCACAGTATGCAGCATACTTTCCACATTCAGTCCTAAAAAAAAAAAAAAAAAACAACAAATTAATAAATAGTCTTAACTAATATTATTATATTATTTCATACTTGTTATCAATATTGCGTTTTAAATGCAGTTTAAGAAACCAAAGAAGTTTGGTATTTTTTGGTACATAAAGAGACACAGCAAGAGCCAATAATTGCCAACCCTGGACAAACACATAAGTGGGAGGATTGGCTTTACAGTGGTCTAATAATGATGATGTGGCTGGGCTTGACGGTGCTGTCATGCTATGGTTTGGTGAACCGGGCACAACTGACTGGGTAGTGCTGATGGTAGGTGATGAAGCCAGGGCAGCATCACATGTGAACAGCGACTGTGTGGCGCACAATAAAAGTTGCTGAAAAAACAGTGGACACGCGGTGCCTAAATGCCTAAACCTCTCAACTAATGTATGTTTTCCATAATAATAACCCCCCCCCCCCCCAAATTTAATAAATAACCCACAAACTGCAGCTTTCGTTTGAGTTGATTATCACAACTTTTAGTCAGGTTACATATTAAACAATATGTATTTTTAAATCATGCTATTACATGCACAATATTAATAAATAAAAAAATAAAAAAATACAGGATATTGCAAATTAACAGTTAAATTGAGCAAAATAAAATTTAAAAAACAAATTACACTTTAAGATTTAAATTAATATTCTAATGCTTTATTATCTGGAAATAAAAACAAATAAGGATTTGAAACAGGTTAATAACTGCATTACAAGAGTTATAGAGTAACTAAGTTAATATATTTCATTATTAAATAATAAATTATTAAAATAAAATATATGCAGCTATTGTTTCAAGTTAATCTTGCTATAACTACTCAAACTTGATAATTAAGAATTGTGATAAAAACTATATAGAACAATAACAATTGAGATATATTTTTGCAACAGCACATTGAAAATAAAATATTGATTAATTGCTTGTTGCATAACTTATCTTTACAATAGTTTTTATTAAAGTGTTTTATTAATTATTTTATAACTTTTATTATTATTATTCAATACCTATCATTCCCCTTAAAGTTTAAAGAATATCCTGTATCCATAGGTAGAGAAATAGTAACCTTAAAATCAAACCAGTTTCAAAACCTTATGATCGAAATATCAAAACAAGTATAGACATTTTATGAGTGGACACCACGTATGCAATGTTTTTCGATAAATTATAATGATGGTTGACTGCAGAAATAACATAATAACATTATATAAAAATCTATTTAATAAACCAATAAGTGAGCTATTGGTATTTTAAACATGATTTAGAGGCCCATGATTGGTCCGTTAAATTTTAGTGAACCATTAAATTAATAATATTTCACGCGATCCGGCATTAATCGCATAACTAAAAATGTAAATGTTTAATTTAAAATTATTTAATTAACTAGATCATAAGAGATTTTTTAAAATGATAAAATAATATTATTAAATATTATATTTTAAACTTTATTTGTAGCCTTGGAGTAAGACTGCAGTCTACAGTAGCCATCATTAAAAAATACATAGCAAATTAGCAAATAAACATTAAACATACACCAAGTAATTAAAAATAAGTAAATAATAATCACAATAAAAGCTAGAATTTAATAAAACAGTCAATGAACATGATATGATGTTTATCATATACATATATTTTTGTAAGTTAAAAGACATCACATCCAAGTGTGTTATCTCTGTCTTACAAGCATACAACAAAGCAAATTTTATATTCACAAAAATCCATTTTATTATATTATTTTTAAATTTATTATTAATCTATTATAAAATATAAACTAAGATTATTCTCCAGGGGTTCTTAGAGGCTTTTATTGAATTTAAATTACAAAGCAAGTTATGCATATTTTAGAATTATCATAACTTACTACAAAATTAAATTATCAGTAAAATTCTTTGATATTTTTCAGATTTTAGTTTTGAATTTTAAAAATAACAGAGTAAAATGGATTATTTTGAATGTAAAATTTTCTATATTGTATGTTTGTAATAAAGAAGCAACACATATGCGAGTATGGTGTCTAGATTAAATTTTCTTTATATTTTAGCAAATATAATTGTCTATTTGAAATGTTTAAACAATAATTTATGATCATATGACTGTTTATTTTAATTAAAAAAAAAAAAAAGCAATGGGAAGGGGAACTTACACGATGCCGCAGTTTGGAGAATACCTGGACTCCATGTTTGTGAGATGCGTGTCTAGATGTCTGTTTAACTAGAGCACATAATAACTCAGCCTGCAGTTCCCAGTTGTCCAAGCACAATTGTAATGCGTTCTGTGCTAATACTACATGATAATCAATACCAGCGTTTTCAATAGCTACTGACATGAATAACTGACAACTCTAATAGAAAGGAAAATCATAAAATAACATTAAAACAATGAAATTAATATCAAATTATTTATTTGAACATACCTTAAATAATTTAATGGCTTCATATTGTAAAGACTCAATAGATAGAGTAGTTAATGGTGAAGTAATTGCTTCTTTGGAGTGCAAAAGAATTGGATGTTTCCATAACACACAATCTAAAAGAAATTATACATTATACATTTTAAACTTTTATTCTAGATAATATTAATAGCAATCAATTTACTTGGATCTCCCGATGCTTCCATTAGTTTTTGAATAAGCTGTTCAAATTGTGATCCAGATTGTGATCCACTTCCCGAAACTACAGTAAGATGGTATAACCAAGAATCCTATAATCAAAACATTTAAAAACATGATAATAATAACTCAATAACTGGACATATAAAAATTAAATACAAAATTACATTCTTATTTTTAAACAAACCTTTTCTTGTTTAGAAGACATCAGTAAATAAGTTGGAGGACCTTGATGTGATGGATGTAATGCTATTGTCGGCGGCTGATTAGAATCTCGTTCTTCACTGTCGGAGTCTGAAACATGATCAACGGTTTCTACACGGCAATCACGCATGTTTATTTGTCCAAATGCACTCTAAAATGTTTGAAAAACAATGTATAATAATTAAACAATTAACCAAAACTATTAATAGTATTTACCGTATCTGTTGACGATTTGAAGTATAAAAATGTCTTTCCTACGAGTACACACCAGCACCGCTTGGCATGTCCATTTCTCACTTTGGTTAACCACCCTTGAATAGTCGGTTTATTATTTTCGTTGTTCAGTAATAACTTCGTAGCGTTGTGTCTTTGAACGTTCTAAATTAAATGCAACAATCACATATTAATAATCATGATAAAAACAGATAATAAAAAACAAATGAAAATTACTTGTAAAACTTTAACCCAATCTTCCATGGCAGCAATTGAATCTGCTGTTAGGTAAAATGTCTTTTTTGTGGTCGATATTTCGAACGTAGCAGCACCATCAGCTCGGGTTATTCGACACAGATCGTCGATAGTGATTTCACGTTGTGGTTTGCGAGCTATATCGTTCTATAACGAAAAATTCAATTTACAAACTTTAAATGAAATTTTATTAAAGGTTTCATGGATACAAATAATTTAAGCCACAAGACGGCTACCCAACTCTAATGATCAAATACACAATATAAAACAAGACAAAATTAAAATTCAGAATACGTATATTATTAAATATTATAAACGTCACCACAGTCATTGAGTATAATTATTTACTTGTGTTTTCCAATAACGAAGTTTGCCGTTGCTCAGCACAAAGAATCGACGTCTCCACGTTTTCAACTTGCCACCGAGCTTGGCTAAATGTCCGGATTTGTCGAGTATTCCCGTTTTGGCACATCTGTTTGGACTATCTGCGACAACTGCAGCACCGTTCAAGTTCAATCTAAGCACCAACGACGACCATTCCGTTGAATCTTCACCACATGACATCGCATCAGGTGGGATCGCGTAGTCGTCTGATATGCCCGACTCCATTGAAGTATCTTTAAAAAACATGGAACCATTATTGATTAATAATTATTAATCATAAGTAACCTTTCAAAAAATTGTATATATAGGCATTAAGCATAGAACCAAACTCGTACTTTTTGATGGCGATCCGGAAGAGTTGTGTTTGACCGGCGAAAACGTCGACGCGGTCTTGTGACTCTTGCTGGGACTGGAACTGGACATAGAAGTGTCAGTATTATCGGTGCTACTACTGTTTGTGATTCTAGTGGCCATGCTGTGTGTGTTCGCCGTGTTAGTGTGCTCCCCTTCGCCGTCACTTGAGTCGTCAGACGAGTCACCGGTGAATGGACTGGACCTGATCTGACTGGCTCTCTGCGCAGAGTTTCAAAAACCATAACCAAACGATCGATTTACAAAAAAACTAATATGTTTGTGAATAAGTATGAATATTGCTTGTAAGTTATTATGCCCCCATCCCCGCTCCAAAATTCCAGAAAAATCGTTATTAAAAAATACTTGATCTGGATCAATAATAATTTCAGTTTGTGAAAAAGATATGCTATCATTAAAAATTAATGACTTTTCACACATTTTCAAGTCAACCACAAATAAATTTTTGCTGACCACAAATTAAGTACCATAAGCGTCTGCTAGAGAGATTGTGGAGGTCAGCAAAAATGAGAAACGAAAGGCATTTTAGAACTCTTATAGATCAATGTTTCTCAATTTCTACAAATGCATAAATATGCAACTTGTATTTTTGATAAAATATTGAAAGACATTACAATTCACCATTAGCTGGTAACACTATACCGTTGAAGAGTAATTTGTTTATATAAATATAACAATAAGGGAGGGATTACAATAATACAAGTTCCCTTTGAATATATACTCACGCCTTTGACAGTGGCGTACACCGGAACACTTATATCACAATATCCTTGCGACGTCACCACTCGGGTTGGATGCACAACGGTACCAGTGGTCAAGGTCGGTTCTGTGGGCGCCGCCGAAAGGCCTTCATTGGCCACTTGGTAGATTCGAGATTCCCAGGATGGGAACCTATGCAAAGGCGGCGTCGGGGGCTTGTTACATGTCTTCTCCCATGGCAGTTTTTCTCGGCTCGGCGTATAAATCTCCGCGTAATCGTGGGTGATATCCGACTCGATACATACGGATTTCGCTGTAATCATCAAATTTCCAAAACAGATATTGCTCGTTACTATGATTGTAGTGATGTATAATAATTACTGAATCGTCGCAAAGACGCCGATATTGGCGCCAAATGTTTTACCCATAAAAAACAAAAAGTATTCCAACACTATCTAAAAATTAAAACCATTCTAACATATATACGTTGGGCATTCACGGAACATATACAACCACCTTATGTTAGACCTACGCACCTTAATTGGTTGCCCTGCGTGATTTTTAAGAACAATTCGCAATCTACTACTACACAAAAATAGATACTATGCATTTCAGAAAACTTGGCAGTTAAAAATGTTTTTTACAGTTTTATTTTCATATTTAAAATAATGGTGCGAGTTGTTTAGTAATTACTACCTACTATACAAACAAAAACATAATGAGTTTTTAGATTATACCCGCAGATAATAAAAATTGAATTTTGCATTTTTTATCTCATCATTATAATGCATAATAACGTAAATCAGTTTAACACTTCAGGACATCACATTCCTCGGTAACATGTATATCTAATAATATATCTAACCACTGATAGTGACAAATATGACGATGATATTCATAGCATGAACGTAAAACATATCGTATCGAATCGTATTTTATGGACTCACGTCTGATCGCGGCGTTGAGGTTGAGCGAATCAGCGGCGGTGGTTAAATCGTTGACTAACTGTTCGTGGACAGGCATTTCCGGTCCGTCCGCGGACTCGGTAGTCGGCACTTGGACGCAAGCCGACATGTGCCGCCGGTGCGTTCGCTGCGACCGTTCGGGCGTTCGATTCTTATGGTGCCGGTCCACCTGGGCGTAAACCGGTTCGTTGTCGGACAGGGCGCTACACATATGGAAAACAGGCATTATTATAATATTGTCTAACAAACATAAATAGTATAATATGGATCATTAATTAATATTTCTGATAGGTAACTTTAGAAATTTAAGAACTTTTTTTTTAGGGAGGGGGAATGGCTATTGAAATGAAATGTGCATGTTATCCAAAGAATAAGTATGGAAAAAATACAAAGATAAAACGAAAATTAATGAAAACCTTAGTTTTATAGAAAACTCTTCAAAAAAAAAAAAAAAATTAATTAATTAATTAAAAAGTACAATTTTTTGACTACGGGCTAAATAATATTCATCCATAGGCAGTCATTTAATGATCTCAGATAAAGCATAATATATTATGTTGCTATTTTAGTAGCGGACATTTTTCACTCACTGTGTAGAACCAGTGCTGTTGGCCCTGTGCAAGGACGATGTGCTAGTGCGCGGCGACGACGACCCGGCGCAAGCACTCACAGCCATTTTGTCGGCGCTCAGTTGGGCCATGTGCCGCCTAAGCAGCTCTAGCTGCTGGTTGCACTTGTGGTTCTGCTCTCTGAGGTGCTGATTCTGAGCTTCTAGGTCTCTTAGTTTGTTTGTCACCCATTCCTTGATGCGCGCTGCTTTGGCTTCGACCATTTTAGCATCTTGGAGCCTCAGCTGACGCTAAGTTAGATAAATACACATCGTCATCAGCATATGTCATTGATCATATTAATATTATTGATTTTTGGTCTAAAATCATACCTGTTCCTCAACCTGGGTCGCCAGCTTGCTAATGGCTTGTTCTTTTTCTGCTTGATCGGGTTGATGAGTAGTCCATTCGGCTTGTAGCCGTTCCTCCATAACACGTACCTGCAAGCAAAAAAGGTTCGAATAATTATGGTTATTGTAATAAAAAAAAAATAATTGAATAAAATAAAAATTATCTCGAAATTCACACCATCTCGCCCAACGAAAAATCTAATATAGAATTTGGTGTATAATAGGTATAAATATTAGGTACCTGCACCAGTAATAGAGTTCATTGGCTGCAATGACGGTGATGACTATATCATAAACATACACGACGAGAGGTCAGACCGAAATGACGAATATTGTTTATAATAAAAATAAAAGGTATTAAAAACGATGACGAAGCTGACTCATGCATACGAAGCGGCGACTACACAATGCACAGTATAGACTAGCCGTCTGGCGTGCGTTTCACCCTCCCCACCGTAGCCGCAGTTTCCCATCATGCATACTTCATACACCCTAACCAGGTCAATACAAATAGGGGGTACACTGCACTCACACACTATGTCACAATGGATCAGGGTCATACATCCCTCGCGTCCACTAAACACGATATCTACTATACGAGTATATTATACTTGTATCGATTTGTTAAGTAATGTAATGATTATGTATATATATATATGAGTTGTTAATTTTGGGTATATGATTTCGTTGTTTTTGATGATTTTTTTCCAAAGAAAATTACAGCGATTTTATATCTACAATCGTGACGTCTAAAATCGGTGGAAGTGCAGTTACAAACTATGTGTAAATGGTAAGCGTACGGGCAGAGAATAGCTACCTAAGACCCTGCAACAGTTAATCTTTCGGGACAGAAAAAATACTATGATATACTTTAAACGTTTCGTGACCAATAAGATGGGAAACTATTACGGCAACTAATAACTAACATATTTACATGTCGTATATAGTAAGTCTATACATATAAAATAATATATAAAATTGTGTCTTGCATATGCGTTTACTCGTGGAGGATTAGCCACGAGCACGACGACTTGGCGACTGTTTTTTTTCTCGATTTATTCACTAGTTTATGTACATTGTAACGTAACATATACATTATACATACAATAGACAGTAAAAACTCGATATTGCATAACATTATTGATTTTATCGTATATACATAATATATAAATATATGTGTACACATTAAAAATATTGAACGTTTTGACACCGTAATATAATCCCGTGTAAAAAATATAAGCACCGACCTCGGTGGTTGCAGCTGCTGCAGAGCGCATAAAACGGTGAAGCGAAAGACGCGTGTAAAAGTGTGTATGATAATATATACCTGCTGTAATACTACGCTGCATGCGTTCAACTCGCAGGAGATCCGTTGGCAACAAAAATACACATTATGCGCGGTAGCTGAGTGTACAAAAAAAAAAACCTATAATAACACCACCCATATTTGGACGTGCGCCAGTGCACTTTTTTGTTTTTTTTTTTTGGTCACGACGACGCCGAACTATACGGACCACGCGCTCACGGTTCGTATCGCATTTTCCGTTATTCCTATTGGGTACTTGCGACAATGCAAAATGTAACCGAACGGTGTTTTTTCAACGTCACGTCGTTCGATTGAAACCCGCGTTTTATATGCCTATACTATTATCACAGGCACAATACCATAGGTGCACACCTATATTAATGTACCTTACAGTTAACGTTTCGATTTTTCACGCGATTCCCGGCTTCGATAGATTCATCAATAATCGATAACACCGCATCATACACATTATTGATGGACTGTGTCCCGCAGAAGACCGCAGCCACACGTAGTATCCACAGTATCTCTCATAAAAATTTAATGACGACGGACCACCGCTATAACGATCGATTACCGAGTACCCGTAACGCGACCCCCCCCCCCCCCCACCGGGGTAATTTTAAATTACTGATTACACAGGTATTACGCGCAGGTCATGGCACACGCGTTATATCGTAATATCATATGACGAACGATAATAATATGTTTCGATGTGCATGTAACATATAGCTATAGTGTGTGTGTGTGTGTAATGTACCTGATGCAGAAGTAGTGGTAACTCGTGGTCACATCGCGGCGCGTGTAGGTCAATCACAAAAAATTCGCCTACCTTATCCTTTCGTGCGGCGGTGGCGGCGGCGGTGACGACGATGACGTATTGCTGTCGGTAACCGGACGACGTCAGAGCGGGACGAGGCGAGCGATCGCGGCCGGCCGATCGGACATGTGAAAGAATCGAGCGCAATCGTCGGGGGCGGCGACGGTCGCAGTATACGCGCACACACGACGCGAAAATACGTGAAAAATACCGGAAAAAGAAAACAAACGGTACGGCGCGCGATAAGAGAGGCCGACGGAGATATCACACGACGTGTACATCTCGTAACAATACAATGCGTTTTCGGGGGTTGGTGCGCAGGCGCGATCGGCGGAGAGACGCATATCGCGCGCGCGGGGAAGAGGGGCGGCGGCTGTGGGAAACATGTGACCGGATCCGGAAAGGGGTGGCCGCCCCGAGTGTGCGACGCGCTAGTACGCGAGGCGATGGGCGAGAGGTGAGCGGGTGGAATTAAAAAATCAATGCCCCCCTCGAAAACCCGTCACGTTGCTAACGGCAACACGCGCGCCGTCTGTGCCAAAACCATACGTATATTTAGCTATTTTATTGCTATTGCTATTGCTATTGCTATTACTATTACTATTATTATTACTATTATTATTATTATTATTATTATTATTATTATTATTATTATTATCGTTTTATATATAGTATAAAATAATATAACATATTGCATTTACAAAATTTAACGTAAACGCACACGCACATCTTACACATGCTTAAACATAGGTCCTCTCGCATTCGTGTGTACACACCTATAATACCATATATATACTTCCGCACGTGTTTTCGTCGTTGGGTAATATAATACGACATGATAATATATCCATGTAGCTATAGTAACGAGTTGTGTTCGGTAATTTTTCTTGGGTACGCATGTTGTGCCCTGTATTTATTTCTAGGATTACAGGACTCGTGTCCGGTTGTACTTTTTTTTCTCATCGGAACTCCTTAATATTGTGAATTTTATTTAGTTCATATTTGTTTTTAGAAATAATGTATTTTAGTAAAATTATGAAAATAATTTTAATTTATAATATTAACAACACAAATATAAGTCATTAGATACAGAATGATGAATAAAATAAATTTGTAGGGAATATGATACATAATTAATAACATACATTAATCGTTTAATATTCAATTAGGTATATATAATATAATATGCATATAAAATTTTTATTTGTCGAAAATAATCAGGCATTTGTTTCATAAAACAAGTTATTTAGGTGAAATTGGTTCATAAAATATACGTATCAGTCTTCCGAAATAAAAAAAAAAAAATTGGCAAGTTATATACTTTAAGTTCGCTACTTTTTAAACCAAAAGAAGTTTTAATTACATTTATGTTATGAGTATCTTGTGATGTATCAAGCAATGTAGAAATTTTAAAATTTAAAATTTGTTTGATGAATAACTTATGTTTATGAACTACGTATATGTTTTCGTCTGGACATAATTCATGTCTCCATATTTTTTTAATAGGTCATCATAACTCATTAATTGCGGTAGAAACAAAGACGAGGAGGTATTATGTTCGCACCCTTTGCTCATCTAATTCTCGGGCTCGTTACTATTATCACATTTAATCGCTACCCTTTCGAGTAACAACAATATTACTTTAATTACCGAACGATAATCGTCTCTTCGTTTTAATAACATGTATTATAATTTATAATCTACAGACAAAATACACAATGCTGTCGCGTAAAACACGCGATTATAGACTGACAGACCTGGCTACGGGAACATATATAATATTATGTATTAAATTATATTCTACAACGCTATACGACATGAACATCGAGTTTCTGAGTAGAAATTATAATTATCATAATATCCCGGTTATATAGTAGAACAGGAATATTACTATTATTTTGTTCACAAAATTTATTATAAAATCAGATGTTTATATACATTCACAAATAAGAAATAGCCTATTTTTTCATCCTACTCGGCTGCGTACACATAGTAAAAGAAAACTCACAAATTAAGACCCCCGCAATGATGATCAACGAGGTAAAAGTGCAGTGGAATAATACTGTGTCTCCTCCTCCACAAAAATCAAAAGTCGATAGACCACCATAAATCATTTTATCGTCGGAACCGATTTCTATAGACATCTATACAGGACAGCCACCCGGTGTCTACGCGTTTCATATTATAATCATGGTGAAAGCACCGCAGTTTGCGTGTAGAGGCCGCTGCAGTGTTGGTTCAAAGTTGGTCGTCCTATATTCGTAGTATACCTACGAGTACATTATATAACATATTATTACAATAGATCTAATAGTAATAAACGTTGTTGCGGTCGTGATATAATTTAGGAATACCTGTGCATATGACATGTGATATGTATATATGGCAGAGAAGGGGTGTAATGGGGTCGAATACATTTATTGAGATAATGACAAATTGCAACTGTATAATGTCAATTTAAAAAAAAAAATTTTTTTTTACTTGTCAATTAGTTTTTTTGACAGGAATATCTCGAGAGACATCAGATAGCCAGTCAACCGATAACGATGAGATGATGACCGATGTAAATTACACAGAAGTCCTCATATATTATAGATAGTATATTTGTGTGAAATATACATAATATACGTGGCTACACGTAATTCGTTTTCGACAGCCACTGTCGTCAAAACTGCGCCAATCGATAAATGATGGAAAAACAAAATGTAAATGCGATTTTATTACACAAAAAAGTAAAACCTCAGTAAACCCCTTTTCATCCCAAACGTTGTCGAGTATAGTAAGTATATACATATATATTTGCATATAATTATTTATGAATTTCGCAAAATAAAGTGCAAAGACTCTTTTTAATACTATATACAGGTAAATAGGTATAAAAGTGTTAACACATGGTTTTTTTTTCTTTTGTATTTTACAAAACAGAAAAATCCGATACACTGCACCCCATTTCAGAAAATTAAAAGGTTGTATGAAAAGTTAACCACGGCATACCTAATCGGTGCTAATTACCAATTATATCATAATAACTTATAAACGCAATCACGTATCAGAAACATTTTTAGGAAAGCTAGGCGATTGCACCAGATATAGTATACTATTTTATGTATACACAATAATTGCGTCCATAATTATTAAAACTATAAGTTTTATAATATGATAAGTACTTGTATGACAACTATTTAATCGTTGTTTTGATTCAATATAAATCTATACTTTTCTTAAATTAATATTTATATACATAATAACATATTATTGAAAATATATTTTATATTTAAAATAATATCTTATCTATAACTCTATCTATAAGTTTCGTATTGGTTATTAAAATTTGGTAAAAAACAGTAATTTTTATTTGTTATTGAATCTGTTATGAATAATAAATTATTAAACACGAAATAAAATCGATATTTATTTATATTTCCAATAGGAATTTACAATTATTACACACGTTTATTAAACGTTAATATACGTGGAAAAAATTATAGAATAAGCACTAAGTTACGAAAATTTGTAATACATACAGTAATGCTAATAACGGTCGTAAAAGTGCATATCCATATTTATTTCTGCAATGAACTACATTTAATATTATTGTGAATAATACATGTACATATTATAATAATATATTTTATATGCGTTTTATATTTGCCCTACTTGTCGCTATCGGCTTCATGGCCTAGTAATTGTTGAGAAACGGGTGATGCAAAAATGCCAAGCCGAAAACTATGAACCATTGCGCAAATAAATACCTGCTGTGCATGGTCACGTCCAGATAAAATTTCATTGCATTGAAAACCAATTTGGACGGTATTCGTCGGGCGCTGGTCGCGGCTGCAGCTCATAATGACGCCTAAGGTGAGGTGACGTCCTAAGTGGGCTTTCGGGGTGCTTAGTTCACGGGAGCTCACCCTGGTATCTCGCCTGGAGGAGGTAACTTCGTGACAATATAAAGGGATGAAGTGTCTACGGGGTAAAATCCAGAAGAACTTGTCAGACCCCGTAACACACGGAAAGATGTACTGAAAACCACTAGATATATCAATGCGTACTCGAGGGTTATGACTTATGAATTATGACATGAAAACGCGGTTTGGCCGAAACGCACGATGAGAAATATCACGGTCGTCCAATTGTGCCAGTATACTCCGTTAATAATGTAGAGTGTCACCGAATTTATACCACGGTCGTGGTTTAAACTAAGCCATGTGATTTACAACACTCCAGAACGAGAAGCCACGATATTTTCCGTTTGTAAGTCTAAATGAAAAAAATTTGGCCACCGACAGTTTACTCCATGTCTGATGTCTCGATCAAACTGTTTAAGCGTCGCCATTCCAAATGCGTAAGGTGTTCCGAGTAATGCGACGACATTCCGGTGGAACGAGTAACGTTTACGGATATTTGTGAATCTCATTATACATCCGGTCCGACGAAACACGTCGTACATTTTCAGATGATTACGAACCATAGAGCTGTGCATCAAGATAAGACGATAGGTAGCTACTTAGTACTTTACTCATCTAAATGTTTATTGTTCACACGTTTCTCATCGCAGTATGATAAAGCATCTATGATCGATGTTTTGAATTTATTGCAGTTACGTTAAGTGCAATATTGCAATGTGTAATAATATATTATTATCCATACATGATTCGTGAAATTCAAAAAAAAAAAACTTCGATTAAATGTATTCATAATGTATCAACATTTTGGAGTACCTACATGTCTATAATTCGTATGGGTCACCTTTAATAATAATTTATGTTGATTTTGAATTTGTACAAAAGATGACGTCAATTTATATGCAACGCAGCAAAATGATTGTATTATATTGATTAGAATGCACAATGTTTGTTAATATAATATAGTAGCATTTATACTATATTACACATATTTTCTTCGACATTCGACTTTATAAAATGTCAAATACTTGACATTTCCATATAATACAAATTGATCAATAGAAATATACAATATACCATGATGATTTATGAATAATGTTATACATATTATGTATATTACTAAGTTAGGGTAACTTTTACTGTTAAATTGTGTGAATGCAATTGTAGTGAAATATAGATTAAGAATTTATACGCATTCACTATATATTGTAAGCAATATATACACGAATGAGTACCTAATTATGAAATAATTTTAAAAGCTAAAATGTTTGTAAACATATTTTTCATTTCTTATTCACATTTGCGGGACATTGTTTTAGTTATATAATATTTTAAATGATAAAATTGAAAGAAATTATATTTGGTTATCATTATATTTGAATAGCAATTAAAAACAAACATCAAAGCTCATACTATAGACATTGACAAGATAGTTTTGAATTAAGAAATTAAAAAAAAAAAAGTGTTTTATTAAAATTTATATTAAATTTTTATCGTTAACTAAATTATTGATAATTATTCATAAATTAAAATGTATATCATAGTTTAATTCATTATCTAAAATATCAAACTGCAAATAATTCTACACACCAATTTAAAAAAATCTAGTAATATTATTATAGGAGATCCCTAAAGAGTTTATTTCAATATTTGCATTTCTCCGTAATAATAGGGATAAAAGACTTAGATTTAGAAAGAGGTTATTTTCGGGTAATTGTCTGAAATCGAAATTACTTAAATGTAATACCCTTCGTTATTTTCAGCTAATTTACAATTCTCTTTATACATTTAGAGTTCTACTCGGTGTTCGGTGTATAATTTAACAACCTTTCACAGCTGTAATAAAAGGTTTAACCAATTTAATTAACAATTAAATCTTTAAAGAATGAATTTCAGTTTGTATACGTTAGTGAAACAAGAATTTAAATGTAAAATGTAATTAATTTATTATACTTGCCATAATTATAACATACTATTTTTTTTTAAAACAATTCATTTAATTTTATAGAGAAGCTCAACGGTATTAAACTATAAAATGTAACATTAAAAAAAAAAAAAAAATCTAGAAAATATAAAACTCCATATCTATATTTACACTTATTAAACGTAAGAAAGAACTACGAAAATATGACACCGCGATGTTTCTTCAGTAATACAAAAAAAAAAAAAATTGATTTCACCCTTATTTGGTTTTGGGTTTCAATAAAATGGAAATAGTATACGATATTTTGTGTATAATAAAATAATATTAACAATGCACGAAAAACTATTGCAACACAAATACACAATACACATAAATTAATACAAATACAAAAAGGTTTTAACTTAGATCAAATTATAAAAAAGAATAATGAATTTATGTAAATTATGAACTCATAAATACAACTATACCAATATATAGAATCGAATAAATCAATGTGTTAAGTAGGATTAGGTGAAAGTACCGAAATCATTTCACACGATACCGAGAAAAAGCAATAAACAGATAGAATTTTTACAAGTATAATGGGTATATAATAATAATATAATATAATATAATATTATAAATTTTATTTTATTATATTTATAATATTTATAATAATTATTATTATTATTATATTATATAATATAATGAGTGTATAATACCTGTACTGTTGTCTGTTTGTATGTAGTAGGTCCATAAATCACGTATAATGTAAATCAGAAGTATTGTAACTGACTATAAATAAATCTACATACGATACACTACATGCTCATAATACACAATCTTACGAAATTAAAATAACATTTACAGTTTATATTTTTCAATTTACATCCTCATTCCTGCTCTTAATGTGCATATAAAAATGTATGTTAAATCGTTAAAAATGTCGTGCCATTAACAGTGATATTCGGCAGACACTGACTGTAATGACCACACAGATGTGATTAACACTTTCTACAGCTTTTTAATAAAACAGATAAGAATATAATAATTAATAAGTAATATAATATATTGATATATCATACTCAGATTATCAATGATAAACGATTAGGTGGATAACTTTACGAAATTCAACAAACACGATTTATTCCTTACTTTTTCTACTTTAAATTTTTATATTTTTTTTTTATAAAAAAATCACCACTAATGAATATAAATCAAAATTTACTAATTATTTATAATTGAAAAAAAATATTGAATGTCACGTTTTAATTCTACGTTGTAAACAATTATTAAATTATAACGAAATACTGTCCCGTAAGTGAATGTTGTATAAGGTACGTAGCGATGTCATACTGTAGATTCAAAACATTGGTAACTCGTTTCGCTTTTCTCACCACAATGACAGTCAGTGTTCCATTATTATAATATCACATATTATTAAAATAAACATCATGCTAGAACATCGATAACGAATAAATTGTCAAAAAACTTATTAGAATAAAATTACAAGCAGCTCTTTTTGATCTTAACCCAAAGAAAAAAAAATGAATTATTCACATTGATAAACGATGAAACTAAAAATATGACAATATTTTTATGTGTAGTTAATTTAAAATGTTTAATTACAAATGATACGAGATACACTAGCGGGACTAAAATGTTTTATCAAGAGTCAGTTCGTACGCAGCCATACGAATAAAATACCAACAATCTGATTTTATATTACTCTATTATCCATTTCTTTTTTTTTTATATGTACATAAAATAATACAATTTAATTAATAACCAGTGAAAATTTCTAGTTTAGAATTTATTCTAAAGAAATGTTTGTTTTTTATAGCTCAATAAACGTTAAAATTATTCAAGTTTAACATTATGAGAAGATCATTGGTTCAAATGATCAATCTATCAATAGATTTTAAGGAAATGTGTAACGTACCACATTTATACTAGGACAAAATCTTTACGAACGACTAAAGCTTTTATACTATAAAAATTGAATATAGTCAAAAAAATAATCTACTGAAGTATTCTAAGTGAATTCATTTCAATAAAATATTAATCAAAACATCTTTAAATAGTAGGTATGTGTAACATATATACAATGTAAGTATATATCTATCTACATAATGTAGATAAATATTGTACATAGAGTGGATTAAGGTATTATAGGTATATAAATGTAATATAAGTGCTAATTCAGATAGTACAGAGGAAACAGCGCGGTATACTTCGGTGCGTATTGCTCGGACGCCGTGATCCGGTTGTACGCGTACGGCAAGATCACGGGCGGCGCGCGCCGTCCGGCGCTCAGCGTGCCAAGCGGTGTACAACCTACGCCGTCTGCGTTGGTCACGCGCCCGGCGATGCTGCGCTGTCGGACGCGACGCGGCGGCGCGCGTGCCGGCCGCGGCCGCGTGCCGCCGGTGGCTGGGCGATCCGCGGCCGGAACCGTCGCTAGCGAGCCGCCGCGTCCGTGCCATCGGCATGTTCGCGCTGCAGTGCGCCAGGCGGACGACGAGACGCACCGCGTGCT